>NC_135946.1:2809325-3409325 GCF_964058835.1 Carex rostrata | reverse complement strand
TAATAACAGTATTTACACATTGATATTTTTTTTACAAAGTTGCAAATTTCATTAGTAACTATAAAAAAAAATAGAATAAACAACTATATAAGTGGCGAATGAGTGTGCTTTTCCTATGTGCCCTCAAACTGTAAACATATAAAACAAATAAAATTAACTAATATGTATAAACACTACTACAATAAAAACACTTCTCTATCGGTTAAAATCTATAATTGTCATCTGTTTCCGAACCAATGGCCATCACTCCGATATCGAGTAAAGTAACCAACCGATGGCGTTTCAAACTGGCGTCGGTGAACATTCAATGGAATCGTTTACCTTTTTTTAAGCTATAGTAAAGGTTCTTGACATAGCGGCTTTTGAATCTGTTTGCCGATACAGGCCTATAAAGTAGTTTTTGTATTTAATTTCACTTTTAGTCTCAGTTTTTTGATCGGATGAATGCGTCGGATGAAAAATATAAGATAAAAAACGACTAAATAAATTTCATATTGAAATTAATTTTTATTGGTTTTTTCAAAAAAAAAAATGAGTGATTCCCTAATTTGTTTTTTTTATTAAAAAAACATAAATCATTTATGTTATTTTTTTAATCTTAATTATATTTTGTATAAAAAATAATAAAAAACATAGATTGTTTAATAAATATGAAAAAATCTTTTCATCTGTCATTCTTCAAAGAAGTTCATAGAGGAGGGTTCAAATGCACCCAAATGCATTCTATCTTTCAAATCATTTTTCTCTGTTTTCAAAGTCCGAATAGTCAATCCGAACCGTTAGATGCGATCTATATATTAAGATGTGCTTGGAGACCAAATTTTACATTTTTTGAAATTTTTTTACTATTTATTAAACTACTTTGAAAATCGCTGATCCAATGGTTCAGAAAATGTATAATCAGTGATTTTCAAAGTGGCTTAATAAATAGTAAAAATATTCCAGAAAACGTAAAATTTGGTCTCCAAGCACATCTTAATATATATATCGCATCTAACTGTTCGGATTGACTATTCGGATTTTAAAAACGGAGAAAAAGAATTTGAAAGATAGGGTACATTTGGGTGCATTTGAACCCTCCTCAAGTTGACTTCATAATCATTAAGTTTTTTCATATTCTTTATGTATTATGTAGTATTTTATCGATCCAATATTCTAGATAATTTTCTTTATTAATTAAAATGATAATTATTATGGTTCCTTTATTAATTAAAATGAGGGCCGGCAACAAGCTGAGCCGAGTTAGGGGTAACTCATGCCTCACTCATTTTTAAAGCAAGCAAGCCACAATCGAGCTAACATAGAATTCAAGATAAAGAAAGTGAATCGTGGCTCGCTCATTTTTGGATTGAGCCAAAAACAAGCGAGCTTTCTTCCGAGCAAGCCATGAGTCGTGTGCCTTTTTTCCCTTTCGGATGGCAACGAGCGGAAAAAAAATGCTTGCTCGTTTTTGGACCGAGCTTGAACGAGCTACGAGCAACGAGCTTTTTGCCAGCTCTAATTAAAGTACCCTTTTGGAAAAGAATACAAAAGAGTTGGCCCCGGAGCCGTTGTATTGGATTTTAGTCTCAGCTCTAATTAATTTTTATTGGCTTTTTGTCTTCTATCAACAATTCAGAATCAAGTTTAAATGAAGAGAATATTTAAATGAACTACAACAAGTGCAAAACAGAGGTTTGATCTTGTTAATTACAACTACAACTTCAGATAAATATCCTAGAAATTTGGTAATCTTAAAGTACTTCTTAGCATTTGTGGTACCATAATGAATAAAACAAAACACTAATTAGTCTACTATAATTGCTCTATGTATATTTAGGCAAAGAACAGGTGAAATTTTACAAATTGTACATCACAAGGCATTTAACGCCCCCAAAAAAAGAACCCAAAATTAAGTGGGTTTATTGACTCTTTAAAGAATTCTACAAGATACAATACAACAGAATAAATGCTTGCACAGAGATTTCTACATTTACCAAAACTGGTTTTGGTGTGCATTAACATAATACAAGTTCTAAATGAAGGATCAGTATTTCCTGAAAGAAAAAAATATAAAAAAGAAATGTCAGAAAAAGAAAACCAACATTACAGTACTGCATATAATAGAAGCTACAAAAATGAGTATACCTATAATACCCAACAAAACATGAAAAACAAACAAGTTATAATACCAAACACTGTTCCAAATTTACTTCTAAAAATGCCAATCAATCTCTCAACAATTCTACCTTTCTACTTAAACTAAAAAGGTTGCTTATCATATTTTCAAGGGACGTAAATGCATTGGTGTAGTGTGTAAGCTAAACAGTGGTATGTAAAAGGAATTGGTACAGTACAGTGGCTTACTTTCGAGCTAAACAGAAACACAATCTCTGTTATATCTGGCATATGCATAAATCACATAGATAGTGGACCCACAGGTAGGCAAATTTGTTTACCAGAAGTAGGCACTAGCCCAAAAATACATGCACAAAAATTGCTATTCGAAATCCAGAGCTGGGCCTTACTGGGTACGGCCTGGTATAGTATTTAAACAACAAAGCAAACAGTGGCAGTACCGAGAATAACCCAAAAAAATTAATTCAAATAAACAGCAAGGACAGTTAGGAGAGGTACCAGTCGATGTGCATGGTATCTTAATTTCATCTCCTTTTAGCAGTTGAGTTGGTTTCACTCTTTGAGGGAATTCCGTTTTCAATTGCCCATCTGATTCAAAGAAGACAAAAAAAAAAAAATTGAGTATTAATTAAATATATAATTCTTTGGATGTTCAAGTACCAGTACTGGTAAGCTCTCAGGGTATCAAGTCTGTACCAGTACTGGTAAGTTCTCAGGGTTTTTCTCTCTCATTTTAACATCTCTTGATGTATACTTAAACCATATTACATGAGAAACAGAGAAAGAAGAAAGCAATCTAAACCTACCAACTATTTTTAATTAGCAACCGCTCATGCCAGAAATAATTATCATAAATTAGTGGGTGTTAAAGCAATTTCTTTCAAGGACCCACATAAGACAGAACAATTAGGTTTTAGGTAACAAAGAAACAAGGACCATGTGATCACCTAACAAATCAGTATCAATTATCACGTCAATTAAGCATTTTAGGTGATCAATTATTACTTGAAAGGAAGGCTACAATAACTGGATTCTAACTTGAAATTTACTCCAAAGAGTAAAAGAAATTAAGAACCAAATTAAAAAGGGATTAACAAACTTACCCTGACGGGAATTTGGTATCGGGTTGCGTCTCCGCCCGGATCCACCAAACCAAGATTTTCTCCCCACAATTCCCTAGTGGTTCAATCCCCGACCCATTATCACCCAACAAGCCGTTCAAATTCTCATCGATCTTATCCAAATCCTTCTCGGATAACCATTTCAAATCCAATACAAACCCAGTCCAATCCATCATTTGAGGGTTAAAACCGTCATTAGAGACATCTAGTGTGTGCCACCCTGACACCTGGCCTTTAGAATTGCAAACTGGACCTTGTACCGGTGGTACGGCTTGTAAGTTGTTTTCTTGGTGCGGGTTTCTGGGATCAGTGAGAAAACTGAGACGGATGGCACCGATTGATTTCACTTTTTGCGCCTCATCGAATAATTTGAGGTCATGCGTGTTGCTCTCATCTGCAAAGACGACTATACCCTCCATCTTTTGTTCCTTAATCAATCTGCAACAGGTTTTGAGAATAATAGATGAGCAAATATATTATACCTAATTCGGACCACAAGTGTCAATTTCAAAGATAACTACTTCCTTGAGAAATAATAATTATTTGATTAACAAAATAAAATATTATGATCTCTGGAATGACCAAAAATAAGGGCAACAGTTGTAATACAGAACACAACCAAAGTGTTCGCTAAAATGCCTGCCAACCAAAATCAATAATCAAAGCATGTAAAACCCAGATTTAAGACCAAATTATATCACCTTAGAGCATGAACTCGCATCTTGGCCTCCACAAATCGCCGTGCCTCGAAGCTGTCAGGCATTGACTCGTCGAACCCGACGTGCACAAACGGGACCCTGGACCTTGCGAGAATGGAAGCAGTCCCATCAGTAACCCCACCAGCCTCTACCACGACCCAAGTGACCCGGTACGTCACGAGCCGCAAGGTTTGTGCAAGGGCAGTCAAGTGTAACGCCTGTGCGGCCCGCGAGTAAGTCGGCGTAACAACAACAACCGGTCTAGGGGTTTTGGTGGGAGAGAACATCTTCCTTTGCTCGAGCTGGACCTGTCGGATTATCTGGTGGGCACGCATCATCTCTACCGGATCGGGATGGGGCCACGGCCGAACCCGGATACCATGGCGGCCAACGACCGGGTGGGTTGTAACGGGTTGAGAGAAGGCAGTGAGTGTGGGGGTGGTAGTGGTGTTGTGGGAATTGGAATGGGGGATAGAGGAAGCGGTGGAATTGGCGGCGGTTAACGACGAAATGGTGGTGGTGATGGTGGTGATTGTGGTGGTGGTGGTAGTGGTGGTGATGGTGGAGAGGTGGTGGGGAGACAGAAGAGGAGAAGTGGAGAAGAAAAGGAAGAAGAGAAGCCGGGAGAACCGAAAGCCGAGGACAGTGCTGACTGTGCAACACAACAAGTGAATCAGTAACCAGAAAGGAGAGATCCCTTTTATCTCCCTCTCTCTATAACTCTGCATCTGCTGCAAAAACACCGCCACCTTCATCTCTCTCCCTCTTTCTCTCTCTCTCTCTCTTTCTTTCTTGATTTGGTACAATTGAATGAATGAATGAATCCCCTTTATGGATTTCACCTTTGTTGCTGAACAGTAAAGAGATTAGAGATCCCTTCTTCTCCTCTACTCTGATCCGAATCGGATCTCTACTATGTAGCAATGTAGGTTTGGTATTGATTGTTAATTATAAAAACCAAGAAAACAAAAAAAGAAAGAGATGGGAAAGGGAAAGAGAGGAGAGGAGGACACTTTTAGTGTCTTTACCAAGTTAGGCCAAGCTGCCAGGCTGGTAGTTGGTTGTAGTCTTCTAATACAGTGAGTTATCAACCCAGGTGGTATAGAGAGAGAGAGAGCTACTAGTAGAAGTAGCTTAGGAGTCAGAATATAACAAAGAGAGACAGAAGAAGTAGATGAAATAGAGATGCATCAAAAGATGCTAATAGATAAATTGCTAATTGCTATGCTAACAAAAGGTAGAGGACAGAGCAGGGTGTGGAGATAAGAGAGATCTACCTATCAAGCGCTTTTAGTATAGTTGGTGAAAAAGAAATTTATATTATATTAAAAAGAGAAAATAAAGATATTACATGAAATGAAAATTAGGTGGAGACTGGAGATGTAGAGAGAGAGAGACGGAGAGAGGGAGTGATTGTTGGAATGTTGGGTGATTTTAAACCGTTTGGTTTTTTTGGTTAAATAGATCGGTTCGGTTTATTTTTTTAAACTAATTTAATAGTTCGGTTCGGTTTAGTTCTGTTTAGAAATTTTAAAATCGGTCAAATCGAACCGACCTAAAGTTTTAAACTCATTCCCATGAGAACCAAATATTTAGAAACAATAAAAAATTATAACAAAAATGTATATTAATTGGTTCGGTTTAAAACCGGTTAAATTGAACCAAACAAAATTTTTCAATTTGTCTTTTAAAAAGTTCACAAAAATTAACAAAAACATATTTATCAAATATCATATTTTGCTTCAATCGAACAAATCAAAATTTAGTTCAGTTTGACTATATTTCGGTTCGGTTTGATTTTTGGAAACCAAATAAAATTTTAGTTTGTCTATTTTGGTTCGATTTAAACTGAACCGAACTGAGCCAATAAACCAAATAACAACTTGTCTATTATTGGTTGGGTTTAAAACCGGTTAGATTGAACCCAAAAAAAATTTTCAATTCGTCTTTTAAAAAGTTCAAAAAAATTAACAAAAACATATTATCTTTATGATTAATATCATATTCTTCTTCAATGGAACAAATCAAAATTTAGTTCAGTTTGACTATATTTCAGTTCGGTTTGATTTTTGAAAACCAAGTAAAATTTTAGTTTGATTTGAACTGAACCGAACTGAGCCGAATGGAACCAAACCGAACCAAACCAAACCAATAAGCACTTTTAGTTTGATTATATTTCAGTTCGATTTGATCTGATTTTTAAAAACCGAATAAAACTTTAGTTTGTCTATTTCGGTTCAATTTGAACTGAATCAAACCGAACCGAACCGAAGCGAACCAATAAACACCCCTGAGGAGAGAGAGCCAAAGAAAGGGAGTGATTGTTGGGTAATAAGCACAAATCAAGGACATACAAATTGGTACTGCCTTGTTGGTGGGGTTAGGTTTTTTGCCACCTTTAATGGAATATTAACTACTAACATAAAAAAAAAATTAAACAAATGATTGCCAGTGGGCTGTCCCCAAATTTCTGGTGCGGTCAATTAATATAAAGCACGAGTATAGTGTTCATAGAATGATGAATGCTTGACACTTAATTAAACTAGTGTTATATATAATTTGTGCTAATGTACGTATGAGTTCAAAATTATTATGTTAAAATCTTTAATTGAATTTATATCCACTGTCGGCTAGGGGTGAGTAATGAGCGAGCATGAGCGAGTTAGGGTATGCTCGTGTTCGCTCATTTAATAAATGAGCGAGTTGTTAAATGAGCTAGTTCAAGCGAGCGAATAAATGAGCGAGTCGGAAATGAGCGAGTTTTAAATGAGCGAGTTATGAGCGGCTCACGAGTTATGAGTACTAAAATTTAATAAATTGTCATAATTCAATTAAATAGAATAATAACAAAAAAATCAACGGTATTACAAAAATAAAATAATAACAACATAAACTAACAATAGCATCAACAAACAACAATCAACAAAAACTAAAGCAGCACTAATAAAAATTCAACATAAATCCAAAAACATAAACTAACAACAGCACACTGTTTTGAGGCGTCTGTTTAAAACAATAAATAAATGTATAAACTATGAATATTTGGGATTGAATGTGGCGGCGGGATTAGATGTGACAAATTTTAAATGAGCGAGTTGGGGCATGCTCATGCTCGCTCATTTAATAAATGAGCGAGTTGTTAATGAGCGAGTTTAAGTGAGCGGATAAATGAGCGAGTTCAAGTGAGCATTTAGTGAGCGAGTTATGAGCGGCTCACGAGTTATGAGCAATTTACTCATCCCTACTGTCGGCACAGCTACAGAGATCAAATCACTGTTTTCAGATTATTTTGTATCTGTTTTTATTTTCAGAATCATTTTTATTTTCAGATGATTCTAGATCACAAAAAAATATAATTTTATATCTATCTAAAGAAATAAAAAAAAATTAAAAAATTTGGCCTCCAAATAAATTTTATTGAGTCCAGCTATTATGATATCGGTGTTATATTACACCAACTTAATAATTTATTAAAAAGATTTTAAACGATTAATCGAAACCGTTCAAACTAATTTATTTTATGAGTGATGCATTTACATGCAAAATTTTTATTTTTTTCAAGTTATTTTAGTATGAAGTCAAACGGTCAAAAATATTGAAAAATGAATATATTATTAACGTATAAACTCCCACATTTGACCGCTTGACTTAAACTAAATAAATTTGAAAATTTACAAATGTTATATGTAAACGTACAACTAATGAAGCAGATTGGTTTGAACAGTTTGAATTCACCATTTTAAGTCGATTCGATAGGTTTTAAAGTTGGTGCTATATATATAAGCTGAATGACACTGATGTCATACTAGCCATACTCCATTTTAATTTAAAGATCATATTGAGCAGTACAGATCGACTATTTAAACTTTTAAAAAAAAATACATAAAACATAATTGAAATACAAAACTACATTGAATTAGTTTCATTCCATACAACTGTTTTCTACAATGAATTCGTTTGCAGTGTCGATATAGGTAGAGAGATGTCAAATTAAACTTGGACGGTTTTGATCACATGCAAAGGTTGGGACCAATAATTAATTTTAATTTTAATCGGACGGTCTAAAGTGAAAGAGACAGATTTCTAATTCTACCAACCAAAAATAAGACATGAGGAACACATCTGTTGCCCTGCCAACACACAAAATACAACACTTATACACACTTCACACTTGGCTTTATGCTTCTAATATAAAGACCCACCATTCAAACATTTTTGTTTTTGGTTCTTTGTGTTTATATCATTGCTATTTTAACCTATTAATTTGTGGCACTTTTTTTTTTTTTTGGCAATGGAAATATAACAAGAGAATACAACATGAACATAATTTGGGAATTTTGAGTTTTTTTTTTTTAATTTAATCCAATACTCTGAGTCTCTGAATCAATTAGCCGTTTAAAATAATTATTTGATTCTGAAAAATTGTTTTATTTATTTAGATTACATGAAGAGTTACTTTAAACTATTTATATTAACAATCATGATAACTTGACAATAATATAATTAATATTTGTATTTATATTAACAATAATGATAAATTGACAATAATAGAATTAAAATTTGTATTTATAATAACAATCATGATAAATTGACAATAATAGAATTAAAATTTGTATTTATATTAACAATAATGATAAATTGCAATAATAGAATTAAAATTTGTATTTATATTAACAATAATGATAAATTGCAATAATAGAATTAAAATTTGTATTTATATTAACAATCATGATAAATTGCAATAATAGAATTAAAATTTGTATTTATATTAACAATAATGATAAATTGCAATAATAGAATTAAAATTTGTATTTATATTAACAATCATGATAAATTGACAATAATAGAATTAAAATTTGTATTTATAATAACAATCATGATAAATTGCAATAATAGAATTAAAATTTGTATTTATATTAACAATCATGATAAATTGCAATAATAGAATTAAAATTTGTATTTATATTAACAATAATGATAAATTGCAATAATAGAATTAAAATTTGTATTTATATTAACAATCATGATAAATTGCAATAATAGAATTAAAATTTGTATTTATATTAACAATAATGATAAATTGCAATAATAGAATTAAAATTTGTATTTATATTAACAATAATGATAAATTGCAATAATAGAATTAAAATTTGTATTTATATTAACAATCATGATAAATTGCAATAATAGAATTAAAATTTGTATTTATATTAACAATCATGATAAATTGCAATAATAGAATTAAAATTTGTATTTATATTAACAATCATGATAAATTGCAATAATAGAATTAAAATTTGTATTTATATTAACAATCATGATAAATTGCAATAATAGAATTAAAATTTGTATTTACATTAACAATCATGATAACTTGTTATATGGTCCTAAAGACCCACCACTAAAACATTTTTGTTTTTGTTTTTGGTTGGTTGTGTTTATATCACGCTATTTTAAACTATATATGAATTTGTGGCACCTTTTTTTTTTTTTTGCAATGGAAATATAACAAGAGAATAAAACAACAACATAATTTGGAAATTTTGAGGGTTTTTTTTTTTTAATTTGATCCAATACTCTGACTCAATTAGCCGTTCAAAATTATCATTTGATTCTGAGAAATTGTTTTCTTTCAAATGATATTTATGTATTTAGATTTGTTGGGGTTTCGCGGTGCTAACCAAAACCTCTTTTAGGCTTAAGTTGCGGAATGACCGTAGAACAAAAATTTCTACGGTCAACTTAAGCTCAGGATTAAACGGGGTATGTCAGGAAACTTTCCAAGGCGGTCCACCTTCAGTATTCCTTTGGCATCAAAACCCAATTTAATCCTTTTTACAGATCTACTCCATGATTGATTTATAAAACTTTAATCTACTTACAAATTAAATAGATTAATATAACATATTTATACATTGTTTCCAAATCACAGTTGGAATGCAGACCGAGCGAGTAGAGCCTCACCAGGAAAGGAATCGACTAGGAACGGAGCATCAGACGTCTGATGCCTCTATCGGTTATCCACCAGGACTAACCGGAGAGCGATTTATTTCTTCTGCCAGAAATACTGTAAACCGCAGAATTCTGCAAAAACACTATTCACGGGGAAAAGACGAAAACCCGTAAACACGAATTTTCGGTTACTCAGTTTCATCAATATGCAAAACTGACATACCGCTAAATTCGGTAAAACACTATTCATCGATTCCGTAAATATACTCCACAACAACCCGCAAGATTATACGTCAAGTACGTATAACTTTCTTTTCTCAACCGAAATACTATTTGGGAGAGAAACCGAGAAAGAGAGAAAATACCGATCCGTTTCGACACGAAACGGTATGAGTGAATTCGCGATTTTTCTCTCTACCCCTCCACCCCTATTTATAGGGTTTAGGGTCGGTTGCCAAATGACCAAAATGCCCTCCAAGTTCGGCCTATTTACAAGATATGCCATCGAATGGATAAGGATGATGACATGTGGATAAGATCGATGACGTGTCATCTAGATAGGATCGATGACACGTCATGCGGATAAGCACGAATCTGAAAAGACCCGAATGCCCTCGGCCCGAACACAAATAATATTTGTATAATTATTCTGAACAATTATATATATTTTTCTGCGGTTGTTTGTTTCGGTATCGATGACGTGTCATCTGGATAGGATCGATGACATGTCATGCGGATAAGACGAATCTGAAAAGACCCGAATGCCCTCGGCCCGAATACAAATAATATTCGTATAATTATTCTGAACAATTATATATATTTTTCTTGCGGTTGTTGTTTCGGTAATTTATACAATGTGTCATGCACATTTATAAATTAACCGGTTAACTTTTATACAACGTGTCACACACGTTTATAAATTAACCAATGTTTTTGCTTGTTATTTTTACATAACATTTATAATTTAATTATAACACGTATAATTAATTATAACCATCTTACTATTGATCATAACCAATTTATAATCAATCACAATAAGATTCTCCGATTAACTCCTATATGGTGTGACCCAATAGGATCTGTGTTATGTTGGTAAATAGAGTTAAAATTGTTTTAACTTCTATAATCATGGGTGGCATCTGGCAACACATCATGACCATCCAATTACACAGATGATGCTGTACTGTACAATATCACGATCCAGTAAACAATTTACTTGTGTCTGTTCTTCTGTCTCATAGCTATCAGATCAGTTTCAAGGTAGATGTGTGTCATCCTTGCTAACTGAATCTTTTCTTGATCTTGAGCAGATTATCAAATATAATTACTTTTGTAATTATACCGCTAGTAGATAATCTTACTCTATCAAGGGGCCCAGTGATGCTATAGCTCGTATAGAGATACGAAGGACAAATAGTATTCTTGGTAAACTATCACTTCCTCAGCTAAGCTATACATATGAAAAAGCTACCGTTATGACTGCTTTTTACGGACAACGGTGGATAACAATCACACATACATATTTCTCAGTGGGAACGATAAATACCTCATACTGTAGAACGTGACACTGAATGAAAACATAAATGACACGAACACAATTCTATTTAATGTTTCATTCGGGGTCTGTCAAATACCATGTTTCTAGAACATGTATCTATGTGATTAAAATGACATCTCGTGTCAGGTGGTTTGTAAAACTTAACAATCTTTTAATCCACATACTAACCTTATCGCGGTAATTAGTGTTCCTGCTAATTACCTTGGTCAGTGACCTTTTAAGAGTATATATTATCTATATTATGGAGTTTCACAATTTCAGTCATGAACTCGAAATGATCCATAAATTCAATAATACTCAAGGCAACAAAATGATATTAATCATTCAATTCATGAACAAAGCTTTGTGATAAATTATCGTATTATTGACTTCTAGATTATTACACTAACAAGATTTACCTATTCACATTGTGCCTAAGAGAGCGGAGTAGGTCCGATGTATTTCAGGACCGTCCAATCTGCTTTAAGATCTGTGCGCATAAATATTAAAGCGGAGCGTACGGATCTTAAAACAGATCAAACGGTTCTGGAGCCATCGGACCTACTCCGCAGTCTGCACGGAATGCTAGATTACATGTGAAACTATTTATGTTAACAATCATGATAAATTGACAATAATATAATTAAATTTTGTGTTTAACATTTAAGATCTCATGTCTTGAAAAAAAAAATGATATTTATTGAATGTATTACTGTTCATAAGATGATTTTAATTTTTAACAGATTAATATTTGCAATTGGATTTGAAGGCAAACCGAATCCGAATTGAAGCACCGCTAGAAGACAAGAAAAGAATTGTTCTTTTTTGTTGTTTATATCGTTTCCTTGAGTAAGAGGTGATGGATGGTTTAAGAGTTGGTTCAAGAATTCAGACTAAGCCAAGTTGAAGCCATGTTAAATTCTCTAACAAAGCATTTAATGATGTTTTTTGAAGCACAAAAGAATGCAAGTTTTAAAACAAACTATCAATTAAAGAAATTCATGGAATATTTTCTTCACATAATGGTATTATAAAAAAATTAGCATAATTCCGACTAGTATAATATTAGTGTTATATGACACTAACACCAAAACTTATTAGATAGGTTTTAAAAGACAAATTTAAACCGTTCAAATTGATTTATTTTTTGTGTGATGTGTTTACATGCAAAAAAAAAAAAAAAAAATTCGAACTATTTTAATATCAAGTCAAGCGGTCAAAAACATTGAAAATGAATGAATTAATATTAACATAAAAACTCTCATATTTGACTTTGACTTGATACTAAATGAATTCCAAAAATTATAAATCTTGTATGTAAATTGTAAACACATAACTTATAATAAAGTATATCGGTTTGAACGATTTGGATTCACCATTTGAAGTCAATTCGATAAGTTTAGGAGTTAGTGTTATATAGGCTGAAATGATACTGATGCCGTATTAGCTGGATTCGTTATCGGTTATTTAGATTAAAGTACGTATTAAATTTAAGTCAATTTGATTTGATCAGTCATTTATCTTAAAGAAATTAAAACTCTATTTTTTTTTTGTTAGATGAAAGAGTAAATAATTTTGAATCGGTCCAAACTTTAAACACATACATATTATAATTATTTAATGCCTAGACCACATTTAAGTTCATTTAATTCCAATTAAGAGCAAATTGATTGCTGATGAATAGTTATTTTTCTGACTTAATGCCTAAATTTATTAGAAAAATACTAGATTGTTTGAAAGATTCTGACACCTTTCGTTTTCTTTAACCATGCAAAAGGTAGGATAATGACACAGGACAATGACAAGTAACAACTATTAATATTTTTTTTTTATTGTTGTAACTCTATTCCTAGATGCTTAAATTTATATTGTCTGATACTTAAACCTGATTTTTTTTTTTGTTGTTGTTGTTGTTTAAATTTAGAGACGGATTTAAAATTTTCGTCAGGCAGCTCAAAAATAACGAATCAGATATAAATAGTTAACTGGATTTAAATTCATTTGCTAATCGAATACTCGGGATTTTGTCAGAGAGGTACAAAAATAGCAAATCTTATTTAAGTAGTTAATTGAGTTCAAACTCATTAGCTAATTGAATACTTAGGATTTTCGTTAGGGGCACAAAAATAGCGAATCAGATTTAATTAATTAATTGAGTTCAAACCCATTAACTAATCAGATAGTAGGTATTTTAATCCATAATTTAATCCAAATTACAAATCAAAATTTCAGAAAAGGATAAAAAAATTTCGGGGAGAACAAAGTCTATCCAGACCTATAATTATTTATAAAAATTCAAAATCCAAGACACATCCGCTCCTGATTTAAATTTGTATAGTGAAATATTTAAATTTTAATAATGTGTATTTCAACTATGAATAATTATATGTTTAAAATTAAATTAACTTGTATAGTCAAATGCTCATATTTCAATTTCAACTATTTTCTTTTGATATGTTTCCTTCTGATTTTTAAAACAAAAAATGAGAACAAAAACAAAAGAAAAAGCGTCGGTGCTACGCGTTAGAAGTGTGCACACAATATGCAAAACAGGTGGCAAGTGAATGAAAACGTGGTTAGTAGTCAATGGATGACACCATCAATCCATAATATATTAATTTTATAATTGCACCGCTCACCTCTCATGCAAAAATTTGAGACAGCTATCTCTTATAATTTAGACCTTAGCTTAGGATCCATGCAACCTTTTGACTCCGGATTCTCTGTGGCACCTGCATGCGGTCATTTTTGTTTTTATTCCTGTTTGTCATTTTTTGTCTATCATGTCGTACCTTTTACCTAACATGACATTACAGTTGTCTTATCATATTTAGATTTATATATAACAATTATTAATTGGTACTGTTATTTTTAAGTGGTTCCGAAAATGACAGTTTTATAAAATATTTAATAAAAAAAAAAAAAATTTAAAAATAAAAAAAAAAAAATTTGATCTTCATAATTTATAAATCTTGTTGAACGGTTTAAATTGGACTTTGAAAATATAAAAACCAAATTGATAGCTCCACAGACTTTGAACTACCAGTTTGATCTTAACCATTATCTATATATATATATATGGGCTATGGTGCATTGCAATGCATGGAGGGGTTTGTGCATTGGACCATAAATCTAAAATTCAAAATCCAAATGGCCGATCCAAACCATTCATCTTGTTCTCCATATTAATATATGCTTGGAGACCAAATTTTACATTTTTCTAAATGTTTTTTACTATTTATTAAGTATTTTACAAAATTGTTGATCCAACGGTGGCTGCTGATTTTACTGTTTTGTTAAGTTACAATTGGATCAACAATTTTGTAAAATACTTAATAAATAGTAAAAAAATTCAGAAAAATGTAAAATTTGGTCTCCGAGCACATATTAATATGGAGAACAAGATGAACGGTTTGGATCGGTCATTTGGATTTTGAATTTTAGATTTATGGTACAATGCACAAACCCCTCCATGCATTGCAATGCACCATAGCCCATCTCTCTCTCTCTCTCTCTCTCTCTCTCTCTCTCTATATATATATATATATATATATATATATATAATTTGGCTAAAATGCTTTTCGATCGAAGTGCTTACAGGTCAAATTTTAATATTTCATATTAGGAATATCAATCTAAATATCTCAATAAATTTGTTATATAATAAAATATAGAATACCGATTTTTATCATTTTTCAAATTTTTTAATTATTTTTTATGATTTACAAAAGATGGCCTCGTTAGTTTCTCTAATGTATCATAAATTGTTGATTAAGGGTCTAAAGACTCCAGGCATGTGATATTTTACCAAATTTACTGTAATTAAATAAAGTAAATGGCAACAAAAATACTTAAATTGTATACTAATATGTTGAACTCATGTATTAAAAAACAAATTTAGATACATAGTTGACATGGAGATGGAGTTCCATCTTTCCAATTTAAGTATCAACAAAGAAATTTTTTAACTAATAAGTAAAACTAGGAAGTTTCAACAAATATATTACTTTTTCTTTAATAATTAGACGTAACAACAACTAGTTCTACCTTCTAATAATTGGCCAAGAAATATTTGACTCAAGATTCCATCTAATAAAGTAAAACTAATGATTATTCAAAGAATATTGATTTGTTGTACCAAATGTTTACCTCACTTGTCAATTTGTTCAACACCAAAAAGATCAAGTGAGCAGAGCACCGATTTTTTTTTTTTTTTTTATATCCTCCATAAATTAAAAAATTCCAGAAATCCAGGCGGATTGCTAGGAAAATGCTTCCACTCACTCTTTTCTCTTCTGTTTGGGTTGAAAAGAAAAACATGTCTACACAGGACTTGTTACTGTTTCTGTGGGAAAAAAAAAAATTCACTTTGAGTGAATTTTTTTTTCTCATATGCACAATGTTTCAACCATTCAAATTAAATTCAAACCCAAACTCATTTCGGTTCCCGCCTAACAGCCGTTTTTCTAGCAAACCATCAGGATTCCTAGCGGTTTATAAACCCAGAACCATTAGAATTCCATAACAACAGTCAGGAATTCTGATGGGTGGGGGAATTTAAAAATAAATAAATAAAGGGCATGTTTGGAATTTTTTAATTTATGGAGGATATATATAAAAAAAACAATATTGGGTTTCTTTCAAAATAAATATATAAAAAAATAAGTAATCTCGTCCTTTACAGATTCAACATTAAACAAATAAGGATACAACAATGATTCCTAACAAAATTTCTTCACAAAACTACTGCTTTTAAATCCAAAACACAACTATTCCATGAGTAACCTGTGTTTCTTTTACAAATTAAAGATCTCATCTTCTCCTGAATGAAATTTGCGGTCTTTTTAAGTTATCGGTGCAGCCGTTTGTGACAGGTGGAAACCTTTAACTCGATTAGTTATGTGACATTTTGCGTATATTAAAGGTCACCATCTCACCATTTCCAAGCCTCAACGAAACTCGTTTTTGCAATCTTCCACATAAATCCTATTTTAAATATGTAGAGTAAATTTCTTCACCGACAAAAATGTAAGGGAGATAAATAGGTATCCACTTGACAGATGCCATACCAGAAATCAGTACAAGTTAAACCTAGGGATGTTAATGGGTACAAAATGGGTCACGTGGAAGCATTTTCATACCCTTATCCATTATGTTAGCGAAAAAAGTAACTTGAGCCTTACCCATTATGGGTCGAGTAAACGGATAAAAGGGTGCCTTTAAATAGATATATATGGGTCATCCCCATATAAGTATATATAATTTCATTTTTAATAATTACCGTACATGGTAGCTGGTACAAAATAGTCTGTATGTGTACCCTTACCCATTATGTTAACAAAAGAAATTTTACCCTAACCCATCTAATCGAATATGATACGGGTCAGGTAAACGGATAAACAGGTACCATTAACACCCCCAATTAAACCCTAATAATATAGGTGAGTCCATGATAGAACTATAATAGTACCTGGTTTAAATCTCCATCTAAATCTTCAAAAGCCTTCTCTGCTTCCTTTGCATTTCTAAATTCTACTAATGTAGCATATACATTACCACTACCACTTACTCGTACATCCTTCTGTTAATTTAATTAGCAAGAAAAGGAAAGAAATCAAATGCAGAAATGAATTTTACACAATTGCATTTCAAACAAAATGTTAAAGAGAGATTAATTAAGACAAAGGGAAGTGAACTACTTACATCAACATTTGGTTTCCCTGGTAGTAATCTACTCAATTCTTCACAAGATACCTTTACTGGTACCTTATGCACCTTAAGCTTGGCCAAGTCAGATTCAGACACCTGATTATCACATCATATCAGGTTAAAAATTGTTTTGTCAGATATCAGGTATTATCTCATTTCATGAAATTTGCTCATTATGTGATTTATCTTATTTCATGGCATGTTTAATACATGCCAGAGTATCAACACAAACAGGTCTCACATAAAGGCTTAACATACAAAGACTATAGTGAAGGACAAAACATTTCTCTTAAACATGGTTACATATTTTTTTATTCTTTTAATAAAGGGTAAAATGGGTACTTTGTAAATTTAAAATGAGCTTTAATAAAAAAAGTCAATAAATTGGGTAAGTTTGTGAGTTTTTGAAATTTTAGATGGGAAATACGTAATTTCAAGGTTTTTGAGGGGTATAAATGAAATTCCCTTGTAGTAAAAATACTGTAACTTACATAGGAAACTTTAATTGGTTGGTTGAAACCGTGTTTCAGTTTTGCAAGAACAATTTCCATTGTTGCTTTTGCATCATTTAAGCAGTCATGTGTTTCACCTTCTTCTCTCACTGCTCTACTCAACACAGCCTGCCAAATTATAACAATACCAACACAAACGGAATGAAAAACTGATTATTATGCTTTCCATATTCCCAAAATACCTCATCGCAACTTTATCACATAGCCAACCAACTCTACCATTTTAGAACAGTTAATCTTAAACAATAATTTTAAACCCAAATTGGAACAGTCACAACTTGCCGAGAGGGGGGGGGCGGGGGGGGGGGGGGGGGGGGGGTTTGAAATATGTACCTTGCACAAATTATTCAAAGAAGGAGATACTCCAGGTGGTAAATCAGCATGTTTAAATATACATGTCGTGTCAATTACCAGTGGATAATCGATTTTCAGAGCTGCATGAAGTGACCCAATAATGAATTGTCAGAGCCAACACTACTTAATTGAAATATAATAGATATGTCAGAGTTAAAGCAATTTGTTTATTTTTACCTCGTAAATCAAAAAACAAACTATGGCCTATTAATATAGTCCCCTTCTTCAAGATCTTTCTAAATGATTTCTGAGCAAAAAAAAAAGTACCAATTATGATCAACAAAATATACAGTAATGTTAAATGCTTAAGATAACCATATAAAATGTAAACAATGGCAAATTCATACCTGTATTTTAGCTAATGTGCATGTTACTCCATCCAAATCTTCGGCTGATATACCTGTTATGTGTGTTCGGTAGTCTTTAACCGGCTTACCAGGACATATATATTTATCTATCAGTACCTATAAAAAAACAAAATCTCCTTCTAAATTTTTAACCGCAGATAGATAAATGATCAATGTATAGTAAGAAAGAGAGAGAGAGAGAGAGGTTCATACCATCAAATTTTGGTCTACAGCACAAACTCGTACCGGTGCTTCAGTACCATCTTCACAAAGAACCATCTCACAATCAATAGCAACAATGGATTTTGATTCTATTATATTAGATACTGAACCTACTTTCATCACCTTCCAATCCTAAGGAAATAAGAATTGCTGGTATTACATAATAAGAATTTATGAATTAATAAATAGCACATTTTTTGGGAAGGAAAAGATACAAAATGAGAGAGCAACAGAAGAAACCTCATTATAAGACGGGAAGTCATAATTTCTTCTATAATCTGGGTACTCTGCTGTCAAACGGGCTAACTTCTGCTTATTTAAAAGATAGTTTTTTCAATAAACATATAGAAATCTAAATCATGCCATATTTTATTTGAACAGATTCTCATTTTGACCGAACTTCATACATGGATTGACCCAACCCAACTGAAATGCAACAGGTATGGTTAGGGCGAAATTCATTAATTTAATAAATTTTCATTTCACAATTCCATTTGTAGGAATAATCAACCTACATTAGAAATTAGGAAGGACCAGGACATTGCTATTCCTCCTATTTTTCTCTGATGCCAGCATAGACCAGAGAAAAAAAAAAGAAAAATTTACTGATCTAACACCTACATGCACCAGATGTGCCTATGTATACTCAAAACTTTCAACATTACGTATTTCCTCCTCTAAAATCATAATATCATATTTTTTATTATGATATTTCGAAGTATGATGTTATGAACTATAGATGGGGAAATATGTAGTTTCAAAAGTTAGGGGCATACATGTAATTCCCCTTATTTTTTTTTTTGTAAGATTGCTGATGTCAAAAGAAAAAAAAAATAGGGAACACTGTTCCTGTCCCTAATATGGCTTATTAATTCTAAATGAAATTTAGAATCAAATAGAGTTAGATAAAAAAATTCCGGAAAGAGGGAGCATAACAGTACTGGTCATACATAACAGTCGGTTCTGGTACTAAGATACAATTTACTTACCAGTTCAGAGGACTCTGATTCCGGAAATTTGCTGATATGCTGCTCTAAAGCCACAAGCTGAGTGTGTCTTTTCCTCATTTTATCAAAATACTATACAAGCACATGACAAGGAAATAAGCTGTAAGAGGTAGCATGTATTAAATTATCAGAATTATAGATGAAAAATACCTTTTGGAGATGGGAAGAAAAGGTACTGAGAAAAGCTGTAAGAGTTTTCTCGTCTCTTTTTGCGGGGTCAGAGAGGCTACTACCAAGTTTTTTATCATGACTTGTCAGAAATTCTTTCCAATTTCCTTTGCTACCCGCTAGACCTCGCCTTTGGGTCTTCCTTACAATCTCCGCCAGGGCCTGGTATTGATAAAATATATAAAAAAAATGGATTTAAGTAAAAGTCAATTGACATTTACAGTATCTTCAATATAAAAATAGATATAATTCTCCCTTTTGCAATATAAGTTGAGAAAATTTCACCAAACCTAATATCTTTTTTGGGATGTTTGCAAAGAACATCCAGAGGTAAACATCACTAAATTAAACAAATGAAACCCCATAACCCTAACTTATTCTAACAGATGGGCATCAAATAGTTCAAACTTGCTTTGCTATTAGAAACAGGAGGCTATTATTTGCAATAATGTGAATATAAGAAGTAATTACAATTGAAAAGAAAAATTCTTTTAACCTCCTTTTCAGATAAGCAGGGATCATGAGAAATTTTAAGCTTCTTTGAATTATCTTTTCTCTCTTCTTCAACTCCATTTGCATCCTCCCGTAGCCTTTTTGTCACCAATTTACCTACTGAGACTTTCACAACCTCTCCATTCTCCCGTCTGAATACAACTACCTTTTGCTGCCTTCCAAAATTATCCTTTTTTCAAAAAAAGAAAAAGAAATAAAACAGGTGTGCTGAATAAGTATATATATATATTTATATATATATAGCATAAATCATAACCAAAATAATATATTTCCGTACCTGGGAGATCATGCCATTTAATGCTTCATATGCACCATCTGCTTCTTTTGAATTTTTAAATTTCACAAATGTAGAATACAAATCACCTTTTACTTTTATACGGTCCTGACAAAGTAAAAGGCTAGAGTTAAAAACAAGTTAAGAAACAATCAACTACTTGGTTTGTTGGAAGAGAGTAGTTATTATAATAGCAATAAAAACTTACATGAATTTCAGGAGTTCCTGGAAATATGCGAGTTAACTCTAGGTAAGGCACGGAAACTGGTACACGATGTACAAGTAGGTCCTTAGAGCTCAAGTCAGGCAATGCCTGAGTATTTATTAAGAGCATTGGTGAAGATTCTCAAAAAACAAAAGAAAAATTAAATAATAATGCATGAAGAATGAGGCTATGGTACTATGCGATCTGAACTGTTCAACAAGCTAGCATAGTAGAAATTAATCTCTGTTTTCAAAATCCAAAGAGTCGATCTGAACTGTTCAACAAGATCTCCATTGAAAATGTACTTGAATATTAAATTTTATAATTTTTATAATTGTTTTACTATTTTTAAGATATGTAGAAAATCATTACTTTTGAATGGTCTTAAATCTTTAGATCAAGTGATTTTCTACCTATCTAAAAATATACTATGAAAATTCTAAAAATTGTGAACTTTGATTTACATGTACAAAATTATATGGTGATTATGTTGAACGGCTCAGATCAATTGTTTGGACTTTAAAAACGGAGATATTGATCCATAGTATGGCAAAACCCGCACTATGCATAGTACCATAGCCTCACTCATGCATGAATACTTTTGTTACCAGTTGGTAAGAGCATGAACAAGTTCTATCACAGTTATAAGAGAACAGTACCGAGACTTTTGAGTGGTCACTTGTAGAATCAGATGAAATGTTAATGGGATGATCAAAACCATGTTCTAGTTTAGCATGAACAAGTCTCATTGCGGCTTTTGCTTCTTCTAAACAGTTGCGTGCTATCACTTCTCCCAAAACCACCTACCAGAGAATATAAAAAAAGAAATGAGCAAAAGAAGTCTGGTATTAAGAATAAGATAATAGAAGAGCTGATCTCCATATTAAAATGTGCATGGAGACCAAATTTAAAATTTTTTGGAAATTTTTTTTAGATAGGTATAAAATCACTGCTTTTTGACCATCCAGAACTGCCTACCCAGAGATGTCTGGTATTAAGAATTAAGATAATAGAAGGGTTATTTTGCAATTTTGCAAAAGAGAGAAGGATGGGAACTGATACGTACCAAGCCTAACTTGTTCAACAAAGGGGTGCATCCGGTTGCTAAATTAGCGTAACTAAAAATGCTAGCTGTGTCAACTACCAATGAATAATCGATTTTCAAAGCTGCATTAAATCAATAAAAAGATATTTTAATCAAGAACAAAATAAGCTAAATTCACCTTGAATTTTCATATTAACCAATTGGATTACTTCATCAATGGGTTCAATTTTGAGGTCAAATTTATCACATTTAATGAAGAAATTTCCCATTAGACAGTTCAACTATCCCATCATTACAATTTTCTCAAAACATCTAAGGTATTAGCAGCAAATATTACAGAAACCTGTATCTTGCTCCAAAAAGTAAAAGAACAATAAAGAAAAGGAAAGGTCACACAATCTACAGAGTAAAGCAATAAGGCATGGCACATATGAAATAAATTCAGTATAAATGTTACAGTAAATTGTTGCAATTATTACCTTTCAAATCATTGAATAGTCCATGCCCGATTAAAACGGGGCCCTTCTTCAAAATCTTTTTCAAGGATTTCTGAGCAGGAGTAACAACAAATTAAAAAAAAGGAAAAAAAAATACAAGGTATATTTACCTTGTGATGAACAAAAACAAAATAATATCACCACTTAGTACCAGACAAAGCTCAACTTGATCACTGTATCTTCCCTTTGTTCTGGACTTTATTAAATAGTTTGGGCAAATTTCATATATACCCCTGAAAAACTTTGAAATTACATATTTCCCCTCTAAACTTCATAATATCATATAAACCCTTGCAAATTTCAAAAACTCACAAAAGAAGACAAATGAATCATTTGCCCTCCGAAACCGACTAATTACAAGATTGAAATTTTTCTTAAACAGGCTACATATTTTTAATTTTTTTTTTAAAAAAGGGTAAAATGGGTACTTTATGCTCAATGGATAGTTTTATCTTCTGGTTTGGAGAAGAAGAATCTGGTACTAACAATTACAACAAAAATTTTACTAAGAAAAACAAATAGTGTATACCTGTACATTACTTAAGGAGCATGTAACTCCATCCAAGTTTTCAGCAGAAATACCAGTAATGGATGTTCTGTAGTTTTTAACTGATTTACTAGGGTTTACTAGTCTATCCATTATGACCTACAAAAATAACAGTCAGATTAAGAATTTTGAACCATGTATAAACAATATTAAAAATGATTGCTAGTTAAATAAAACGACAAACCTCCAATTTTTGGTCAACAGCACAAACCCGTACCAGTTCTTCGGTACCGTCTGTACAAAGTACTGTTTCACAATGAATAGCAATCATGGATTTTGAGTCCATTTTTTCAGGTAGTTTTTCCAGTGTTATGAATTCCCACCCCTACACATACACATACAAAGGAAATACATTTATTAGCAACAAAAATTAACATTTTTTCTGGATTCTATACAAAAAATGAAAATTGAAATCAAAAGCCAACGAACAAATAAATAGAGAGAGAGAGAGAGAGAGAGGAACCTCCTTATAGGATGGAAATACATAATTCCTTGTGTAATCTGGGTGCTCTGCTGTTAAACGGACCAACCTCTACATTTACAAAGTAAATTTTCATTCAAAAATATAAGTCTTAAATATAGCACTTTTAGCTAAATCTAAATTAAAAAAAAAAAAAGAGAGACCTCACACTTCTAGTTACAAAGAGAAATTGTCCTTGTAGTTTTGCTATAAACCCATATGTCACCTCAAAATTTGGTCCTAGATGTACCAGTACCAGTACCAGTACCAGTTTTGCTATAAACCCATACGTCACCTAATTGTTTGGTTTTATATGTACCGCTTTTAATATGTAGCAGTACCAGTACCAGGCTATGCAATACTGGGTGCTTTTGGCTGAACCTAAGGTAGACACAGATCAAGGAAATACAAATAACTATCAAAATATAAATTGTTACCATCTGGGGAGGCTCCAAATTGTGCGACTTGTTAAAGTGCAGAAACATTTTACAGTCATTATATCTTTTTATCATCTTCACAAAATACTACAAAAAAATAAAATAAATAAACCATACAAAAAAGATTCATCAGACACCCAATAAAGATTTCTTTTCACCAATTGAAGGATACCATCTTAACAACTATAAATTTTTCTAAAAATTTGGAATCATGACAAACAACTTCTCGGGGGCTACTTATTTAAGAAAACCCAACTTTTTATTTTTATTTCAATCCCATAGGTAATTCATTAAACTAAAAGTCAATAGAAAATAACCTAAAACTAAGATTAATCTAAGCATAGATACCCAGAAATACCAGTAAATACCAGAAATTACCAGCAAACCAAAAATTACCTGAAAAACACTTAGATTCAGAAAATACCTTAAAACTAAGCTTAATCTAAGCATTAAACCTTAAACCCACCTTCAAAAACAAGACATGTATAAAAGTTACCTTTACAAAATTTGCAGGGAAGGTAAGGAGAAAGGCAAGTAAGAAATCCTTGGGTTTTCTAGCAGGGTCACCAACGGTACTTCCCAATTTCTTGTCATGGCGCGCCAAATAATCCTTCCAACCTCCTTCGGCTCCTTTCAAATTTTGCTTTTGTGTGAACCTCACAATGTCTACTAGCACCTCTTTGTCGGCACCGTTTAGGAGCTTCCCCATTCCGACTGGAGGTGTCCGGTCCGGTTTTTGGTTGTTGGTGGCGGAGGTGGAGGTGGAAGGGTTTAGAAGAGAAGGCGGCTGAGAGATTTCTTGCATTTTATTAAAACGAATTCGGATCCTAAACGAGTGCGGAATGCATATCCTCTGTATTAACTCAAAAGTTAATGAATCTCAATCGTCTGATCTTAAACGGAGCCAATCCGACCACTGCTTATGATATAGGGGGTCCTTTAATATTAGTGCGGATTTATTCTACACGAATCTTAAAGTATATCGGATGGTCAATATTCCATTAACTCAAAAGATTCCCTTTTGAGTTAATGCAGAGGATATGAATTCACGAGTGCGGATCCTCTGAGATATCTCATTTTTTGATAGACCGACCGGTGCCTATTCGGGGATAGCGCAAGGGACTTATTTTATCATCGAGATTCGTGCAGAGCGTATTTGAACGGTTGAGATTTTCCAATAAGTCACGCAAAATATGAGTTATCTCAGATGATGGAAATCGTAAATAGCGGGTAAATAATTTAACAGAGGAGTTTTGTCTTCACGCAGCGGACGGACTATGAATCAAAGGAACGCTGCATAGGTTCTATGCTCTGCTTGAAGCTAAATTTGCTCTGTTAATATATTTACTCAAATAACCCAAATTTGGGAATTTGAAGAATCTGGACGGCCAGATATGTTCAGCACGAATATTAAAGGAACCCTGTGCGTTCCAAGTTGAATCGGATCGGCCCAGGTTCTGATCAGACGATCTGGATCTAATCTCAAAATTGAGTTACTTCAGAAGATGGGATCGCTCCAAATTACTGTACGGATTTTCAAAGCTGGATACTGACGTGTGGGGCCCGATTGTCAAGACACTTCTCCTGGTTGTACAAAAATTAAGAGTTCATCGTACGACTAGGTGCATATATCAAAACTATAAATTTCCAATATCCTTAAGATTTTATTTCTATTAAAATTATGAATCATTTTTTATATTCTTTTTTTTTTTTAGTGAGGTTATGGCAATTTGCATTTTACGGATCGAAGTGAGCTATATATTCAAATCTCTATTTATAAAGTTCGAGCAGTTAAACATGATCTTCATTTAAAAAGAAACTAGAGATCAAATTTTACATATTTTTAAATGTGCGCAATTCTCAGATTAAATGTGCGCAAAGGATTGTGGGCTAAATGTGCGCAATTCTCAGACTGAAGTGAACCTGTCATACATAATGCATATACAAATATAAATTGTTAATCGAGTGGGTTATTCCAGGCCCAAATCATCGATCTTAAAATGGGCCTTGCTTTATCGGCTTTAAATTTGCTTTTCTCATTTGCCCGTTTGGTATTTGCAGTGCAAACTTTGCATTAAATGAAAAATCATATAATTACTTAAATAGTATAAACTAGATTGAAATATAGAACAACAAAAATCTACATCCAATGATTTTTGTATCTATCCTAAAGTTCATATGATTCAATTATTCGATAATTATTCGTTCGTATCTATATTTAAATTCGTATTCATTATTATTCGTTTCGTATTCATATCCGTTTAATTTGGTTTTAAATTTTGATATCTGTTCACTATCCGTATCTGTATTCATATCCAATCATTGAAAGATAGACATGGATATGGTATCAGCATTATCCACTCCGTTTACACCCCTATCCTAGGACCATCTGATCAACTTTAAAATCCGTGCACTGCTCTTTAATATTTATGAGTTCTCGAATTAATTTTTGTACACATGCACAGATTTTAAAGCGGATCGGATGGTCCTCAAGTCCATAACACCCAAAAGTAGATATGTTGTAGTAATAAACTTTTGATAGTTAGCCAACTTCATTGGAATTCATACCAATTGAAGTAACTCAAATTTGGATAGGGGTGTCAATGATACCCTTTTAATCATTTACCCGATCCATATCGTATTCGATAAGGCTAAGTAAGATTTCTTTTTTTTCATTAGCTTATTGGATATGGGTCTGAGTAAGGATTTTTTTTCATTAGCTAAATGGGTAAGGGTACGGGTAAAGGCTATTTCGTACCTATAGGGTAGGGTAATTATATAAAATATAATAATATAATAATGTTTGAGCAATAATTAGCGAGTACTTTTGTTATCAACAGTGTATTGTTTTTGTTGTAATAAAAATATTGAACATATTATTTTTATTTACATATTTTATTCTTTAATTAAATAATTATAATTTGTTGGAAGATATATTATTGTTTTTGAATTCTCTCATTTTGTAAAAAATATAATTTAGTTAAAATTAATTGTCCATTTATTTTTATTAATAATGTCATTGCATATATATGTGTGAAATAAATGAGTTTGATGTTCTATTTGTAAAAATATAATAAAACTAATTATTATACTAGTATTATTCGTTATTCATCCGTTACCGTTTCGTTACCCGATAATTTTAACAGGTAAGAGTAGAGTAGGGTAAGGTCAATTCTTAATGGGTAAGAATAGAGTATAGGTAAGGTCATTCTTAATGGGTATGAGTATGAAAATGCTTCCACCCTACCCGTATCGTACCCTTTGACACTCGTAAATTTGGAATTTAGATTCAGACCGTTAGATCTTCCTTGACACGAATATTAAAAAGACCTTGTATATTTCACCTAAGGCTAAATTGATCTGGATTATAATCAGATTATCAAGATTAATTTGAGTTACTCCAGAGGATCCGGATTCACTTCGTTGGAGTATAAGGCACATGGAATTTTAAATCACTAAAATGATGCAATTTACAATTTAAACTTGTAAAATTTGAAATGATAAAGATTCAGGGGACCAAATGTTCAACCTATACATGTTTAAATCACTTTCAAGATAATTATCCAATCAATTGTTTGATTGACAAATTAAAATGTTACTGATAGCTGGTTCTGAATCTCTATTGATATTTTTGGACATATTGACAAATTAAAATGGTTTTGAATCTCAAGTGAAGTTACAGTAATATGCATATATTATGGATCAAATCGTGCTATAAAATTTTATTTCATTTTTAAAGTTCAACTAGCTAGTCAACCTGAACCGTTAAACATAATATTTATATGAAAATGTTACCAAAACCAATTTTTTTAATTTTTTAAATCTTTTTTTAGTATTTTTAAAAAATTGATATAAAATCGCTACATTTGAATAGTCTATAATTATTAGATCAAGTAATTTTGTAACATCCGAAAATTTAATATATATTTTTTTAAATAATTTTGGATTTATTTATCAATTTAGAAAACTTAAGGGTTTATTTATAAAAAGGTTAAATAAATTTCTTTGAAATCAATTTCATAAGCGTAAAGTTATATTATAATAAGTGTCTATAGAGAGAGAGAGAGAGCTTGGTAGCCTCTACCAAGTATTTTTCAAAAGAGAGAGAGAGAGATGGACTTGTTGCACTTAGGGGCACCTTTAATTGCTCAAAAACTGAAATTAAATTGCAATTGAAAGTAAAGAGATGAGTTTAGAGAAATTTGACACGCGGGGTGATAACGGAGTTCGGCAAAACAAAGGCCTACGTCTCCGGGGCTTCGCAACCTTGTGAGGTGCGCCTTCCTATTACCCAATACGAAAGGATTACAACTTGTGAACCGTTGAGCCCTTACACACCAAGTGGGAAATCAAACGGCCAACTCAAAAAGGTGAGAACAAGGTCTCGATTGTCTAGAAACATAAGAGAAACACTCAATAGATCACTCTAACCTAATCTATATCAAGATTAGTGAAGTAGGTTTGAGGTTGCTTGAGAGATTTTGAAGTTTTAGGCTCTCACAACAATGGAGTATGCTAAGCTCTCAGAAAATCACTTTTGAATTAATTAGGGTCGGCTGAGGTGGTTTGAAAAGTGATCCCCTCAGTCTATTTATAGTGGCAGCTCAAAAATGAGCTGTTTGATATAAAACGTTACCAACGTTTTGTAAAACGTTACCAACGTTTTATTCAAATGAGCTGTTTGATATAAAACGTTACCAACGTTTTGTAAAACGTTACCAACGTTTTGTAAAACGTTACTAACGTTTTATTCAAATGCGTTTTAGGGTTTTAATTCTCTGACAGCTTAGTAAAACGTTACATAACGTTTTATAATCGTTACAACGTTTCCAAAATGTTATAACGATTTATAAACGTTACACCGTTTATAGTTTGTACTGAACAGCAGTTCTTTAGTTGTTCTGTATCTGTTAAACGTTACAACGTTTGTGAACCGTTATAACGTTTGTAAAACGTTACAACGGTTCTATAATCGTTATAACGTTATAACTTGAACTGAACAGCAGTTCTTCAGTTGTTCTGTATCTGTTAAACGTTACAACGTTTGTGAACCGTTATAACGTTTGTAAAAATGTTACAACGGTTGTATAATCGTTATAACGTTATAACTTGATTCTTTTGAAGCTTCTGATCATTATAAAACGTTCATAACGTTTTATCTCAATTTAATCAACCTCATATATACTTTACCAAGCTTTTGATTTTACAATTAGTATTCTTGATAAAAGTCTTCCCGATTTCTTCAGTCCAAGCATATTATACAGCAGTTCTTACTCTTCTTGGACCTACATATTCTCAAAAATAGAAGAAATCGTAAAATTCAATAATTGTATGTTTTTGCAAATTAGTCAAATAGACGTAAAAGATTATTGTACGAACAACAATCTCCCCCTTTTGGCGATTTGCAAAAACATACAATGTGAGTAAGTGCATAAATCGAAAATTTTCAAAGATTAGTTAATCCAATTTTGATTTTGCATTTCAATCCATTTGTACCAATTTCTCCCCCATTTGGAAATCGACGAAAGGGTGAAAAATTAGCACTAATTTAAAGTGCTCCCCCTCAAACTATGCACTCCCCCTTAATTTAGTAATATAGCAACAATAATTTAGAAAATAAAAAATAAAATAAAAAAAATAAAAAATAAAAAATAAAGTTGAGGGCATAGCTTTAACATGCAATACAATTCAATTTCAATTCACCATATCAACTTATATATATCAATATGCATAAACCATGCATATAAGACATTTCGATTCATACAATCCAAGCAATTTAATACAACTTGTCAAGGCTCCAATATATCCAATTGGACATATTCAACCAATTTTGCAATTTTGCAATATACCCCCTAACAAGTTAGCAATTCATACATCACAATTAAGAACATCTACATCTCATACATATCCACACCAAATTCCAAATAACACAATTCAATCAAGTCATGCAATTCAAACAAATTAAACTAGTTGAAATTCACCAATTTAACAATTCAAAACAATTTTAAACCATTTCAAAGCAACAATTCAACTAATACAACTAAATTAGAACCAATTCAAACAATAAAAATTAAACATGCAATCAACAAACAATTCATGCAATTAACACACAATTTTAAATTAGCAAGTTTTTAATTTTGAAACTAGTGCGGTCTATTCGTCATTCATGGGGTCGTTTGGTGCGTCGGGCACTTCTTCGCCTCCATTACCTTCAAGCTCCTCTTCCACATCATCTAGATCCTCTTCCTCAACCAGATTCTCACGTGCTCGTGCCGGGCTTCCCGAGGGACCATATTGCTTAATGAAGCGATTTGAGAGACTGGATTGTGCTTCATCAAGCACATTGAGAGCTCGAGCATGTGCTAGCATTTGTTTCCTTATACTCATTTGCCCCTTTTCCAAATTATCGAACCTCTTTTGCGTGGCTTGATGATTCCGTTGAATCTCAAGACTTTGAGCATACATTTGTTGACAAAGCCACATCATTTGCGCTTCTTGGCCTTGAGGAGGAACAAACTCACCCGCTTGTGGCACGTATTGTGGTTGAGGTTGTGGTTGAGGTTGAGCCGGTGCCACTTCTTCTTCCGGATCCCAATATTGATTGGGTAGGGCCTCTTGATAGTTTATCCATTGGTTGATGGGTCTTGCATCGGGTTCGTAGCGCCTCAGACCCGAGTCTGAATGACCATAAACCCACCCGATCCTTGTCAAGTGGTCAACCAAATTGGTCGGGAAGGTTACTTCTGCATCTTCAGGTAATTGGATATCGTTGAGGCGGATGATTTTGTGAATGAGATGGGCATAAGGTAGAGAGTGGTTTGTGGTTGAAAATGCACCATTAATGTGTCGAAGGAAGAAGTAGGGTATGTTGATCCTTTTTCCATCCATTTGAATGAGATGACGAAAAAAGTACATGGGTCCCCACTCAAGATTGGTTTTGATTGTGGCTTTGGGCATGAGGATGTTGTTGATGAAAAGAAAAAGCAACCGATGTAGAGACGGAAGGTGAGAAACATAGATTGAAGACCCGGATATGTAATTTCGGTCAAACCATTTCTTATAATCATTTGAGGTTCCATCGGCATAAAGATGCCAACTCCTCAAGGGGTAGGTTTCCTCCCCGTCATTCTCAACCCCAAGCCATTGAGCCACATTATTCAGAGAAAGCACGATTTCTTTCCCGCCAACCCAAGAGGTAATCATGAATGGTTCATCACTAGTTTTGATGTTTGCATAAAACGTGCGGGTAAGAAGTTGAGTGTAGGGTTCAAAACATGTCATAATAGGTTCCCAACCCCAATGATTCACATAAGCAATTACCTTGTCATCCTCGGGTTGTGAGAAGGTGACTACGGATTTGTCAAACCGGTAGCATTCGGTTATCTTCCTATTCATGAAAGAACCCACATAGTTCTCATAGGCCACAATATCCCGGAATAGGTATCTATTTGACCGGTGAATGGTCCAATTTGGTTCTAGATTCACCCCACTTCCTTGACCAGTTTCCGATTCCATACGTCTTTTCTTACTACCCTTAGCCACCGCATCTTTCTTTGGAGCCATTAGATTAGGTTTAGAGAGAAAGTTTACCGATTAAGAAGTAAAGCGCTAAACCGAGAAGAGGAGGATCGTAGAAGTGCAGTGGTGAAGACGGATCGTCAATCTAACGGTCGGATTGCCGGATTTGCGCCTAGGGTTTTGGCTAGGGTTTTGAGAGAGAGAGAGATAGAGAGAGAGAAATGAGATTTGGAGAGGTGAATAGAGTAGAGAGAAGAGAGGAGAAGAGAAATCAAGAAGAATCTCTTGATTTGGTGAAGAAAATGACTAGAATGGGTAGAGAGAGAGAGAGAGAGAGAGAAAGAGGCGGAATAGAGGAAGAAGGAGAAGAAATGAAGAGAGAATGAAGAAGGTAAGAGGAAGGGACGGGTTTAGAACCAATATAACACCTTTTCGCTATAAACCGTTACCAACGATTTATAAACGTTACCAACGTTTGTTAAAAATACATGGTTTTTAATTAAAACGTTATGACGTTTTTGTAACGTTTGTCCAACGTTTTAATTCTCCTTTCGGACTTTTGAAATCTCACAAAGCGTTACCAACGTTTTCACAGGTAATTTTTGCAGTTTTGGTCCCTTGTCAGGTAACCGTTATAACGCTTTACAAACGTTACCAACGTTTTGAATGGAACTTTTACAATGTTAGCCCCTTGTCAGACAAGCGTTGCAACGTTTGTAAAAATATTGTGACGTTTGTCAAACGTTATGACGTTTTTATAACGTTTGTCCAACGTTTTAATTCTCCTTTCGGACTTTTTTTGAAGTTTCCTAAAACGTTACCAACGTTTTCAAAAACGTTATAACGTTTTATTTCTGTAAAACACTCATTGAATGAATTATTTTGATTGCAAAGGTTTATTTTGAAATGAGTTATGAATATGTTTATTCTCTAAGTACAAGCATGCCTAATTTAAATCTCAATTCATTGTGTTGTTGAGTATTTAGGGGTTTTGTGAATATATCGGCAATTTGTTCTTTGGTATCGATATGTATGAGCTCAATTTCACCTTTTTCTATATGATCCCTAATAAAATGATGCCTTATCTCTATGTGCTTGGTTCTAGAATGAAGAACCGGATTTTTGGATATCATAATGGCACTAGTATTATCACACATAATTGGTACGTTGCGGAAGCGAATTTCATAATCATTTAGGGATTGAATCATCCAAAGAATTTGTGTGCAACAACTACCGGCCGCTACATACTCGGCTTCCGTTGTGGAAAGGGCAACCGAGGTTTGTTTGCGACTTGACCAAGATACAAGTGAACCACCAAGAAATTGGCATGTACCACTTGTGCTTTTTCTATCCATACGGTCTCCGGCAAAATCGACATCGGCATATCCTATCAAGTCTAAATCCGATTGTTTGCCATACCATAATCCAAAATTTAAACTACCCTTGACATATTTAAGAATTCTTTTAACGGCTTTCAAGTGCAATTCTTTGGGATTTGCTTGATACCTAGCACATAGACATACCGCAAACATTATATCGGGTCTACTAGCAGTTAAATAGAGTAGGCTACCTATCATAGCTCGGTATTGAGTGATGTCCACCGATGTGCCATTTGGATTCGAGTCAAGATTTGCATTCGTAGCCATTGGTGTCTTGCTTGTATTGCTTTCGGTCATTCCAAATTTCTTGATCAACTCCTTCGCATACTTGGTTTGACTAACGAAGGTGTCATCCATGAGTTGCTTGATTTGGAGTCCCAAGAAGAAATTCAATTCACCCATCATGCTCATCTCGAATTCACTACACATAAGAGAAGAAAATTCCTCGGCAAGTGCCGCATTAGGTGAACCAAAAATTATATCATCTACATAAATTTGCACCACCAAAAGTGATCCATCTCTCTTCTTGGTGAAAAGAGTTGTATCATTTTTGCCTCTAATGAATTCATTGTCAATTAGAAAGGAACTTAATCTACCATACCATGCCCTAGGGGCTTGTTTGAGTCCATAGAGTGCTTTGGTGAGTCTATACACATGATTAGGAAATGTTGGATCAACAAAGCCTTGAGGTTGATTGACATACACCTCCTCATCTATGAATCCATTCAAAAATGCACTTTTAACATCCATTTGAAATAATTTGAAATTTTTGTTTGAGGCATATGCTAAAAGCATTCTAATGGATTCAAGACGAGCTACGGGTGCAAAGGTTTCTTCAAAGTCAATACCTTCTTGTTGTTTGTACCCTTGAGCTACCAACCTAGCTTTGTTGCGAATTACATTTCCATCTTCATCCTTTTTATTTCTAAAGACCCATTTGGTTCCAATAATCATTCTATCATTTGGCTTAGGTACGAGTTCCCAAACTTTGTTCCTTTCAAATTGAGCAAGTTCTTCTTGCATGGCACAAATCCAATTAGGATCTACATTTGCATCTTTGAAATTTTTAGGTTCGATATGAGATACAAACGCACAATGACCTATCATTTGAGTTAATTTGGATCTTGTTTTAACTCTTTCCCTAGGATCACCAATAACATTAGAAAGAGGATGAGATGGTACTTCCCTTAGGTCTTGAGAGATTTGGTACTCAATTCTTGTAGGTTGTATCTCTTCGGTTTGCATTCCTTCAACTATTGGATCCATCTCCTTATTGGTTTCATCTTCAATTTGTTGATCTGTCTCAATATTTTTGATTGTATCCATTTCGGGTTGAGTTTGCTCGGGTTGATTCTCAATTATGTCGGTTCTTGTCTCAACTTCATCTTGATCGAGAATTGGCACTTCAACACCTACAATTTCAATACCTTTCTCGATCTTTTGATTAGCATTTTCATCAAATTTAACATGTACGGATTCAATTACGATTCTTTGAGATAGAATGTAAATTCTATAGGCTTTACTTGAGTTTGAGTATCCTACAAACATTCCCTCAATTGATTTAGAATCAAATTTGGTTACTTTGGGAGATTCATCAAGAACAAAGCATTTTGAACCAAATACTTTAAAATGAGATATCTTAGGCTTGTACCCTTTCCATAGCTCATATGGTGTTTTATTCAATATGGTCCTTATGCTTACGCGATTTACCACGTAGCATGCCGTATTTACCGCCTCGGCCCACAAGTGTTTGGGTAAGGAGTAATCATTTAGCATGGTTCGGGCAAGCTCAACTAAGGTTCGGTTCTTTCTCTCAACCACCCCATTTTGTTGAGGTGTGCGAGGAGCCGAATACTCATGTTTATATCCCCTTTTAGGGCATAGTTGGTCAAATTTTGCATTTTCAAATTCCCCCCCATGGTCGCTTCTAATCCTAATGATTTTTGATCCCTTTTCATTTTCAACACGTTTGCAAAATTCAATGAAGTTGCTAATTGCTTCATCCTTGTGTTGTAGGAACAAAACCCAAGTAAAGCGACTATAGTCATCTACAATTACATATGCATATTTCTTCTTTGCTAAACTTGGTACACTTATTGGTCCAAATAAGTCCATATGTAATAATTGCAAAGGTTGATCGGTTGAAACCATATCCTTGGATTTAAAGCTACTTTTGGTTTGTTTACCTTGAACACATGCCTCACATAATCCGTCAAGTTCTAGTTTATGTGTTGGTAAACCACGCACAAGATCTAATTTCACCAATTTCCTAATGGTATCAATTGAAACATGACCTAATCTACGATGCCATAACCATGATCCATTAGATATGACACTTAGGCATGTTTCACCGGAATCAAAGTGAGTAAAATATAAGTAATAAACATTTTTCTTTCGTTTACCCGAATAAATTAGAGCATCATCCGAAGACCTAACTATGTGACAAGCATTAGTATCAAATTTGGTATAATATCCCGAATCACATAGCTTACTCACACTAAGTAAGTTATAATCTAATCCATCAACAAGATATACATTAGATATGGTCAAGTGTTGGTTACCAATTGAGCCTATACCAATAATAGAGCTCTTTCTTTGATTATTTCCAAAGGTAACCGTACCTCCATCATATGGTTCTAAGAGTTTGAAATTAGATTTGTCACCGGTCATATGGTGTGAGTATCCACTATCAATGATCCAAGCACTTTCCTTTTGAGATGAAATCAAACATACCTACAAAGTATATATTAGTTATTATTGAGTTAGTAACTAACATATACCTTGTTTTTAATCTCCCCCTTTATGTTTGGCAATTATAATTCTTTTTAGGGGAGATTAAGTGTGAACCTAAGCTAGTATAGCTTTAGGAACCCAAACAACATTATGTTTGTTGTTTACATTCCTAAAGCTACATTCTAAGGAAGTGTGGCCAAGTTTGCAACAATAGTTGCATATTGTAGTTGATTGCTTTTGAGTAGTAGAGCCTTGTTTGAGAATGGGTTGGTACTTCACTTCATGCAAACTCCTCTTATGACTACAATGTGACCTATTTGCAACTTTAGATGCAATGCTCTTGGTTTTATTAGAATCAAATCTATTGTGATGTTGGGGAACATCTCTAGCTAAACCATTTCTTTGAGTTTGGTTTTGTAAAGCAATTTTATTTTTGAATTCATAAAACCATCCATCGGGTCCTTTAAAATATGTTTTGTTTGACCCTTTTGGATTAAGAGTGTTCCTATCACTATCTTTAGAAGCATTTTTGTTCTTAGATATTCTTTTATTGTACTTATACCTAAATGCATAATTTGGTGACTTTTGATCTTGTTTAGCATTTGAAACATGAGAAGACTTCAATTTAGATGACTCCTTGTTCAAAGGAGTTAAACCCTTTTTAGTAAAAAATTGATAAGTTGAATATTGTTCACAATTAAACTTTAGTTTGGCATTTGGAATACTTGAAGTTTGAGAATGTTCCCCTTTTCCTTTAGGGCCTTGCATGTGATTAGATTTAAGTGAGGATTTACCCTTCTCAAATCCAAGACCAACTCTATCATTTTTATAATAGGATTGATCGTGTATCAACTTGCTCACATAATAGGGATCTAGACTAGTGACTTTTGATAATTCACTAGGAGATCTCAATGCCCGAATTTCGGTTTCTAAGGTTTGAACTTTAACTTTTAAAATGCCTATTTCACCTAAGTGTGATGCTTTTACCTTTTTATTTTCAAGTTCTAACATGTCATTTTTAGCAATTAATTTTTGAATGATACCTTCCTTCTCAACCAAGGTTCTATTGGACTCATCAAGGAGTGATTTCAACCTAGATTCATGATCATCATGCGTTAGAATTTCATTTTTGAAAGTGCTTGCATCATTGGTGTCTAATCTATTGGTACACAAATCATTGTTGGTCTCATTTGTGATTATGCAATTTTCAATATCAATTTCACCACTATATTCTTCACCACCTTCATTTATACATTCAAGTTCGGTCTCATAACCATCAAGACTAAGTGTTGAGTGTACCTCACTAGCGAAGTTTGTTGAGGTGTTGACTCCATCATCTCTCTCCTTGGCATTCCTTGATTTAACAAGCTCCATGAGAAAGTTGATGGTTGTTTCATCGGTGATGTTTTTGCTAGCTATAATTGAGTCTATGTCAATTTTCGAGGGACCTTCATCTACACTTTCCATCAATGCAAGGTTGATCTCCTCTTCATTCTCCGATTCCGTATCGGATTGTTCCGTCTCACTATCCGAGAACAAAGCTTGCATAGCTTTGGCTTTCTTCTTCTTGTACCCATCATACTTTTGTCTTGGTTTTCGATCTTGTTGTGCTTCCCCATCCGTGTTCTTCAATTGTGGAAATAGCTTGAAGCATGTTTGAATGGAATGCCCCTCTCTATGGCAAGCGAAACACATTAGCCTTTTGTTCTTCTCTTCTCGTTCTTTGTTGTATTTTCTTTCAAAGTCAAGCATTCCTTGAAACATTTTGGATAAGAGAAGGGCATCCTTGGATGTTTCATGATCAATTTTGTTGATAAATTGATCATTTGAAAGACGGGTGTTTGACGAGCTTGGAAAGTTTCGGTTTTGTGCCGAAAAAGCTACGGTTTTGGACTTTGAGCTTTGCTTCAAATCACCGGATTGTCGAAGTTTTTCTTCAAAACTCCTAAAATGAGCATAGAGGTCATCCGGTGTGAATGTGTCATGTGTGCCTTGGATTGCCTCTAGAGCACTCACCAACCCGGACCATTTATCCCTCATGAGCATCACCCTCAATAGCTTTCCTACAAGTTTATTGTTAGAAAGTGGTTCTCCCAATTCGGTAAACTCATTTTGGATATGCATAAGTCTATTATACATATCCTCAATGCTTTCACCATCTTCAACCTTAAAGGTTTCAAATTTTGCTTCTAAACCGGTTATTTTGGTTCGTTTGATTTGGGTATTGCCTTCATACCGATTTACAAGAGCATCCCACATTTCTTTCGCACTTGATGCACTACCAAAGAGTCAGGCTACCGATTCACTAACCAAATTGAATATGGCATTGGTTGCTAGGTCATTGTCTTTCTTGGTTTGTTTGGAATCAACGGTCTCAATTTTGGCATCGGTTGAACTATCGGTAGCTACACTTGAGTATGTTGGTGTATACCCTTTTTCAACCACATACCATACCTCAAGGATATTCAAGTAATTAATCATGGTTTTCTTCCAATGCATGAAATTTTTGGTAGTAGTACCAAAAATTAGGGGTTCTTTCACGGATCTATAAGGTGCCATTTGTCAAGTTGATCTAATCTCCAATTAAGTGTGTCTTAATTCGAGTAACTTGCTCTGATACCACTTTGTTGCACTTAGGGGCACCTTTAATTGCTCAAAAACTGAAATTAAATTGCAATTGAAAGTAAAGAGATGAGTTTAGAGAAATTTGACACGCGGGGTGATAACGGAGTTCGGCAAAACAAAGGCCTACGTCTCCGGGGCTTCGCAACCTTGTGAGGTGCGCCTTCCTATTACCCAATACGAAAGGATTACAACTTGTGAACCGTTGAGCCCTTACACACCAAGCGGGAAATCAAACGGCCAACTCAAAAAGGTGAGAACAAGGTCTCGATTGTCTAGAAACATAACAGAAACACTCAATAGATCACTCTAACCTAATCTATATCAAGATTAGTGAAGTAGGTTTGAGGTTGCTTGAGAGATTTTGAAGTTTTAGGCTCTCACAACAATGGAGTATGCTAAGCTCTCAGAAAATCACTTTTGAATTAATTAGGGTCGGCTGAGGTGGTTTGAAAAGTGATCCCCTCAGTCTATTTATAGTGGCAGCTCAAAAATGAGCTGTTTGATATAAAACGTTACCAACGTTTTGTAAAACGTTACCAACGTTTTATTCAAATGAGCTGTTTGATATAAAACGTTACCAACGTTTTGTAAAACGTTACTAACGTTTTATTCAAATGCGTTTTAGGGTTTTAATTCTCTGACAGCTTAGTAAAACGTTACATAACGTTTTATAATCGTTACAACGTTTCCAAAACGTTATAACGATTTATAAACGTTACACCGTTTATAGTTTGTACTGAACAACAGTTCTTTAGTTGTTCTGTATCTGTTAAACGTTACAACGTTTGTGAACCGTTATAACGTTTGTAAAACGTTACAACGGTTCTATAATCGTTATAACGTTATAACTTGAACTGAACAGCAGTTCTTCAGTTGTTCTGTATCTGTTAAACGTTACAACGTTTGTGAACCGTTATAACGTTTGTAAAAACGTTACAACGGTTGTATAATCGTTATAACGTTATAACTTGATTCTTTTGAAGCTTCTGATCATTATAAAACGTTACCAACGTTTTGAAAACGTTCATAACGTTTTATCTCAATTTAATCAACCTCATATATACTTTACCAAGCTTTTGATTTTACAATTAGTATTCTTGATAAAAGTCTTCCCGATTTCTTCAGTCCAAGCATATTATACAGCAGTTCTTACTCTTCTTGGACCTACATATTCTCAAAAATAGAAGAAATCGTAAAATTCAATAATTGTATGTTTTTGCAAATTAGTCAAATAGACGTAAAAGATTATTGTACGAACAACAGGGCTATGGTACATTGCAATGCATAGGCATTTTTGTACATTGGACCATAAATCACCGGATTCAAAGTCCAAATGACCGATTCAAACCATTCATCTTGTTCTCCATATTAATATGTGCTTGGAGACCAAATTTTACATTTTTTGAAATTTTTTTACTATTTTTTTAGATTTATTGAAAATCGCTGATCCAATGGTGCCTTTTGATTTTACTGTTACCGTTGGATCAGCGATTTTCAAAGTGGCTTAATAAATAGTAAAAAAATTTCAAAAAATGTAAAATTTGGTCTCCAAGCACATATTAATATGGAGAACAAGATAAACGGTTTGGATCGGTCATTTGGACTTTGAATCTGTGATTTATAGTCCAATGTACAAGGGTGCCCATGCATTGCAATGCACCATAGCCCATCTCTCTCTCTCTCTATATATATATATAGTATGGCTAAATTGCTACCGGTAGCACTTCGACCCAAGTGCTTACGGGGTCAAATTTTAGTGTTTGATGTTCAAACAACAAATCCAAACCATTAGATATTCAATTTATATTAAAATGTGCTTGGAGGCCAAATTTTACATTTTTTGAAATTTTTTTTACTATTGATTAAGCTGGTTTGAAAACTGCTGTTTTTATTAAATTTCTGCAGCATTGAAAAACAACGGTTTTCAAACCAGCTTAATAAATAGTAAAAAAATTCCAAAAAATTTAAAATTTGGTCTTCAAGCATATTTTAATATAGATTGAATATTTAACGGTTTGGATTTGTTATTTGAACATCAAATGCTAAAATTTGACCCCGTAAGCACTTAGGTTGAAGTGCTACCAGTAGCAATTTAGCCATACTCATATATATATGTTTATATATAGATATTTAGCCATACTCATATATATATTTAGGATTTGGCTAATATGCTATGGGTTGCATAGAGGCCTCCCGTGTTACAGCTCAATATTTGAGTTTTCAAAATCCTAACGGTCGATCCGAACCGTTCATCTTGTTCTCCATATTAATATGTGCTTGGAGACCAAATTTTATATTTTTGGAAATTTTTTACTATTTTTTTAGATTTATTGAATATCGCTTTTTTTATTGTCCAGATTTGTCTGAAAATACTACAAAGATTATATGAAAGAAACCACAAAAGTTAATTTGTTGATTATATGAAATATTTCAGATATATGAGCAAATACTACAAAGATTACTTAAAGAATTATTTCAGGTGATGATAAATAACAATAAATATAATATATTGACAAACCAAATAAATAATTAACATATGCAGATCAGGATAAGCACAAAAGATATGTGCAAAGAAAGAAGAAATTATGGACGGATAAAGAAATAACAAAACAAATATGAATGAAAAAATAGAAAAAACTGTGTGCGGAAGGGTTTGCTATTATAGAATAATGAAAGAATATAAGGTTGTGGTGATCGGTTAATTTAGAAACAAATTAAAATATGTTCCAAATATAGGTAATAATAATATGTAAAAGTTTCAATATATGTGAAAAGTTGAGTACAATTTATATTTTGAGTCCAAGTCAACCAATCAAAAACAAATTCAGCTAAATTTTATTATAGTGTAATTGTAATAAGAACATTTCACTAAATTTTTCTATTTAATTTGTCAATTTAGCTCTAATTCCAATTTAATTTACATTTCGATTCTTTAAATATAATTCTAAAATAGCCGAATTTATTTTATTAAAGTTTCAGCTTCGCCCCAAAGCTATGGCCATTTTGCATTTCACTCGTTCAAAGCTCTAGGAAAAGGGTTTTCTGAAATAAAAGCGAAATAAAAGTTTCATTCAGTTCTCTTCTTACACCTCCAGTTGCCATCTCTCCCTGTTAGCTCTTTCCCTCATCCATATGTCGACCTCTCCAAAAACCTACCCTTTGTTCTCATCACTCGCTCCCTTGAGCCGTCGAGCTGCTTAGCCATCTCTCAACTCCTTTCCACCTCCAGCCAGATTGACCCTAATTCTGATCGGATGGTCAGGATGCAAACTCAAATTTTGAGTTACTTTAGTTATTGAAATCAATCTGCTTTGAACGATAGGAGAAGCCAAGAGAGAGTTTGATTCCTGCATGAAAGAGACTAGATTAGAGTTTCTACTTTCTGTCAACCATACACAACATATCATACATGAATGGGATAAAAATTCAAATTAACAATGTGTAAAGGGAGGAGGTGCTCGAGCAAAATTGAACTCAACCATAAACACAATTTTACGTCCTGACAACAGGACTGAAAACCCGTCGTGCTCATCCACACAAGGCGATTCAATTATCATGGTCAATCATATATATACACATACATTAACAATGACATATACAAGAGCCACAAAGCATGAAGAAATTTTCTTTCAAATCTAATTTCATAATTTACATGTAATAAATAAATCGAAATAAACTTGTTACGGTATAAAAATGTACAAATGAAATATAATAGCAGATTTATTTGAAATAAACAAATAATTCTCTTTGCAGCAAATCCACAATCATCAAGTTCTACACCTCGTTTCCTAATCTCGCGCTTTGTACTTGGAACCAACCGAAGTGGAAAGGTGAGAGACCATTGAAAACCTCTCAGTTCCAGTCGAATCCTTAGATTCGACCAATAAAAACCAAAACAACACTGAGCATAAATAGTGAAACTAATAAAAATAATAGACATTCCAAAGAAACAATCCACAAACTGTAATAATCAACTAGCATAAACAGACCCCAATGAGAACCTAACCTGCTAGAAAAAAGTAAGTTCACTTATAAAATATTCATGTAACATGGTAAGTGCACAAATTCTCTAAATACAATTTCTAGTATCAATATATCTGTTGGCGGCATTTCGCATTGTAAGCTTACTTGGACAGTGAGCATTTATTTAGAAAAAGATAATTCGAATTGTTGCTATCCCTAGTTGGAATTGCAACTGCAACTTCATAACTTGCAATCGGATCAGAAAACATACAAACAAGTACACAAGTACGAAACTTTGATAAGAAAATGCTTAATAAGTAGAAATAACAATAGAATACAATACACACATCATGATCACACTATGGTATTTATTTTGCTTTCGATAAATTTAATAAACGGGTCTTTCAGAGCACTAATTTGATCAATTCTGGCATGTTGATTTATGTCGACCCATGCAATGACCTCGTCTGCAGCTTTCTGCACTGATTCCTTGTCCGAAGCAGACAAACTCAAACTGTCTCTAGCTCTGGTTCTCATCTTATAGGCATAATTCTCCAAATCATTCAATTCCGCAACCCTCTTCATGTGCTCCTTCTCCTGTGCTTTATAACAGCTTGCTGCTTCGATCATTTTATCAATCTCCTCTCTTGTCAGGTTAACATTCTCCTTACTAATCACAATATTTTCACAAGTCTCTCCCGTGCTTATGTCTTTAGCCGTGAGATTTAAAATGCCACTGAAATCAACCTCAAAAGTTACAATAATATTAGAATTTACCCTCGGTTTTGGTATGATGCCAGATATGTTAAACACTGCCAACAATGCTAATCCACACTCTTGTACTTCTATCTTGAAGTTCGTCAGGTTGTCTGATCGGGTGGTATAAAGCCGCTCAATTTTTGTTGGGATTGGGGTATGCTTCGGAATGAGTACATCGGTTGTTGCTCCATCTTTGCTTTCGAACCCAAAGGACCAAGATGTGACATCTTGGAGCTCTAATTTGTTAAACTTCTCAGAATCTTTGCTGCCGCTTAAAATGGCAGCTTGAACAGCAGCACCGTAAACAACTGCCTCATCAGCATTCATGATCTTGCAGATATCTTCCCTTTTAAAGAACTCCTGCAATTGTAACAACCAATAATCACATTAGCTTCACTATACAGTGCAGATATTATTGCTTTTATTCGTTTTACTTTGCACAATAGATTCACCTAGTGACGAATTAATGTGTAAAAAAATCATGAACAAATCCTTACCTGTAGAAGCTGCTGCATCATAGGAATTCTTGTGGATCCACCAACCAAAACAACCTCATTTATGCGGCTGCGGTCTATTTTTGCATCTTCTAAGCATCTCTCCACACAGCCAATGCAGTCGATGAAGAGACTTATGTTAAGTTGCTCAAAATCGTCCCTTGTTATATAACTCCTAAAATCAAATCCTTCATCTAAGTCATCAATTTCGACGACAGTTTGGGCATTAGTTGAGAGGACTCTTTTGGCCTTCTCACAAGCTTCTCTTAGCTTTCTCAGAGACCTTGGTTTATTGGTAATGTCTCTATTCATCTCCTTCATGATTTTTTTAACAAAGTGAGACACCATATTTTCATCAAAATCTTCACCACCCAGGTTAGTGGCACCAGCAACAGCCTGGACTCTAATGGTGCCCTCATTAATTGTAACAATTGACACATCAAGATTTCCACCACCAAGGTCAAAAATTAGCAAGGTTTTCTCCCTGGAGCTTTGGGCACTAACTTTTTGAAAAAAGTAAGCAATTGCTGCGGCAGTCGGTTCATTGAGTAGTTGCATCACATCAAGGCCTGCAATGACTCCAGCATCCTTGATTGCTTGTCTCTGAGAATCACTGAAGCAAGCAGGGACACTGACAACAGCCTTTGTCACCTTACAGCCAAGGTGGGCCTCAGCAATCTCTTTCATCTTTGAAAGTATCATAGCAGCAATTTCCTCTGGTGCGAAGAGCTTCTCCTCATGACTGACAGAGAACATGGACCTATCATTTGTGACTGACTGATTGCAGCATCTACTGATCAAACGCTTGATATCTGCAAAAAAAAACTCAAGTAATATAAGTCTAAAAGAATGCACTGAATGATCTACAAAATCTTAATCTTGTAATAATAATTGAGCATGTGTCAGTCTTAGATCCAAAACGAATAACAATGGTACTGTGAATAATTAAGAAGCTGAAGGTAGAAAATCATTTTTTTTTTTTTTATCCACAACAACTTAAAACAATCTTGTGATTGAGCTCAGTACCGCCTAATGCATGAGTGTATTTCAAGGGAATTTTAGAATAAGAAAAATCTATGAGAGTGGTAGAGGTCTTACTGGGAATGGTGTTTGCAGGGTTTGTCATGACTTGCTCCTTGTGCACTGCATCACCAATCAGCCGACCACTATCGGCGAAAGCCACTACTGAACAGGTTAAGCGGTTGTTGTACTCGTTTTCAATGATCCTGACATAATTGTGTTGCCACACTGCTACACATGAGTAGGTTGTGCCGAAATCGATCCCGATAGCATATTCGTCGGGTTTGTCTTTTACTTCACTTTCATTGTAATGGAAGGCTTCCCCCACTGGCATTTCAGAATCCTCAATGCTATTATCATTTATGATTATGTTTTTCTTCATTCCACCAGAAATCTCCTCAGAGACAATCATCTTTCCCCGTCTATCATTTTTCTCAATGATCAGTTCCGGTTCACAGAGAGTCATCTTCTGCCATGTATCATCAAGCAGAGACAAAGGATGAGCTCTTTGATCGCTGTAAAAGAATGCTTGAATGGCTGCTCCATATGCTGTAGATGCTTCTAAGTGGTTGCTTCTGTCAAACTCGCGGTTGAAATACTTACATATTTGATCTTTTAACAAAGGAATCTTTGTGGAGCCACCCAGAAGGATGATATCATTTACCATTTTTGGTCCCTTTTGGGCATTTCTAAGGCACGTAGCAATTATACTTATACACTCTTCGTAGAGCTTACTGTTGAGTGTATTGAACTTTTTTACATTAATGGAAAAATTGAGTTTTTCATTGTTAGGGTTGATGCCGAGCCGCATGGGTACCGTATCGGTACCAGAGGACAAGGCAATCTTTGCCCGCTCGCACTCTGCTCTAAGCTCACTTACAGTCCTTGGATTGTTGCTAATATATTCACGTCGTTTTTTCTCAATCCGATTAACAAAATAATCAACCATGGTGTTGTGGAAGTCAGATCCACCGAGGTGAATGGTCCCTGCAGTGGCTAGGACTGTGCATGTGTCCTTCGTGATGGTGACTAGAGCGACATCAACAGTTCCTGCCCCGACATCAATAATCATGTCATGCTTACTTTGGTATAGAGAATTTAAAAAAGGCACCACATTATTTATTAGACCCGAGTTTTGAGACAGCCACCTCTTGAAGCCATAGAACATAGAAGTAGCTGCTGGAGCACTAATAATTTGCATGAAATTAAGGCCGGCAATCTTACCAGCTTCTCTGATTGCTTCTCGTTGTTCACAGTTGTATTGAACTGGAACGGTTATGACAGCATCTATAATTGTGTGTTTAAGATATCTCTCAGCATTTTGTTTCACTTGAGTCAGTATGGATGAGCATATTTGCACTGGGGTGAAATTACATAACTTGCTTTGGTAGCTTACATCCACCAGCAACCTATCATCTGGACTGGCACTAACTTGGAATGGCCACAACCTCTTGTCATTTTGGACTGAAGGATCAGAGTAACGCCTTCCAATTAAGCGAACAACGTCTGTTGCATTAAGATAAAAAAATATCTTCAGTTACGACTTGTGAATATCTGTGTTATTGTTAAAATTTTACAATTTCGATATAAGGCTCTAAGGTGAGGAATGTTTTATTTAAAATCCAAATTTAATCAAAGAAGAAAAACTTTTTAAAAAAAATAAATCTCCCTCGTAAGCAACCATGTTGAAGTTTGCAGCACCAATATAAGATTATTTTAGATTATTCTATAGTATTGTAGAGTATACTAGAATAATATTGAATTCTCTAGTAGGTAAATATATTCTCTAGATTGAAGAGTATAATAGTAGATATATATGTATAAATATATATTCTAAATGTATCTTGAATATTCTACGGTATGTATATTTAGAAATATGCTAGATTGTATAGGAGATGGATCCATATTCTAAAACTATCCTATGATGGGTATAAATAGGATCAAAGGGCTCTGGTTGTAGATGCATATGATAGTGAGAATGATATAAAGTAAAGATATTGTCATCCACGTCTTCTACTCTTCTTTATAAATTATAATAAAAGAATGTTTACTTTTGTCTTTAACATTCACAATCGAAGTTACATTTCTAACAAACCAACCATAAAGTATTATGAGTGAATCTGCTTCTAGTTCTACTCAAGGGGGTGTTCGGCAGCCCTCCTTAAGGGACAAAAGATTAAGAATATAAGCTCTGCTAAGGAGCTCATGTTCGGCAAGTATAAAGGATTAAGAATATAAGATTAGTGTCAGTAAAACTATTATAGTACTAGAGAAGAAGTTAAAGATCATAATGTACATGTCCCTCACATTATTGTACATAATTTAAGTGCTGGTCATAATTAGTTATCTTTTTATTATACTTAATCCACAAATATAAGAACACTAGTTACGTGCCAGTATCTCTGAAAATGTGTTGCTCTTTTTTTTGGAAATAACGTACCAGTATCCACAAATATAAGAACAACAATTTGTTAATATGAGTGTTGCTCATAAACATGTTAGTATTCATTTTTTTTTTAAACTAAAACAAAATTATGTTTCGTGCCAATATGCAATAACAAAGCAAAGTCAAGTAATTAATCTCCAAGTAATGAAAATAAATTAACTAAAGACAAAAACCAGTAGATGAAATTATTAAAAATAAGTTTCAAAAGAATAAGGTTCACAGTGAAGTATCTAAAATTCAGAAAATAATATAATTCGGATGTAAGTTGGACGAAATCCAAAAACTAAAAGAAATTAAAAAAACATTGATGAAATCCCAAAACTAAGAAAATCAAAATTGCTGCAATTTCCCTAAAATTATTATAAATCAACTGAAAATTATGCAAAATACATGCAAATAAAACACACCATTAGTTAATTAATACTTCTATCCATAACCCTGAGATTTTGCACTTGCTTTTCAAACAAACCATCCATATCTACTTCAGTTGCTCGGAAAATAAAAAGGAGGATTAGTGTGGTTGGGGGACGGGGGTCAAACAAGTGTCAAGAGTTGTTTGATGACTCAACAAAAAAAATAAAATAAAGCAAAGGAGATCAAATATGAATTTGAGCTGAACTCCAAAATTGTTTCACATCTATCGAAGGCAATTTCTTTGGAGATATCTCAGCAACACAAAACGAAGAATTTGCAAGTCGAAAACAAGAAGAAAGAAAGAACTCATATCAAATGAGATGTCAATAGATAGAGCATCTCTATGCGAAGCTCTCTGTGACCTTCGATTAGAGCGGTTGTCGCCAGAGAACCGATGAACTACGTCAGAGAGATGAGAAAACAAGAAGAAAGAAAGAACTCATATCAAATGAGATGTCAATAGATAGAGCATCTCTATGCGAAGCTCTCTGTGACCTTCGATTAGAGTGGTTGTCACCGGAGAACCGATGAGCTACGTTGGAGAGATGAGAAAACTTCCCTTTTCTAATGCCTAGGGTTCTGTATTCATGGGAGAGAGAAATAATAAATAGCAATAAATAAATGAGAGCTCCTTGAGGGCAAAGTCATCTAAAAAGTAGCTGGAAAAGGCCTTAAGGAGGCATCTAAGGAGCTCTGGTCTTAAGGGGGGGGGGGGGGGGGGGGGCCGATCAGGATTAAATTTTGCTAAGGCACATCTGTTCGGATGGATTAGTGCGGATTAAGGAGAAAAGGAAGCTAAAGGAGCCTCGCGGAACAGGCACAAGAGGATCAATATTCAATTCACCATGTTATGAAATAGTTTGTTTTTTCTGTGCAATGGGGGTTTATTCCTTTCTTCCGTAAATTGAAATGCTGGTATCAGTTATTGAATCAAATGTACAAGTTGCAATCTCTATTGAACAGTTGATTAACGTGATGTTGCAAACCCATTCTTTCCTAAATATGAAGTAGCTCTTGGAATGGTATGAATATAAAGGTAATCCAAAACATAGATATGCAAGTAAAATAGATAGTAATCATACTAAAATTATGCTTTCTAACATACACTTTAAATGGTATGCATGGCATGGTTTTGAAACTCGGAATCAGAATCGGAATCGGGTTTTTGATTGTAGAATTGGAATCGAAAGAATCAGATCGGTAACTCGGGTTTTTCTAGCAAAAGCTAGTTTTGTAGCTGAAAAGTAGGAAAAAATTGATAAAAATAATTTGTAAAACCCGTCAATTGTTTGCTCAATCTAAAACAGCACAGCCGGTTGAGACACGGTCCAGGTCAAGCCTCCGTGTGGTCCAAGTCACCCCTACGACAGTATAGCCAGCTAAGACTCGGTCCAGGTTAGTGAGAATCTGTCATTTTTGCTTTGAATCTGCTGAACTCGGAGTAAAACTCGGTTAACTTGGTTTGACTCGATTGGAAACTCGGAAAACTTGGCCGAGTCAAGTACTGTTCATCCGTGTTTTTTAGCAAAACTTGCATAGGTGCAAGACTCTGGTAAAACTCGGCTCGGTCCCGTCCAATTCCGAGTTGACTCGGAATCGGCCGATTTTCAGAACCATGAAGCATGGTACTGGAAAACAGAGACAAACAAGTAAACTAGTAATTAAGGTGCATGATAACAGAAAAAAAACAGCTAACCAAAAATGGTGTTAGTTGGATTCTCTATAGCCTGCTTTCTGGCAGATCTGCCGACAAGTACCCTTGAGTCGGTGAAAGCCACGTAAGACGGCATGGCAAAGTTACCATGGTCATCCGGGATCATTTCCAACTTGATGCCATCGAAGAAAGCGACACGAGTGCAGGCGGTTCCCAGGTCGATTCCGATGAAATGCTTGTTCTGCTGCATTGGAGATTTGATCCTCAAATCGGCAAGTAAACTTTGTCAAAGCTAAGATCTTGGTGATGCGCTCTTGTTTTCTTTTTGAACGGGATAATAATTAAACGTTATATTTAACGTGAGAGAGAAGGTGTTTATATAGAGTAGCTCATATCTAACAGATGATATTAACTATGATTACAAGAGTTACCTCGAGTTAACTTAAAGGAATATAAACGGATAAGCTTTTAGGAAGGAGAGGCATCTCTTACGTCTTGTGTCCATTTGTCAGCTGAATGGAGATCTCCATTCAATTGTCAACAAATAAGTATCATTAAACTGTTGTAAATCAAATTAAAATTGATTTATGTAGATATTCAATATGTAACTCCCAACATTAATTCTAATGTTCATCGCTCCACTACTCTACTATGGATATTCATGCTCTTATTAACTATTGTAATGACTCTTCATGTATAATTTATATCTTATAAATAGAGACTTTGTAAACACATAAAATACACAATAAAAGAGAATAAAATTTTATTATTGTTCTCTCTTATTATTTACTTTACTTTTGTTGCAACTTTATTTTAATTTTACAATATAAATGGCATAATGTGTGAGAGAAGAGAGAGAGAGAGGAGGGGGGGGGGGGGGGGGGGGTATGGGGTAGGGGTCAGTGATAATCTTTTATCCGTTAATTGATACCCTTTCAACCGTTTATCTGACTACCCTATTCGATAAGGTGAATATGAGTAAGTTTTTTTTCATTAGCTTATCGAATGGTATGGGTAAAATTTTTTTTTTTTTATTAATTAAATAGGTGAGAGTATAGGTAAAGACTATTTTGTACCTGTTATCCAATGTAGACAAATACATATTCGCAGTTGAATGTGATTGTTTAAAACAATTTGTAATTTGTGAAATTGACTAAATTTTATGTATAATTGTAGAATGAAAAACATCACCGAAAATTCAGACAAATTCAACAAATTATATAAAATTGAGACACATTCCATACGACCAAGGGCTGGATGGTCTTTGTGCACCATTATTATTTTTAATTAGAGAAGACAATAGCAGAGGAGAGAGGCGTACATGGAATGAATTTTTGGTCCCATTAATTAACTTGATAAGAAAAAGAAAAAAAATATGCATTTTTTTTTTCTTTCATCTAGGTATTTCATCCTTTTAATTTGCTGATCTCATTGTGCCCATGCACTCTCTCGATCGGAGATATAGTCTTACATGTATAATATAATAAAATAATAATATAATTACGTTCGCAAAAGTTCTCCAGATTAAATTTGCAGCCTAATGAAATTATCAGATTTAAAAAAAAAATGAGATTTATTTTAGATGTTTGTAATGGTCAATTAATTGTAACACGAGAAACTGTCAATTGTCATTGTCTAGATGCAGTTGACCAATCCAACTCTTCTCTCTCTATTCGTGGTGAGGAGCAAATTTAGAAGGTCAAGAGTATATTTTTACTGAGATATAAACATTTTCTTTATTTGATTATGCAACCAATATCCAACTGTAACATAGATAATTCGATATAGAAGAGAGTGAGAGAGCGAGCCGAGATTTTTATTTTTACCCAAAGAAAAAAATATTTTATTAAAAATAATCAAGGTTCGGCGGAATTTTTAAAAATATTTAGACTGCGGATTTTTTTCGCGACCCGAAATTTTTATTCCGGGCTGTAGAAAATATCCGCGCCTGGAAATTTTTTATTTTATTTATTTAGAATTTTTATTTCAGGGTGCGGATTTTTTCCGCGGCCCAGATTTTTTTTTTTTTTGGAGTTTGGAGTTTGGAGAAAGAAAATATCCATGGTTTGGTTTTTTTTTTTAATATATGTATAATATATGTATAATATATTATGTATATATAATATAATATATGTATATGTATATATGTATATATGTGTATATGTATATATGTATATATATGTGTATATGTATAATATATGTATATGTGTATATGTATAATATATGTATATCTATACATAATATAATATATGTATATGTATATATGTATATATATGTGTATATGTACATCAAATTTGACCCCTGCTAGTAAATCAGCAAGTCTGGACTGATACAGGGTCTACAAAAGTGATTACACCAGCATGTAGAGCATTGAAAAATACACAGAATTGATACAAATTTTAACTTTTTTGGATTTTTCTACAGTTAGTTATGAATTTTCAAAGTTTAGTTTTTCGGAAAAACTTCAAACAGCCATAACTTTGGCTACGAGAGTTGGATTCACGTGTATGATGACTTTTCGGAAAGGGAGGGATGAGACGAATGCGATTTGCCCCGGTGGAACACCAAGCATCGTCGCATCGGAAGCATAAGAATTAAAAAAAAAACGTCGTTTAGTGCCTCAAAAATGCAATTTAAGTTTTCGTACGATGGTAGGCATACAACGATCGGTATTTTGTTTAGTATCATTTATGTTTTTGTAGTGTAATTATTAATTATAGAATTTTTTAGTTTGCATGTATATAATTATATTATTACAATTTAATATCTAATTTTCTCCACAAGCAAGACCGATCATTAAACGATTTAGAATAGAAATGATATATAAAGAAACAAATTTAAAAAAAATATGATTAAATGATTCAAATAAGAATTTTTTCTACATATATATTCGTGGTGCAAAATTATTTTAACAATGAAAATTTCTTTACATATCATTTATCGACACGAAAGTTTTTAGATATTCTTCATTTTTCTCTCGAGATCAGAAAGATATGATTGTTTCCATCAGCATAAGATCTACTATTTATCTATTCACAAAGATACAGTAACCCTAAACAAAATCCAAAAAAATATGATTGTTTTCCTTTTCATTATCGAAATTATAGAGAAAAATGAGAAATGAAATAGGAAAAATAGAGAAATAGGTAAATAATAGGAGCGGGGTATATCCAAATTAAAAGCCCTTTGGATTGCATCACCGTCCAAAGGGTGTCTTGACAGTTCGATTAAAATTTAATTAATGATATATTTATCTATATTTGAAATTTGAAAAGAAAATAACATAAGTTTTGTTTTATTATGAAAAGTGAAAAATGTACTGGATGTCTCTGGTATCTTTTTTTTTCTCCATACAATCATTAAAAGGAAAAATTGATAAAAAGTATCACGTGCCTATATTTTTCTAAGAGAAAGAAGCATTAAAAAAATATAATAACACATCTTTTACTTATGACTCTTGCTTTTTTAATTTCTATATTTTTCTAAGAGAAAGAAGCATAAATTTTTTGAGCGATTATAATAACACCTCTTTTACTTATGACTCTTGCTTTTTTAATTTTTTTTATTTTGCATTGTTAATTTTCAAAAATTTCTATCTTCACATTAAATATATTTTAAAAGTTTATAAGAATTTTCATATCATATTTCTTAAGAAGTTAAAAGAAAAAATTAAAATTTGAACAATATATATAATGTTCGTGCTCTTTAGAGTTGACAACTATATATTTTATATGTAATTAGTTGCTAAGGGATTCAAAACAGCAAAAGAAATAATAATTGATGAAATTGAAAATTTTATTTACTTAAGTATTTTTTTGAAATAGTTAGTTACTTAAGTATTAAATTAAAGTTATTTTTATGTCGTTGTTTCTTTTAAATTTGTGTTTTTTTTATGTTTGTGAGACATGGAGGATTTGAGAAAATAATGGAAACTTCCATTTATAACAATAATGGAGTTTTATTATTAATGACATGGAGCAATTAATGCAAATCAAATTAATTAGTTACAAATGGAATGATTATGGGGTGAAAATGTAAGAATCCAAAATAGCTGTAAAGAGAAATAAGGAAACAGATTGTTAGGAATTTATTCAATTTTAATGTGACAAATTATGAAGCAGTTTGTGTGGGGAGTATGATTTTAACTAAATTTAGACTTCTACAAATAAAATAGATGTACTTAATAAAAAAAAACAGATTATGTAATTGGAGGGTTGATATTCAATTTGAAAATTCATCTTTCAATCTCAACCGTTGGCGGATCAGGTTAACAAAAAAAATTCATCTTTCAATGCACCATAGCCCATCTCTCTCTCTCTCTCTCTCTCTCTCTCTCTATATATATATATATATGTATGTATATATATATATGTATATGTATATGTATATGTATAATATATGTATATGTATATGTATATGTATATGTATATGTATATGTATAATATATATATATATATATATATATATATATATATAGAGTTAGGCTGGGGTGCTATGGATAGCATAGTGGCCTCTATGCTACGGCTCAATATTCGAGTTTTCAAAATCCAAACGGTCGATCCGAACCGTTCATCTTATTCTCCATATTAATATCTGCTTGGAGACCAAATTTTATAATTTTCTGAATTTTTTTACTATTTATTAAGCCACTTTGAAAATCGCTAATCCAACGGTTTTGCTGTTTTGTGCAGCCACCGTTGGATCAACAATTTTGTAAAATACTTAATAAATAGTAAAAAAATTTAGAAAAATGTAAAATTTGGTCTCCAAGCAGATATTAATATGGAGAATAAGATGAACGGTTCGGATCGACCGTTTGGATTTTGAAAACTCGAATATTAAACCGTAGCATAGAGGCCACTATGCTATCCATAGCACCCCAGCCTAACTCTATATATATATATATATATAGGCTGTGGCTAATTTGCTGCCGCTGTTTTTTTTATTTTGTGATGTCCAAACAATAAATCAAAACCATTAGATGTTTAATCTATATTATAATCTACTTGGAGACGAAATTTTATATTTTTTGGAATTTTTTTACTATATATTAAGCTGGTTTGAAAACCGCTGATTTCAATGCTGCAGAAATTTACTGAAATCAGCGGTTTTCAAACCAGCTTAATATATAGTAAAAAAATTCCAAAAAATGTAAAATTTGGTGTCCAAGTAGATTATAATATAGATTAAACATCTAACGGTTTGGATTTGTTGTTTGGACATCACACGGCTAAATATAGCCCCGACAGCACCTCTGCTGAAATGCTGCCAGCAGCAATTTAGACAGACCCTATATATATATGTATATGTATAATATATATATGTATATGTATATATATATATCAGATTGCAAGATGAATTTTTAAATTGAATATCAACCATTCTCTTATATTTGACGAAATAGAACTTTGATCAAATTAAGAGGATGGTTTACCAAGAAAAATGACATTCATGCAAGATGGATTTTTCTTTTCTTTTTCTTATCAAGTTAATTAATGGGACCAAAAAATTTATTCTATGTACGCCTCTCTCCTCTGCTATTGTCTTCTCTAACTAAAAAATGTAAAGACGCAGAAAGAGCATCCAGCTATTGGTCGTGTGGAATTTGTCTCAATTTATATGGATAATATTGAATTTTGAAGAAGGTGACTCACTCAATACTAACATGCATGCACGTTAATTTGATATAAAAAGTGTAAATATAATTCAATCTTGGAGAATGTGAATGACTCAATTTAACATAAAACATGCAAGTTACAAAAAGTTATTTAAGAATAAGTTTAATTTTGAACTTAAATTTGTTCAGATGTTTATATCAGATAACAAATCAAGTACTTAATTACCCTCTTCGATCTATCGGTTTGCATCAGTACTCCGTTATGAGAACCTTCCTATATTGGTGCCTTAGGCAGAACCGATAAACGAATGAGAAGGTACTTAGCCAAGTTTGTCAGACGGTTTACAAAGTTCAAAAATCGTCCCGGCTAAGAACTAGTCATTAGTCTAGTAACAAAGATAATAGTCTCTATGTGGGAGGTCATGGGTTTAAAACCCAGATAGGTCATGGGTTTAAAACCAATCCATCTCTTCTCTCTATATTCGTGGTGAGGAGCAAATTTACAAGGCCAAGAGTATATTTTTATTCATATATGCAACCAAAATCCAACTGTAACATGGACCATTCCAAACTTGTACAATAAATTAATTGACCATTCCAAACTTGTAGAATAAATCTCATTCTTAAAGTAATCTGATAATTTAATTAGGCTGGAAATCCAATCTGGAGAACTTTTGCGCACAAATAGAACTTTCATCAAATTAAGAGAATGGTTTACCAAGAAAAATGATATTCATGCAAGATGCATTTTTCTTTTCTTTTTCTTATCAAGTTAATTAATGGGACAAAAAATTTATACCATGTACGCCCTTCTCCTCTGATATTGTCTTCTCTAATTAAAAAATGTAATGACGCACAAAGAGCATCCAGCTATTGGTCGTGTGGAATTAATTGACCATTACAAACATCTATTGACAGTTTCTTGTGTTCCAATTAATTGACCATTACAAACATCTAAAATAAATCTCATTTTTAAAAAAAAAAAATTGATGATTTCAGTAGGCTGCAAATTTAATCTGGAGAACTTTTGCGAACGTAATTATATTATTATTTTATTATATTATACATGTAAGACTATATCTCCGATCGAGACACTGCATGGGCACAATGAGATCAGCAAATTCAAAGGATGAAATACCTAGATGAAATAAACAAAAAAATGCATATTTTTTTTCTTTTTCTTATCAAGTTAATTAATGGGACCAAAAATTTATTCCATGTACGCCTTTCTCCTCTGCTATTGTCTTCTCTAATTAAAAAAAATATTGGTGCACAAAGAGCATCCAGCTATTGGTCGTATGGAATTTGTCTCAATTTTATATAATTTGTTGAATTTGTCTGAATTTTCGATTATCTTTTTCATTCTACAATTATACATAAAATTTAGTCATGTACATTATAAAATTCTATCGCTATGATTAATTTCTTTAATCATGTACATTATAATTTAATTGATGTTTTTTTAAAATATTTGTATAATTTAACCTCATAAATTATTATATGTGTGTTTCTAGTATAATGGTTAGAATTCCAATTTGTTTTAGTGGAGACTTGAATGCTATGTATTATGCATTTTAAATTTCAGTCCCTCCATCTAAATTTTGTACGTAGTACTGTCATGAGCAATTAGCCTGTATTAAGTAAATATCAGAAGAAATAAAAAATAAAGAAAGAGGAGGGTATTATTTGCAAAAAGACAACTTGGGTGTGCTATGAGTACCCAAGATGGTGACCTCCAACATATTCCCCTCATTTCAACTTGGGTGTGCTATGAATACTATGGTGGAGGAAATTGGGGCCAAATCAAATGACAATGTATTAGTATTCTTAAAAAAAATATACCATTGAATTAGTCATGGAAATAACATCATAGTTAACATTCCTTGAGTTGTTTTTGCCATTCAATTTTGAATATTTAAATTTTGGGAAAATTTCTAGTGTAGCAATCTAAACTTTTGAAATAGCCAATTTTTCCATCAAACACCACATTATCCAATATCCCCATACAAATTTAATATTCTTTCTTCTATCCCCATTCTACTATTTAACATTTTACTAAATTATTTAAAAATAAATAAATTGACCAATATGCCCTTATCTTTCTCCCTTCTATCTCTACCAATTTTCATCTACCCGTTCTCCTTATTAACGAGATGTTTCAATATTGTTCATATTTTCGTTTGATTGGTTCATGCAAGCTACTAGGATAATCTATTTTCAGAAAATTTGAAATAGTACTCAATTGGTTTTGAATTCTAATATAGTCCGATCAATAGAATTAATGAAAAAAGGTCGATTACTTTCTTTGTGAGGGAAAAAAATAGTTTACTACTTTTTATTCATGTTTAACTACCTGTTCTCTGTACTTCTTGTCTAAGTTTACATGTGCGTGTTTATTTTGTTGTGGGTATCTGCATGCCATTGAGAGGTCAGTAAGCAACTAATTACCAAGCTAAGTGGCTCTAAGATGTTCAATTGAAAGCCAATTTTATGATGGGTCATTTATCACTACAGTACCATTTGATATGTGTTATGCATACACCATCTGCAACAGTTGGTATGATTAATGCTGTTTTTTTTTTTTTTTTTCCAAATTTTCAATGTTGAAGATGTAAATAAGAATCGTCTATGCGCCCACCCAACCTGTCGAACAATGATTTATACTGTCGGATTTGTAAAATAACATTTAATTAAAGACTGAAAGGTTCTCACTTTTATTTTGTTTGAATTTAATTCATTAAAAAGGTCACACTTCTAACGCATCTGATCTATCATAACCGCAACTGCTTAAAGAATTATTTCCTCTTTAAGAAATGGGGAATTCGAATGCTTATCCACGAAAAATCCTCTGTTGATCTAGTGTGGTAGCACAATATTTGATGCATGAAAATATTTAGGAGAGAGATGGCGAGAAGGAGAAAGATGGATTTTAAGGAAGAAGGGAAGAACATGAGGGCATATTGGTCAATTTAATTTTTAAAACAATCAAGTATAATATTAAATAGTTAAAAGAGGATAAAAGAAAGAATGTTAAATTTGTATGGAGATATTATTGTAGATGGGTACACTAAAAAATTTCTATTAATTTTTTTTAGGAGGGGACCCACTCCTCTTCCTCTACATAATTGTGATTATTATCTGTGATTTCATCTTCCCTCTGACTCAGAAAAAATCAATTACAGTTAGGCATTGTATTTTTCTCCACAAACGAAAAGTTTTTTCTGAAAACAAACGAACCTAACCAACCCAAATAAGTACCCCACCATAGTTGACATTCTTATTATAGATCACACTAAGTATAGTTTGTGCTGATGGCTTCTAATGAAGCTGCTCCTGCCATTGGGATCGATCTTGGCACCACCTACTCATGCGTGGCCGTGTGGAGGAACAACCACGTGGAGGTCATCGCCAATGACCAGGGCATCCGCATCACTCCGTCATGTGTCGCTTTTACTGAGAATACGATGCTCGTGGGGGATGCCGCTAAGAACGATACTGACTTGAACCCTACCAACACTATTTTCGGTACTTTTCTGATTGTGGCATCGTGTTTTGTGTAATTTATTCTCAATTCTTACCTTTTTGGTCATTTTATTTGATGTTTTGTTCTGAACTAATTGAGTGGTAGCAAACTGTTTTTAATAAGTAAATGAAAAACAATTGAGTCATAGAACACTATATCGTCATATCTAAAATCTAGCCTTGATGGATGCTCCCAAACTGTTTTCAATAAGTAAATTATTTTTGTTCTTCATTTACTTTGGATCTACTTTCTAATTTATTATTGTTTTGATAGAATATATTATTTTTAACTGTTACAATAATTAATTTGACAGCTGTCAAGCGTTTGATCGGAAGGCGCTTCTATGATACATGCGTCCAAAATGACATTAAGCATTGGCCCTTCGAGGTGGTTGCCGGGCCCAATGACTGGCCTAAAATCAAAGTCAACTATCGAAGTGAGGAGAAGCTATTTTTTACCGAGCAAATAGCATCAATGGTCCTTGCTAAGATGAAGAAGATTGCAGAGGACTATCTCGGTTGCACTATCGAAAAAGCAGTCATTACGGTTCCTGCATACTTTAATGATTCCCAACGGCGATCAACAAAAGAAGCCGGTGCCATTGCTGGCCTCGATGTCTTGCGTATCATGGATGAACCCACGGCCGCCGCAATAGCTTATGGTTTTGATACAAAAGTACACAGCAGTAATGGGAAAAATGTTCTTATTTTCGATCTCGGTGGGGGCACTTTTGACGTCGCCCTGCTTTTCATCGGGCATGGTAAATTTGAGGTTAAGGCTACTTCTGGAGACACTCACCTCGGTGGCGAAGACTTTGATGACCGTCTAGTTGACCATTGTACTAAATTGTTCAAGAGTAAGCATAATAAAGACATCACCGGAGATCCGAAGGCTCTTCGGAGGCTGAGGACAGCATGCGAGGAAGCAAAAAAAAAACTATCTTTTGCTCTTCCAACACCGACCATGATTGAAGTTCCTTGTCTCTACGATGGCATTGATTTCAAGACTCGCATTAGCCAAGGTCTATTTGAAGAACTTAATATAGATCTCTTTACAAGGTGTACAGATCTTATCGAAGAGTGCTTGAGTGATGCCAAGATAGAGAAGACAATGGTTGATGATGTGGTACTTTCTGGAGGATCAACCCGGATCCCAAAGGTACGTGAACTGCTCCAAGACTTCTTCGGAGGAAAGGAACTCAGTAAGAGGATCAATCCAGATGAAGCTGTAGCTTATGGTGCTGCTGTTCAGGCAGCCAAGTTGAACGGGCAAGGAAGTAAGGAGGTGCAAAATTTAGTTATTGTTGATGTCACACCTCTATCTTTAGGCGTAGAGACTCGAGGAGGAAAGATGACGGTCGTGGTCCCAAGAAACACCCCAATACCGACCGTAAAGAACTATGTTCTTACCACAGTTTCCGATAACCAAATTATTATGTCACTACCTATATATGAGGGTGAGAGAGCCGAAACCAAGCACAACAATCTGCTGGGCGACTTTGAGCTTGAAGGCATTGACCCGAAACCAAAAGATGTTCCTAGGATTGATGTATGCTTTGAGATCGATGCCAATGGTATACTAAATGTCTCCGCCGAAGATAGATCGAGCGGTAATAAGAATATGATCACAATTAACAATGAAAGAGGAAGATTGAGCATGAAAGATATTGAGAAGATGATCCAGGATGCTGCCAAGTATAAGGCCGAGGATAAGGAGTACACAAGGAAGTATGATGCATGGAATTCGCTTGAGAAATATTCGTATGAAATGAAGAAGGCTTTACGGAATGATAAAATTGCTGAAAAGCTGAAAGTTTCGACAAAAAAGGAAATTGAGGAAGCAATTGGTAAGATTATTAGCTGGATCGAACAGAATCCTCTACCCCAAGTTTGGGAGTCTAAATCTAAGATGAAAGAGCTAAAGAACATTTGCAAACCAATTGACAAGTAGGTTCCGGTTCTGTGTTCTTATTATAATTTTTTTTTTTTGTATTGTGAGAAAATCTGCTATATATGGTACCGTTTTTCTTTTCTTTTCTTTAATTTGTTTCATTATTTCCTCTCTGAATGTATGCTCTCTTAATTACATTATTTGTAAAACGTTTACTCGGTCTGTAGACCAATATGTGTATTGCTATAGCTAGTGAATGGAAAGGATATTAATTTATTCGTTTTGTGCATATTAGTATTCGTAAATTATTCATAAATATATTATTTATGTCTTTAAATAAATTATTATTATTTATGTTCATTTTGTATTAGAAAGAATAATATATACTAATACATATAAAATATTATTTTTACTTATCAATATAATGCCGATATTTAAATTATCCGAATCCAAAAATATAACAATATGTATTTCTTACTTATAAAACAATATTAAATTGTCAAATTTTCTATTTGTGGTTCTCCACATTTAATTTTTATACTTTACCATGTCTATTTGCAATATTCACAAATTTTTTATATAGTATTATATATTATATTATATACTATATATGAACATCAATAATTATATGCATGTTTTATTATCAATTTTATAATTATAGAATACTAATATTTATTATATATGTATATATTTCGTAATATATATAATTATATGTTTCATATTCAAAGCAGTAACTATCCATACCCAGTCCTGGGAAATTTAGTTTGAATTGATATTCCTATTAGTATATATATGCGAAACGAAATATGAATATGAATATGGTTTGAAACCATTCTACAGTAGGAATAGGAAAGCTTGAAGATTTGAAGGCAGAAGGGAAAAAAAAGTTACACCATACATATCTCTATATCGATCTCTAGTCTGATGACAAAGCATGATACAACATGTCACGGTACCGTACACCATGTCATGATATTCGTGTCGAGTCCATTAATATTATTGTGGTGATCATATTAAATTCACAAATAATGACACACATACTACACGTCACGTGAAGTAATCTGATAACGATATAGAACAACATGTGATATGACACGGCAAATTAAGTACGTGGTCATTCAAGTCATGCATGATCAAGACTGTTAGGATGGTGTATATATTTTGATCATATTGATTTTTTTTTTAAAGGACGGGTGACTTGTGAAGGTACGTAGGGGTGAAAACGGACCAGAGACGGATCGGATGGTGTTAAAACCATATCCGTATCTGTTTTTTTTTTTTTGATATGGATACAAATAGGATATTAGACAGAAATATACGGATATGGATCGGATATCAGATATCCGTAGATATATACATACATATTTTCATAATATATATTAAACTATATGGTATATATCTGCTATATGGATACGGATAATTAAAATTCAAAACCATACTGGTACCACTATCCGCACGGATATTCGGATATCAGATATTCGTATCTAATTTTCGAATACGGATCCGGATTCGGTCAAATACTATCCGATCAGTTTTCCTCCCTATGTTGAGGTAACAGGGGATCACTTTCCTATATCAATAATCCTATATAGATAATAATGTCATTTGTGAACATTTTGGTTAAGCTCCTTAATTGGGCATCTCTTCTCCAATTGTACATCGTATGGATGCAACTACACTTCAGGTGGAAGACGTGCACTGAAAGACGTGCAATTAACTACTTATAATTGAGCGTAGATTATCTAATGTCATGGTTCACATTATCTTTAAAGGTTGATCTTTATGAAAAAAAGTGCAGACTCAATGCATAGGGGTAAATTTTATTTTTAAAAAAAGTGGTTGCCCCACCAATTTCATTAGAAACTAAATTGTTGTGTTGGCAACTTCAAACAACTGGAGTCAGAAACAAAGTATATATAAGCTCAAATAAACTAGCAACAAAAGGATACTGGTACCATGCCAGTATCGACTACAGAGCACCACAATAAACCTACAAAAGATGAAACAAGGCTATAAAGGCTTGACAAAACACAGCCACTAAGCCTAAAACAAAAACCAACTTAAGAACAACCCTGCAACCAAAAACAAGGAACTCAATCAAGCAATGCATAGGGGTAAATTGACCTCATTTATTCCTTCAATTTGGATTTGGATCGCTACTTATAACAATTTTAATTTTGAGTGTGTTGATATTGCTAATTTGTGGTGGATTGATACTTTAATCCCTCTCAAAGACAAATGCATGATAGAATAATTAGTTAGAGGAACCATCCCTTGGACTGTATGGTTGGAAAGGAACAAACTTTGCTTTCAAAACAGTTCCATTCCATCTCTGCATTCAGTAGGTGCCAAATTTTTTTTTTAGCTACAATATTCTGGTGTAAGTCTTTGGGAACTAATCAATTACTTAAGTTATCATTACTTATGCCTTTGGATGTTGCTGATCTTCGTTTTCAGAATTTAGTTACTGTGGGAGTCGATGAGGATTTGGAAGAAGCAGAGGAAGAGTTCAGTTTATGGGAATTGAGCACAACCCATTTGCTTACTAATTAAGTCAGCCATGGCCATGCCTTTTATTTCTGTGTTTACTTATTTCTGCCTTGTATGACAGCTTAATTATGCTGGTTTCTGTTGTTTTGATGTAATAGGCTTGTTACTTAGTGCTTTTCTGATTCATAGTTACTGACCAATAGGTGTAACAGTCTTGAGTTTCTTGCAGGTTGGTTATATAGAAACTTTTGTTTTGGTTAGGTGCTGTTTTTATCTGAATGTGTTTTGTAATCATTCTGATGGAGTTTTAGCTATTTGGAACTCTTTTTAGATAAACTGTTTTATAGTTTCTAATGAAATCGGTAGGTTACACCTACTTTCTTCCAAAAAAAATAATATTAAAAACTTCTGTACGGGTTGCAAAAAGCAAGTTAATATGACCCCAAGGTAGGGGTGTAAACGGATCCGAATTATCCGGTCCGAATCTGAATTAAACGGATCGGATAATATACGAATCGGGATAATTTTATAAGTATGAAGAACAGTAACGAATACAGATTCGGATATATTTAATGATATACAAACGGAGCGGATATCCGAAACAAAATAATTGGAACCTGAAACAAATCAGGCAATAGAACGGATCCGGGAACAAATCCGCTTAGATTTCTAAAGAGGATCCCAACTTCACGTGTTATGTGAGTGCTTATATATAAAGGTGTATGTTATATTTTGATTCTTCCTTGTGGGATTAATTTTACTGAAGTCCGGAGCCAACTTTTCCAATATTTTTTATATCATTAATGCAGCTACAGAGCTACAGCCTACACTTCACGTGAGATTTGAAAATCCTTTTGTCTACTTGTGCATAGGATCTTCTCGAACTTTCTACATGTAATATTCAGTGTGAAAGCAGTTTATTAACTTATGAATCATTTCGCCAGACAAGGTTTTGTTTCACAAATACGTCATGTATCGCAATAGAAATTAGAAAAAAGGATAATGTAATTTAAAAAATAATTGGTTTGATCCTAATACTTCTATTATATATTATATAAGTGAATTTTTTAATGGATTGTTCACATAACTTAATTATCCGACAATTATTCATTTTGTATCTGTATTAGAAAATTATCTGCTCCGAATCTGTATTTGTTTAAGGCAGATTTGATTTTGAATTTTGATATCCGTTTACTATCCGTATCCATATTTGTATCTGCTCATTGAAATATAGATACAAATATGGTATCGGCATTATCCTCTCCGAATCCGCTCCGTTTACAATTTTATCTGCTCTGATGTGATTTTTTTTTTGTTTTAATTATTTGGAAATATTTTCTTAATATCAATTTTATGTAAGTTATACAACAGAGTGCAAAAGTTCCAGGTAATATTGCACACAAATTTCCATGAGAACATAATGTCATATAAAATCCTAGAAATGTAGGGAACGAAAAAATTCAAAATAAAACAAACATTTCAAGATCTGTCCATCTTTCCTACTAATTTGTATATGACAAAGAAGTGTAATATTAATATATAACAACTCCGCACCCCTTCAGGTAAATTTCTGAAAAAAAAACCACAAAGGTTAATTTGTTTATTATTTTGAAATATATTTCAGTTATATGAGCAAACATTACAAAGTTTCCACAAGAATTATTTCAAGTGATGATAAACACCTATAAACAAAATATATTGAAAAACACAATAAACTGTTAACAAGAAATCATGGAGGGGTAAACAAATAAATAAATAAAATATGAATGAAAAGATCAAAAAACGGTGTGTGTGTGTGTGGGGGGGGGGGGGGGGGGGGGGGGGGGGTAATTGTCTGTTTTGCAAAGTATTAGCTCTAAAATAATTGTAAAGTGCATTGAAAAAATTAATTTATTCCAGAGTTCACATCATTAGATGCAAAAAGTCATAGAAGCAATTGTTTGACAGCGATGGATGCTATTAAGTATTAATTTAACAACAAACTAGTTAGATCAGGCTGGATTGTTATGACATTATATATGTACACCCTGCAGTTTTCGTCCGCCAAGTACATTGTCATTGTAGAGGCTTAGTAAATGAGAGCTGCTCATCAGTACTATATATATTTTCAAATTTGATGATTTTGATGTCATGTATTTAATTATTTTTATACTATAGTAGAAATAAATCGTTGAGCCCCTTTTTGCTCTCTATATTTCTTGTGCCTCATTAGTTTGAAAATATATTGATATAAATATTATAATTGCGAATCCATTTACAAAAATAGCCGAATTCCTTTTATTCAAGTTTCAGCTGATCTAGCCCCACAAATTAATCTTGTTTTGAAATATCCATACCTACACTATTTTCTGTGTCTAACTCATCCTTCCAACGTCATATATATATACTCTCCAGTAGTTCATTTATTTTGCAACCTTCTTCTCACAATTAACTGCTATCAAGGACTAAATACTTGAATGCAAAGATGATTTGGTTTGTTATATTAGTGACCAACTTTTGTGAGATAGTACTTTACAAATGAGTTTTTTTTTTTTTTAATTTACCCAACTTAGTTGGAATATCAGGCACATGGAATTTTAAAGAGAATTCTTTATTCATAGAAATCAATAAAAAATGAGACAGAAAAATAGAAAGAGTATAAACTTTCTTAAACTAATAGAAAGAACAAATCTAATGTTTCTGATTCAAAAGTTTGGATTGGATTCAATGCTTTGGATTCAAATTTTTTCTCTTTTTTGGCATTTTGCCTCAGCAACACAGAAGGTTACACAAAAAACGGCATATAAAATTTTCAGTTTGAATGTATTTTAGATCTTTTGTGGTCCATTTGAATTCTTTTAATTTAAAAAAAAAAACAAAAATATTAATTTTTGCTCATTTTGTTGATATTGGTTAGTGGCTTGAATATTAATTATACAAATCTATTTGATACTCCCTAAGTGAAAATTTTATTTCTAAATATTCCTCGGTGGTTTCCTAGTTATAAGTCAGCTCTTAGATTTGATATATAATATGACGCAAACTTACGTGGATTTGATATTAAAACTTATTATTAAAATTATAAATTGTTTTGTTAAAAAAACTTTGCAGGTATATGACATATCATTTATGCCTGGCTGATTATAAATTGCAGCCTCTGCAAGCTCTTGGACTGTTCAATGTACTTTTTTTTTTCTTTACTATGATTTTGAAAAGAGATAAGATTTATATAAACTAGTAAGATTTTGATCTATTTACATTTTTTCCACCATTTCAAAATAATTTGTGGTCTCTTGTCTCTCCAATTTGACCTCTTCACACTATCTATATGAATATTCACATTCACACACTATCTACATGAATATTCACATCCTAAACATGTTAAAATTAATGCATGCTAATGGCGCATCATTCAACTCTATATATTCTTTTTTTTCCAATATTGATTTCACTGATAGATGTATACTTTACAATAATTTTGTGTTAACTCACTATGATAAACACATGCATCAATTATGGCTATCTAATTTAAGCAAGAAAGCTCATTTTAGGATGTGAATATTCATATATATATATTTCCAATATATTTCCAATATATATATATATTTCCAATATTGGTTTAACTGATAAGTGTATAATTTTAAATAATTTTGTATTAACCCATTTTGATAAACACATGCATCAATTATGAAATAATTTAAAAAAAAAAGAAATATTAATAAAATATCAAAAGATGGTGGGGGTGTTGAACGTGAGTACGTTGCAGTTTGGAGAATATATTGTGCTGATGGATTGATTTGAAAACAAATAAATAAAAAAATATGAATGAAAAGATCAAAAAACGGTGTGAGGGGGAGAGGTAATTGTTTGTTTTGCAAAGTATTAGCTCTAAAATAATTGTAAAGTCGCATTGGAAAAATTAATTTATTCCAGAGTTTACATCATTAGAAGTAAAAAGTCATAAAAGCAATTGTTTGACAGCGATCGATGGATGTTATTAAGTATTAATTTAACAACAAACTAGTTAAATCAGGCTGGTTTGTTGTGACATTATATATGTAGCCCCTGCAGTCTTCATCCGCCAAGTACATTGTCATTGTAGAGGCTTAGTAAATGAGAGCTGCTCATCAGTACTATATATATTTTCAAATTTGTCAATTTTGAAGTCATGTATTTAATTATTTTTATACTATAGTAGAAATAAATCGTTGAGCCCCTTTTTTCTCTCTATATTTCTTGTGCATCATTAGTTTGAAAGTATATTGATATAAATATTATAATTGCGAATCCATTTACAAAAATAGCCGAATTGCTTTTATTCAAGTTTCAGCTGATCTAGCCCCAGAGCTCTAGCCATTTTGCAGGTTCAAGGGTTTAGATTCAACGCAACTAGCCCCACAAATCAATTAGGGTTTTGACTTCAAAGTCCTAAATTAGCCTTTTTGCGATACCAACTAAATCCTAAATTTTTAGTGAGAAAAACCTTTTTAGTCGTTTCCTAATTACTTAATACTAAATCCATTCCTAAATTTTTAGTCGCTCCCTCCCTCAAGCCATCGAGCCACTTAGCCATCTCTCAACTACTCGCACTCCTCTTGCTCTCAACTCCATTCCACCTAGGGGTGCTCATCGGCTCAGTTCACTTTGGTTGAAACCGAACCGAACTTGGCAAACCAAAGTTATAATTCGATTTTAAAAATAGAACCGAACTGAAGTTTTATTTCGGTTTGTTCGGTTCAAACCGAAATATATTAATTTTTTTTATTTAAAACAATTGATTTATAATAAACCGAAGTATATTAAGAAATAAACCGGAGTATTAAGAAATAAATTAAGATATTTAGAAATAAACCAAGTATTTAAAGCAATGATTAAGAAATAAACCGGAGCATTAAGAAATAAACCGGGACGGTTCGGACCAAATTCATTATTATATAAAAGTTCGGTCGGTTCGGTTATTTCGGTTTTGAAATTTTTCAAACCAAACTGAACCTAAGTTATAATTCAGTTTTAAAAAGCAAACCGAACTGAACCATTAAACATAACAAACCGAACCGTTTGAATCGAACTAATTCAGTTCAGTCCAAAACCGAACAAACCGGACCCAATGAACACCCCTAATTCCACCTCCGGCCAGGTTGACCCTAATTCTGATCGGACGATTAGGATGCAAACTCAAAATTTTGAGTTACTTCAGTTATTGAAATCAATATGCTGAGAATGACAGGAGAATCCAAGAGACACAATGTCTACTAGAACCTCTTAATTTATCGACACTGTTTAGGAGCTTCCCCATTCTGACTGGAGGTGTCCGGTCCGGTTTTGGGTTGCTTGGTGGCTTGGAGTGTTGGATTTTATTAAAAACGAATTCAGAATTGTGCCTTAACACAGTGCATAGACTATAGAATTAAAAGAACGCTACATATGGTTCATGCGCTGCTTGAAGCCAAAATTACTCTGTTAATATATTTACTCAATAACCCAAAATTTGTGAATTTTGAAGAATATGAACGGTCAGATATGTTTCAGCACGAATATTAAAGGGACCCCATGCATTCCACGTTGTATAGGATCGATCCGGATTCTTATCAGACGGTCCGGATCTAATCTCAAAATTTGAGATACTTCAGAATGTGTTGTAGATATGTGTAAGCACTAAGCAGGATACTGATGTGCGGGTCCCAATTATCACGTGACTTCTTCGGATTGCACAAAAATTAGAGTTCATCGTATGACTAATCACTATGTGCATCTATCAAAATTATAAATTTCCAATATCTTTAATATTTTATTTATATTAAAATTATGGATCACTTTTTATATTCATTTTTTTTAGTGTGGCTATGATAATATATATTTTACAGATCGATTCGAGCTATATATATATTTAGAGGAGGGATCGGATGACACCCTTTTTTGGTGACATTGAATAACATCGTACATTTTTAAAGTTTTTAAAGTCCAAACAGTCGATCTAAACCGTTCAACTTGATGGATATGTTAAAATGTACTTTCTGATCAAATTTTATATTTTTTCTGAATTTTTTTTACTATTTATTAAGTATTTAACAAAATCGCTATACTCAGACCGTTGAATTTTTGTACCCACCTTAATAAATAGTAAAAAAATTCAGAAAAATATAAAATTTGATCTGCAAGCACATTTTAACATATCCATCAAGTTGAACGGTTTGGATCAACTGTTTGGATTTTGAAAATGCACGGTGTCATCCGATGTCACCAAAAAAGGGTGTCATCCGATCCCTCCTCATATATTTATAAAATTTGATCAGACAGTTCTAAAGCCCATTAAACAAATCTAATGTTTCTGATTCAAAAGTTTGGATTGGATTCAATGCTTTCGATTCAAATTTTTTCTCTTTTTTGGCATTTTTGCCTCAGCAACACAGAAGGTTACACAAAAAACGGCATATAAAATTTTCAGTTTGAATGTATTTTAGATCTTTTGTGGTCCATGTGAATTCGTTTAAATTAAAAAAGAAAAAGAAAAAAGATTTGATCTGGACCATTGAATCTAATTCAAACTTTTGAATTAGTATCATTAAATCTGATCTTTCTACCACTCTAACAACTATAGTACTCTTTCTATTTCTCTCTCATATTTTATTAATTTCTATGAATAAAAACTTTCCAATTTTAAATCACTAAAATGATGCAATTTCTAATTTTAATTAAGTTATGAAATTTGAAATGATAAAGTTTCACTACGGTGATAAGGGGATCAAATATTCAACATCCACGGTTAAACTGAAAATTTCCAGATAATTAATTATCCAAGCAATTGTTTGATTGACAAATTAAAATGTTGCTGATAGCTGCTTCTGAATCTCCATTGATATTTTTGAGCATATTGTTATACGAGTGAGATTATGGTGATATGCATATTATGAATCGAATAGTGCTATGGTTTTTTTTATCTTTATTTTCAAAGTTCAACTACCTAGTTAATCTGAACTGTTAAATATTATTGAGAACAAATTTTATAATTTTAATTTCTTTTTTTTTTTACTATTTTAAAGATCGATAGGAAATCATTGTTTTTGAATGTTCATAATTATTAGGTCAAGTGATTCTCTACCTATCTAAAAAGAGAAACAATTCTATCAAATATAAAATTTTGTCTGCAAATATATTTTAATATGAACCTTATAAAAAATGTAATATATTTCTTTCTTCAAATTCTAATAGTTCTCCATTTATATTTGATATATTATGTTTAAATGTATGGATCACATTAATTGTCTTATATCCCAAATTAAAAGTAGAAGTTAATATTTGCGTCTGGATTTGACAATCAAGATCCTGCATTTGGATTACTCACTTGATTTGATTTATTTTGATATTGGTATTGGGTTGTGACGAAGCCTTTTCATTTGATTTTGACATATCTATTTGCATTAAATAATTCGCTAATGGAAATTATTATTATTATTATTATTATTATTATTATTTAACTTAATTTTTGCTTATTTTGTTGATCTTGGTTAGTGGTTTGAATATTATACAAATCTATTTGACTACAACTACTCCCTCACTGAAAATTTTATTTCTAAATATTCCTCGGTGGTTTTTTAATTCTAAATCAGCTCTTGGATTTGATATATAATATGACGCAAACTTATGTGGATTTGATATTAAAACTTATTATAGCAGCTTATTATTAAAATTGATATTTTTTTTGTTAAAAAAACTTTGCAGGTATATGACATATCAGCTTATATGCCTGGCTGATTATAAATTGCAGTCTCTGCAAGCTCTCGGACTGTTCAATGTACTTCTTTTTTTTCTTTACTATGATTTTGAAAAGAGATAAGATGAATTACATATACTGGTAAGAGTTTGATCTATTTAAATTTTTCCCAACATTTAAAAATAATTTGTGGTCTCTTCTCTCTCCAATTTGACCTCTTCACACTTTCTATATGAATATTCACATTAACACTAACTACATGAATATTCACATCCTAAACATGTTAAATAACAATATCCACATGAATTAATGCATGCTAATGGCGCATCATTCAACTATATATATATATATATATATATATATATATTTCCAATAATTTTGTGTTAACTCACTTTAATAAACAAATGCATCAATTATGGCACATGAATTTTGATAAGCACATGAATTAACTAATTTCTTTAAGTTAGAAGTATATAATTTACAATAATATAATTTTTGTTTTAACTAATTTCTTTAATTTTGATAAGCACATGAAACAAATGCATCACTTTAATATATATATTCCAATATTTCTTTAAGTTAGAAGTATATAATTTACAATAATTTTGTATATATTAACTAATTTTGATAAGCACATGAATCAATTATGGAATAATAAAAAAATATATATATATGAATGAAATATCAAAAGATGGTCGGGGTGTTAAATATTTTTTGGTTGATTTAAAAACAAATAAAAAATAGTTTCCAAATATATCTATAGCAATACTATTCATATATTTAGTCTTGCCGCTATCCTTAGCCTTCCTAATTTTCATTTTCATTAATAATTAATAACCTTCCTAATTTAGTTTCAATATTTGTTAAAAGTCAAGTCCAATTTATATTTCGGTCCAAGTCCAACTATCAAAAACAAATTCAGTCAACAAGATCCAGCCAATTATATTTTAATATTTCATGTTCTTGTAAAGTCTAATTCTAGGCCCATTCCACTGAATTTTTCTATTTAATTTATATTTCCATTCTTTAAATTTAATTCAAAAATAACCCAATTATTTTTATTCAGTTTTCAGGTGAGTACCAAAGCACCAGTCATTTTGCAGTTCTAGGAAGGAAGAGGGGGGTGTCCGATGGCCATCGAACAAAAACTGGTTCGATGAGCAGTTGGAGCCGTCTAAGTCAAATCAGATCTACGTTTTGATTAATGAAGCAATATTGCTTAATGATACGGATTCATATTTCCAAACCCACTATACCAATAAATTCATTTATGTCAGTCTTTCCATCCCCGAATTAAATCTATGTCTCCGTTGCTCTCGATCTGACTTTTCACCTCTCCCTCGCTCTCTACGCGTCGCTTGCTCCCTCTCACGCGCACAACTCCACCACAGTTCTCCCTCTGACTTTTCATCTCTCCCTCGCTCTCGATGCGTCCCTTGCTAAGAGTGCTAATAATTTTTGCTTCATCTTGAAATTGTCAAGTCAGTCTTTGTAAAGCAAATCCTTGTTAAGAGTGCTTTTTCTTTATCATTTCTTATCTTTCTCTTTAGCTGTAAGAAAAGGAAAAATATAGTTATTACACTCACAAATTCAAGTTTGACTCCTGTTTCTTTTATAGCATGTTACCAGAATAGTGTCATAGAAGGTACAAGTCAGCATACACCATTCCAAATAGTAATCAAGCATGGCTAACAGTATATTTAAAGTTTTGTTTCATGTATAAACAAATATTATTGTACCGACCAAGTTTATATTTTGGACCTAAAAATAGACAATATACTCCAAAAAAGAAAAAATTTAATAAACTCAACATAGGTACGTAGTATATGGAAATTTTCGTTCAAAAAATAAATTAAAAAAAATTACAATGTATAGCAAGATTTCATTAGAAATTCTCTCAAAACATATCATATGTACATACAACGTCACAAGCCTTTTTTATTTGTCATTGCATATATAACATAATCATAAAAATCTAATTCATATATAAAATTTGGAGGATCCAGGATGCAACTCCATACACTTAACTAATTCCTTGATATATTTCCTTCATTGATGTAATATTTGCCTCATCTTCAGGAATCTATTGGTAAAGGATCTGCTAAGTATGGCTAAGGAGATGGAGCCCGGGCACCGCCAGCCCTCCCTCCAATTTTATCTGAAAATTTAAACGGAAGCATCATTTTCTGTTAAATATGTTAGATTCAATTTTATTTTATTAAAAGTAGAAATTTCAAGAATATCCAAAATTGTTGTGGCAATGGATATTTTAAAATTATTATCATCACAATAAAAATACACAAGGACTAACAATAAAATATTATTTTGAAATACATATTTGTAGTGCGTTATATGTAATATTCTTGACAATTTTTTTAAAAATTTCAAAAACATTTTTTTTTCATAATTGTACATTAGTAATGTATATCTTTTTTTGTCAGATCCGAAACTTCTTTGGTCAATCATTAAAAATCATGCAATCACCCTGCTGCATCTTGGTATTGCATGAAATTTTATACTCACCTTTTCATGTAATTGAAAAATATTTATTTTTGCACAATAACAATTACATTAAAAATTATCAAATAAATATATCTTAAAGATTAAAGACTTGAAAAAATAATAGATGTATAGATCAAGTAAACCTTGATGTCCCCACAAAGGAATCCATGGTGTGTCGCAATCGGGCGGGCATAAAAGATTGCAATAGATTACCCAATGCCTCCTTATGCATCTATTCCAGCACTTTCTGCCATGGTCGCAATCCAGAACTTGCCCTGAACAATTTGATATGAAGACCCCTAGAAATATGGTCCAGAGAAAAAACACAGCCAAAACATGACGGGACTCCATGTCGGCCTAGAAGATAGATTTTGTCTAGAGTGAATTGTTCTTCTCGATCTCTTGTTTGTAAATTATGGTGGGTTGTGTTTAATTGTAGTGTAATCAGTCTAATTTATTTGGGTGTTTTAATTTGCACTAATTATATAATGATGCGAAATAAGTTACATTAGCATAATGTAACAATGCACAAGATACAGTTAAGAAAACAGTTGACAAGTATAAGCCAACAGTTATTTTATCAAGCAAAGAAATCTATAGTTAGCAAAAGTTCTTAAAATGTTGGGTGTTACTAACCGGTGATGACACCAAAAACAGAATTCAGATTGAAAAAGAAACTAAGTTCAAATAACAAATTCAAACTGTATATGATGTTAAATAACATAATTTTTATTTATTTAAATCTTATATTATTATTATTAATTTTAAATAAGGAATTTGCTGCAACCACAACCAGCATTTCGCCTTTGTCATGAGTTTGCATCCTCTGAAGTAATCAAAACTTTGAGTTTTGATCCAGACCGTCCCATCAGAATATGACCCAATCTGGCCTTAGATGGAATGCACGGGACTCCTTTAATATTTGTGTCAATGCAGATCGTACAATCCGAATATAAACTTATTGACAACGATCACAACATTAATGCCTATCTCTCTTTTATTGCAAAATTAAATTACTCCAGAAACACTTAATCTGTTCTCATGCATAAATGTTGTGTTGTTTTTGTTGTTCGTCTAAAAATCAGAACTGGTACATGGCCTGTGTCTGTTACAAGGGATCCATATCAGTCCTGGTACTATACATTTCAGAAGGTTAATTGATTTTTCTGGTACAAAATTTGGAGTCCTTGGGGAGCATATATATCATAGACAGCGAGCTTCTGTACAAGCTGGAGATTTACTGGTAATCGTATCATTCCTGTTCCTCAACTTGTAGATATGCTTAGTCTTATAAAAATATATTTCAAAAATATACATGGTTGTAGTAATACAATTTGGCATATGGAATGAATCTGCTTGTTTGGTTTTGATAAGACCGAAGCTCATCTATTTAAGGCTCATTGTTGTTCCTTTCTAATATAACATTTGGCCCAATTAACCAATTCATCGGGCAGCGCAACTAATTGATCAAAGGAAACCTATTATATGGGCCTGGATATTTAGGGTTTTTGTTGGGCCGACCATTATTATTTATCTATTTTTTTATTTAATTGACTATGACCTAATACAACACTCCTTTCCAAATAAAAACAAATATAAAGAAATGTTACTAGACAAATAATTAACATGTACGCTTTTAACTAAAGTAGAAAGTTTTAATTTAATTCAATATAAAAAAAGATAAAAATTTATTATACTAAAAAGTTTCTATTTAATTTTTTAAAAAAGATTTGGTACATTGAACAAGATATGGTGTATACAATTATATAATATTAGCAAATTATAATTTATGACTTAACATAATATTGATCTGGGGACTTATTTTCCTTAGTCCCACAATGAAATTAAATAAGGAGTTATCCTTGTCACAATCTATAAATATCCTACTAGAAGTTTCCCAAGACACTCCACACTTTCTCATACAAATATCAATATGCTTCTCAAAAATAAGAATAATTATTTCTGTACCCGCGCTACAGTACCCGCATAGTACCCGCACAGTACTCGCGCTACAGTACCCGCATTTAGAGGAATAATGTATTATGGTCCCCACTAATTATATTGTGTCCACTAATTATTATTCTTAAAAGATATTATATAGTCTCAACTAATTATTATTCTAAAATTCCAGCAGCACTCTTTCAAAGCCTCGGCACTAATTCCGTGTCAATATTTCTCTAACAAAAATAGTTGAACTCATAAAAATAAATACTTCAGTGCATAGATATAAATACTTTCAATACTTAGATATTAATACTTTCAGTATCATATGTAAAAAGAGGAGGGATCTAATTACAACATTATGGCAGTTTAGGTCCTCACAAGTAGTTATGTAAAAATTACAACATTGTTTACTATATACATATAAATACTTGTATTCTTTGAACTATATACTTCAAGATTTGACTATTAATATTAAAAAAAAGTTATAGATCTGGAACGGTTGCGGTCCCCACAAACAGTTACGGCAGTTTAGGTGCGGGTACGACATAAGAAATTTCAAAAAAAGGTGCGGGTACGATTATTTAAAGTAATTAATTTATCATTTACATTGTTTACTATATAGATATAAATACTTGTGTTCTTTGAACTATATACTTCAAGATTTGACTATTAATATTTTAAAATAAAGTTACAGATCTGGAACAGTTGCGGTCCCCACAAGTAATTATAGCAGTTTGGGTGTGGGTACGACATCAAAATTTTTTAAAAAAAGTGCGGGTACGATTATTTAAAAATAATTAATTTATCATTTACATTGTTTACTATATAGATATAAATACTTGTGTTCTTTGGACTACATACTTCAAGATTTGACTATTAATATTAAAAAAAAAAGTTACAGATCTGAAGTGCAGTTATGGCAGTTTGGTCCCCACAAACAGTTATGGCAGTTTAGGTGCGAGTACTGTAGCGCAGGTACTCATATCAGCTTCCCAAAAATAATTATATTAGAAATTTTTTGTGAATACAATTTAGCATAAACGGTCTAGGAATTCAATATTTTCCAAGTTCTCCATCTCTAGAAAGGTATCATGATCTTTTATATTTTTGTTTTCTTTTCATTCATTCTTAGTTTTATTATTCTATACCATTTTAAAAAAATCTATTCGAAATGATGTATATTTTTTTTAATATTTTTTTGAAATTTTTTGAAATTTTGTTTTTTGCTGGGATTTTTTTGGAGAATTTTTTTTTTTTTGCTTATTTATTGTACCAAATTATTTCCGAATTACATCTGAATTATACTCAAATCACGAATATTTGAACTTGCCGAACCAAACCCAAACTTTTTGTTTGTCACTATGGTCATGACAACTAACCGATAGCTGTCCTACCAATTCTTTAATGTTATTAGGTAGCTAGAAACTATGGGTTTATTTTATGTTTATACAAATAAAGAACTGGGGAAAAGCTAACTAGTGCAATCATTCTTGTGGAAATAATCTTGGATGATGTACTATTTTTTTATCTTTATATGCTAATAACCACCCTCAAGCAGGTACATCAATGGGTTTAATTAAGATAGCCCTTAGGTTAGCATGATTATGACAAATGAACTAATGTTGACTTATTGATACAACAATGCCAGAGTAGCTTCTAGGAGAGCAATTCAATTTGATCTTTCTCTATTTATCAATATATTACTTCTTTTCTAAACATCACAACAACTCTTCTTTTGCGTTAACAATTGAAATTTTCGATTCCAAATGCTAAATTAATATTCGTGGTACGCCTCTTACAGTTTTATATTAATATTGTTTTTGTCTGCACGAATTGTCAAAAAACAAAATGTATATCACCCGTTGGATCCCGATTCATTCACATTCCTGTTTTCTGACCATGCGAACATGCCATGGAAAAATACAAACAACTTTTCTTCCGTTACCAAGTTCATAAATAAATAAATAACCCGTGGGCTCAGAGAGCTTACAACTTGTCTCCTGTTTTGTATGTACTTTTAGTGGATTATATCTTAAAAAAATAAGCACTTCACCCACTAGTCCATTCTTAATCCGGTTCCATTATAATTTATTAGAACTTTATTGGATCATATTCCAAATCTTATTTTTCTGAGCAACAATAGTAGCTCTAACATAGATTCGGATACAGAAAATCAAGTACTGTTATAAGTGGACCAAACCATTAAAGTGTAATTGCGTTATATCAACAATTAGTCAACTAGTGGTTATATAATTTGGGGAGAGTCACGGTTAATTATAGCAAATAGCGAGTCATGTGACCCGCTTTACAATTGACCATTACATACAAACCTTGGTGCCCATGACCCACTGGATTGCACAAAAAAACAAAAATAGCATGTAATTCAAAATTTTGGCTCGGAGTCACATGCATATATAATACTTTATCGTGAAGATTGAAAATTGAATATGAAGAGACATTTTTATTTGATATTCACACAAAATTAAGAAAAAAAATATATTTAAATGAATATAAAAGACACAAATAGGAAAAAAATAGATGAAAATCCAAATAATAAAAGAAACAACAACAAATGAAAAAAAAAAAGGAATCAAATATAATTGTAGTTTAATATCTAATTTTCTCCACAAGTAAGACAGATTATTAAATAATTTAGAGGAGAAATAATCTATAAAGAAATAAAATTAAGAAAGATATAATTAAATGATTCAAGTAAGAATTTTTTCTATGTATATATTCTTAATGGAAATTATTTTCACAATGCAAATTTCTCTACATAAAAGTTTTAAATATTTTTTATTTTGTTGAAGTATAATTGTAGTTCAATATCTAATTTTCTCCACAAGTAAAACAGCTTATTAAACAATTTAGAGGATAAATAATTTGTAAAGAAACAAAATTAAGAAAGATATAATTAAATGATTCAAGTAAGAATTTTTTCTATATATATATTCTTAATGAAAATTATTTTAACAGTGCAAATTTCTCTACATAAAAGTTTTAAATATTTTTTATTTTCTCTCTATATTGGAAAGATATGATTGTTTCCCTCAGCACAAAAATCTGCTATTTATGTGCGATGGCCTTTGGACCACATCTTGTCCATAGCGCTCGTTAATTGTCCAATTGAGTAAACATGTGATAATAAGAAATTAAATTTTTAGGCCCGTTTAAATCAAACAAGGCAACTATTTATTTATTTTTTAAACACTAAGCTGCATACTAAACAAATGGACGCTTCCATTACCTCTCAAATTCTCCTTTTTTATTATAAAATTATATGTTAATCTGTGACAATTTTAATTTAAAAATAAATATAAAGATGAAGATAAGAAATAAAAAATCTAACTTGTGAACCTTAAAAAAAAAAAATCTAACTTGTGTTGATTGTTTCTTTATTCTTTTAGTAATTATAATTTGCTCAACATTATATGCTATTTTAATTCTCAATTAACCGACAGAAAGCATGTAATAAATAGTTAATAATTTTTATTAATAAACTAAAGTTGCCTCTTGATTGATTGTAGAGCAACAATTGATCTCTCATTCTTAATTTGATTTATTCTTATTAGTTACCCTCATATAATCTATTACTTACAAAATTGTTTTTATATTTTTAATATACTTATAGATAGAGTTGAAATTGATAAAATAGTATTTTTAGAAGAGATAATTGAGGAATGAATGGAAGCACAAACAATTAAAAATTTTCAACAGAGTTACATGAAATTATACTTCTGAAAGATTAACCTATATAAATATTAATGCACTAAAATAAATAAGGTCCACTCTTTTTGGCACATCAAAATTCTTATACGCAAATTCTCAGTTTCACTGTAATATTTTTTTTCTTTCCTTTTCTTAAATTATTTGAAATTATTATTTTTTATTTTTACTTTCCTTTGAATAGATGTAATGGACCTGTCTAGTTCTTCAATAAAAATATAAAAATTAATTGTTCAGTACAAATAGTATAAAATTTTATTTCTTACCACATCTGTCTAAGTCGCTAAATTGAACTATATAAAGTGTCAGAATTTGAATAATATAAAATATCCTTCGGACACGAGATCAATCCAAACACCATCGAAAAGATACGATTGTTCCTATTTTTATAGTCAAAACTATAGAGGAAGAGGAAAAATAAAATGAAGAAAACGGAAAAATAGGGAAATAATTTAATTGTAGGAATCAGAGGTAGATGTAAGGAGAAATAAGAAAATAGATCTAGTATTCATTCAATTTTGATTGTGACAAATTATGTAGCAGTTTATGTGACGAATATGTTTTTAACTAAATTTAGATTTCTACATATAAAACATATGTATTTAATCAAAAGAAGACAAATTATATAATTAGAGGGTTGATATTCAATTCGAAAGTTGATCTTTCAATCTCAGCTGTTGACGAATCAGGACAACTATATACATAATATAAGAATGGAGATATTATTAATATGTTATGAATAAGTGCTCTGACAAGATGCCAATTACGCCCTAAAAAAATGGAAATATAACAGCTAAAATCATAGGAAAATGTGCGACTGCGAAAGATGCGCCTATGCCGCACGAATTTTCAAAAAGCAAAGTGTATATCCAATATTAGCCTGAATTTTGGTGTTTTTGGAACCTAAATTTTGGTGTTTGGATGGATTAAAAACAAGATACGGTTAATCTTAACAAAGTATGCTATTTTTGGAACCTGGTTTTTGATATTTCATTCTCTTAATAATAAGTCACGGCAAATCTGAAAAAGATATGGTATTTTTTTTAACCTGAATTTTGATGTTTAATTGACTTAATAAGAAGATAGTTAAATCTGAGCAAAGTCTGAAATTTTTGGAACAATTTATAAAAATTCCTAATAATATCTAACAATTTATAACAATTTACATATTTTTCTACTAATAAAAATTTCGGTAAAATTTCCGACCCCTACCCACGTATTGATAGAAGTCAAAACCCCTACAAATTTGGCAATCATATTACCTTCAGAACTGCCCAAAATTTTGGCAATACTAAATGGAATAGGACCACCAAATTTTTTGATCGAGGGCAACTTTGTAATTTTTATTTTTCTTGAAGGATATTAAAAATCAGAATCTAAGACAGATTCGGATACAGAATATCAAGCATGGTTACAATTGAACTCTTGCTGTCTTGCAACTTGCAAATTGCGCCAAATTTTTTTATCTATAACATAAAAAAAAAATGAAAATTTAAGCCATATCATCAGTTCCCTGAAATTTCGAAATATATGACGAAAATCACTGTTGATTGTAGCAAAAAGCGAGTCAAGTGACTCCTTTTACAATTGACCACAACATACAAACCTTGGTGCGCATGACCCACTAGTTAGAAAAATACAAGGGGGAATATCACGTATACTCTCCAAAACTTCAAAATTACATATTTCGCATCTAAAGTTTAAAATTACATATTTTCCCCTCTAAATTTCAAATACTCATATTATCTTTTATATTAAAACTCATTATAAATTTATAAAATATCTATTTTATTCTTTGTTAAAAACATATAAAGCTCATCAAACTCAAATTTGAATTTGAACAGTTTTTCTACCATCCAAACTGCTTTTAAATTTGTGTGCGCAAGATCAGCACGAATCTTGATGCGAACATGCACGTATATTGAAGCGACATGACAGATCTTAATGCGATGCGCACGAATCAATATTACTTTAAGATCAGTGCATGCTAGATTAGCACGAATATTAAAGCACTATGCACAGATCTTAATGCAATGCGCGCGGATTGAACAGTAGATGAACCCTTTAAATTTAAATTTGAGTTTGATGGACTTTATATGCTTTAAATAAAGAGTAAACTGGGTATTTTAAAATTTTAGAATGAGTTTTAATATAAAATACAATAACATAGTTAAATTTATGAGTTTTTGAAGTTTAGTGGAGAAAATATGTAATTTTAAATTTTAGAGGATAAAATACGTAATTTTGAAGTTTTTGAGGGGTATACATGAAATTCCCCCAAAATATAAATAGCATCTATTTCAAAATTTAGGCTCAGAGTTACATGCATATGTAATATATTATTAATAAATGCTCTGACAAGATGCCATTTAAAAAGTTGGAAAAATAAGCATCGGAAGTGCGACTGCGAAAGATGCGCTTATATGCACGAATCTTCAGAAAGCAAAGTGTATATCGAATATCAGCCGTTCGATCCGGATTCATTCACATGCCCGTTTTCTGACCATGCGAACATGCTTGGGAAAAATACAAACAACTTTCTACCGTTCACACGCGTTAGTCTTTTATACTCTCGAGTTCAGACAAAACAGGAGACTCCAGTACCAACTTACGGTGGCTCCTCCAATCGTCACCAACTCCTTTGGTTTGGAACACTGTTTAGATCTTCAATCACCTCTTTTTCTTACTCGGCTCAATAGTCAAAAGACTCCAGTGATCTTCATCCACCTTTTTTCTTCTCATAATCTCTCACCTTACTTCCCAATCTCTCTTCTCTCTCTCTCTTTCGCTTGCCAATGGCAGAGGCGTTGGCACTGGGAGGAGCAAGCTGGGGGATGTCCATCGCAGGATGGGTGGCATCTCCAATCATCAGCAAGCTCCTAAACCAGGGTTTCTCCTACCTTGAGATGGACGTGGCTGCTCGGATTGAAAAGTTGGAAGCCACCATCCTTCCTCAATTCCAAGAGGTGATCGATGCTGCTGAGAAGCACGGCTGCAAGAGCAACTTGGAGAAGTGGCTGAGACGGCTGAAGGATGCCATGTATGAGGCGGAGGATGCACTCGACTTTTACAAGTCCCGTCTTTTCCAACAAAAGGTACTTTCCTCAACCAGTAAATTAGAGTGTTATTATTAATTTTTTTATTTATTTTACACTTATGGACAACAATTAGTACACAATTTAGCATAGTTTGCAAACTCGGTCGAGTCAGACTGGAATTGGCCGAGTTCGATCAGAATCAGACCAAGCCGAGACAATATTTTACCGAGTTACACGGTTAGACAAGTTTTGCGTGAAAATCAGTTAAATCGTACAGGAATCGGCTGAGTTCTGTCCGAATCAGACCGATTCTCACGATTTCAGATCAATTTGAAGGAAATGGGCTTATTCTCCACTTTCTTTTTCATGGCTGGTCGAACTTGAGGGGATTTGAGAAAAAAGATAGAATAGGAGAGAAAGAAGTTTAAGTATTATAAAATGTGAAATGAACATGGTCTACAAGTGGTTTATTGTTTTGCGTAGAGAATATTGCTTGATTCACAGTGAATCACGTCCAGACGAACTATCTACTACTAGGAACTGGGTGGGCCTCACCAAATTTTTTTTTTCTCTATTTCCAACCACAAAATTTTCAAATAAATTTCAAGTGTCAAATAGAGAAGGAAATAAGTGACACACTGTGACGTGACATATGATAAGCATGCTGTGACTTATTCACGTGATGTGATTAATTTTTTTTCACATGACGTGACGTGATCTGACCAAAATAGTGGTGACGGTCACGTCACTACACTCACCCTGTGATCACTAGCGATGTGACCACACGTGACATGAATTAGTCACATCAAACTCTTTTTTTATATTTTAATTTAAATTGTTAAAAACTAAAAAAAAAATCTAAAAAAATATGAAAACTTCTAAAATTCTAAAATGAGTAAATAATATTGCAAAGTGTTTATTTTTTTTTAGGAATAGCCGGTGGGTATCTGACATTACTTTAAAAATTCAAATTATAAATATTCATTGTACTAAGCTAGAGGAAAAAAAAACCATTACTATATGAGTACTAGTATTATTGAATCTACACTAAAAAGAAACCTAAATACTCTTAAGCGTACAAAAAAGAAACCAGTACTACATGTTTTATACTGTGACGTGACATGATGTGATTACCTGACGCGACGTAACGTGATGTGTAATATTCGTTCGAATACATTCACATCACACGAATGGTCACGTCACGCGACATGCGAGTCACGTAATGTAATCGACACACGTGACGTCACAGAATATAACATGACGTGACTGATCACGTCATGACTAATCTGTAGTGTCAGATATGACAAGAAAAATTTCACTATTTCTAACAAACAAAGTTTTGAAATAAACACTCAAGTGTCGATATCAACAATGACCATCCAATTAACTATATTAGAGCGAGGGTATACATATAAACAATTATAATATCCAATTACTAGCCTACAACCGTTACACTGAGTTATTTATTGTAAAAAAAAAAATAATACTAATAAATATTGAGTCTTTTACGTGACATTTTTTAATCGGCCAATTTTAAATGTTTATATTGGTTATATTAGTGAATTTTATTTTTTTGTACGATGTGGCCCTAATATTATTTTTTGACTAATTATTATTTTACATTTCTATTTTCTAATAAAAATTTTGGATAAACACCAAAGAAATTATATTAGTTGCTGTGCGAGGTGCAGCGTGAATTGAACAATGAAGCTTAGGTCCAAATATAGCAACCGATTTGTCATCACAATTGTGTCCCAAAAATACTATAAGTCAATACTTGCATTTCCGATCCGAATTTTCAATCCGATTCGGCTGATTCCACGGTGAAGTGACTAATTACGATTTTTCCTTCTATGAATTGAAGTTTGCTTAATTTTTTTTAATAAGGTGAAGAATGATGGAACCACAATGAAGAAAATTTCAAACAAGCTCAGTACCAGCTTAAATATCCTATCCACTGAAGAGAAAAACCTAAAACAATGCCTCAACAAACTAGAAAAGATTGCTTTGGAGGCCAAGGATTTTCGTGATTTATTAGAGAGGCAAGTCAAAATCAATCCCAAGAACTCAATTAAAGAACCCATGAGGACAACCTCCATACCTCCCCTACGTATCTTTGGGCGAGATGCCGATTGTGACTATCTATTACAAGAATTGTTGGAGCCGGTAACTAAACCTGAGTCCAGTCAGGTTAGGAGTTATTCGGTTTATTCTATTGTTGGTGTTGGAGGGGCAGGTAAAACTACCCTTGCCCAGTTATTTTATAACCATGAAAGAGTAACTGCTGAATTTGATCTTCGAATATGGCTTTCTATGACCCGTGAACTTGATCTCGATCATCATACACGGATCTTGGTAGAAGGTGCCACACAAAAGAAGTGCCCACGTTTAGATAATTTTGATATCCTGCAAAAATTTCTCAATGATTCAGTTAATTCAAAGAAGATTTTGGTTATGATGGATGATGTTTGGTGGGATCAAACAATGAATGATCATAAATGGGAGCAGAAATGGGAACAATTTGTTGCTCCATTGGCAAGTGTAAAGAGGGGCAGCAAAATTCTTGTAACAAGCCGTACCGAAAATATGCCATGTGCGTTACACCCCCGAAAGATTGTGCCTCTAAAAGAACTTGAGGAGAATCATTTTATCTCACTTTTTATGCATCATGCATTTGGTGGTTTAGAACCAAATAGTACTAAATCGCTAGAGTCTCTAGAAAGAATAGGGAAGCAAATTGCCAAGAAGCTAAGCAGATCTCCTTTAGCAGCAAAAGCAGTTGGCAGTCGTCTACGTAAAAATTTGAATGAGTGGTTCTGGAAAGATACCTTGGAAAGAGACATGTTAACTGATACAATGCAATCACTTTTATGGAGTTACCAAAACCTAGATGCACCGATTCAGCGGTGCTTCTCTTATTGTGCCATATTTCCGAAAGGTTATCCGTTTATTAAGAGAGATCTGATTTTGCTCTGGGTAGCTGAAGGTTTCATTCATTCTAGTACAAGGAGGATGGAGGATGTAGGGGATGATTATTTTCAGGAGTTGTTATCTGTATTTTTCTTTCAAAAATTGGAAAACGAAGAATATGATGAAGAATATGCCGGAGAATATGGCATGCATGATTTATTCCATGATCTAGCTGAAAGAGTTTCCGGGGACGATTGTTTCAGAATAGAAGATGGTAAATTAAGAGAAATCCCATTAGGTGCTCGCCATTTATCCATTCAGGGTGAAAGCTTCAATGAATATATCAAAAGTGTTGAAAAACTAAAGAACCTGCGTAGTGTTATCTTTATTGACCTGGTCAGGGATGATGTTATAAATTCTTTTCTAAAGAAGATAGAAAAGTTCTCAAAACTTCGTGTACTGGAATTCTACTGGTGCAACATTAAAGAACTTCCAAACTCTGTGGGAGAATTAGTGCTTTTACGCTACTTGGGTCTTTCTGAAACACAAGTAGCAGAGTTACCAACATCAGTACAAAAACTTTACAACTTGCAAACATTAAGGCTGAATTCCAAGATTACTCATTTACCAAGAGGCATAAACAAACTTGCCAATTTACGCCACTTAGAATGTCCTGGATTTCAGGCAACCTCAACACTCCCTGAAATAGGCAATTTAACCTCACTTCAAAACATGGACCATTTCAGGGTGAAGAATGAGAAAGGGTCCGAAATTTCACAACTGAAGCACCTAAATGAGATCAGAGGATCGTTGAAAATTCTTGATTTGAAGAATATAAAAAATAGGGGGGGAGCCACCGAAGCCCATCTGAAGGATAAGAAACATCTTCAGGGTCTTTCACTTGAATGGGGTGATGATGATGCTATGGATGGAAACTTGAATGCACACTTAGAAGTCCTTGAGGGCCTTGAACCACATTCAAATCTAAAAGAGTTACAAATAGAAGGCTACAAGTCACCAATGCCACCTTCTTGGATGTTTCAACAAGGATCCCATGATAATTTGATATCCCTGAAACTGAGGAAATGTCCTTCCTTGGAAGTCCTTCCACCTATCATCACCTTGTTCCCCTGTTTGGGCAAAATAACCATAGAAAAACTCCCCAAGATAACAAAACTCCCTCTGTTTCCTTTGAGCCTTAAGGAACTATGTATAAGAGAGTGCTGCTCTCTTGTGTTCATCTATGAGGAAGAACTGCAAAAAGGTGACTATGAAGTGAGGCTTCTGAAGGCAATGCAAGATTGTCAATTTAAATTTATTCTTGAAACCATACCTGATATAAAGGATCGTGCAAGGAGAAAATTATTTGAAGAGTGCTCAGAGCTAAGAAGGTTAATGGAATGGGAGAGCCATGGCAAAGTAAACGATATGAGGGTGCTTGGCATGAATATAGAAAGAGCAGAGATAACCACAGATGGTATCTGGGAGGCACATCTCCAATTAATAAAACTGAGAATGGAGTATATTTATAGCAAGAAAGAGAAGTACCCTTTGATTGTACCACCAGGCCTTGAAAAATTGAGGATTTCTTCTTGTTACATTACTGATGAGGCTCTAATGCATTGCCTTGCACAGCTCACTTGCCTCAAGTCCCTCCATTTGGATCACATAAGAACTATCACAATCCTCCCTCAAAAAGAGGCCTTATGTCAACTGGCAGTGCTCAATGAACTAATTATTGAGAGTTGTGACTTTTTAATTTCGCTTGGAGGTCTACATGCTCTTGTCTCAATAAAGAACCTATCCATACGGGACTGCCCTTGCTTAGAGATTTCAGGAGGAGGCAGGGGCACTCTTCCCTTTTCACTGGAATATGTAGGAATCAGGGATTGTTATTCTATTAGACACTTTCAAGTTATAGATTTGCAGTCACTTTTTCGTGCAACTTTCAGTAACTGTGTACAACTAAAATCAATGGAACTGAGAAATCTTTCATCACTAAAATTCCTACACATAAGTAGCTGTTGTGAGCTCGAAACTATTTACTCAGACACACCGGTCTTAGAGAGGCTGAATGTTGAGAAATGCTTAGCCTTGCAGGAAAACTTCTCCAGTTGTAATATGGCATGGGCATCCTTGAAGAAGATTGAAATTAGCAGCTTTAGCATGCTTGGTAAGTTGCCCTCGAGAGGTGAACTGGTTAATTTGAAGAATTTAATTATTCGGGGGTCAAACGAGGCATTCTTCAACGAAGATGAATTTGGGTGCCTCACCTCACTGCAGGGGTTCTCCTTAATTGATTGTAAGGTTCAAGCTTTGCCATGTTCTATAAAGAACCTCTCCTCACTGGGAATCATAAGTCTGTTGGATTGTCATGAGTCACTATCGTTGCCTGACATGCCTGATGCCTTGCAATACCTTCTCTTGGTAAACTGCCCTGCTATTGCATCGCTTCCTGTTTTGCCAAAGTCTCTGGTGAATCTATATATAACTAATTGCCCTATATTGAGTAAACGATGCCAAGAACCCAATGGGGAGGATTGGCCAAAGATTTCCCACATCCCTGTCCCGTGGAGAAATGTTGAGTGACTGACCAAGTTAGTGATCCCATCACATCACTTTGCAGGGACTGAAGCATTGGTAACATCGGTACGTTTTGTTATTAATATAATTGTTCTAGAAAAAATCATGTTCGTCCCATTCATTTGTTAGTTTGCTGATATGTTTTCCTTAACAGAAACTCGGGTTTTTATCTTTTTGGAGCAAATCTTAGATCGATGAAGTTAATTACAGCTAATTGACTTCACTCTGGTAATTTATCTTAAAGTGTTTCTTTTATGATATTTATTTGCGACAATATAAATTTAGTTTGTTCATATAAATTTATTCTCTAATTTGTAGATTGGCTATTTGCTAGGATCCTCGATTAGTGCTATATGAGGTGGAGATTGACGAGTAACAAGGAATATTGGTCAAAGATTTTTTTTCTTCAATGCTATTCACGTGCCTGGTAAGCATTTAAATTAATTTTAAATTAAATAAAAGTACAAAAAAATTTATAGTTCTGTAACAATTAATTTTCTTATGGTAACATTTTACCCAATTTTTTTTAAATATCCAAAAAATAATAATTAAATTTCAAAAACTAACCAAAGTTGCACAGGATGTCGAAATCTACCCAAACCACACAAAAAAATTGCGGTAATTTAGTCTAAAACCGCAAAAAAATTTGCAGTTTTGGAATTCCGATTTTTTTCAAAAAAAAAAAAATAACTGCAAAATTTTTTTGCAGTTTCAATTTTTTTCATTTTTCAGATTTTCTTTTTATTTAAATAGAAAATATTTATAATTTATTTATTTATTGTATTTAAATATTATAAATATTTAATATATTCTTTGAAAATAGATGGAATACTATATCATTTGATTTATTAGAAAGACTGATACAAATAATCCGGATCAACAGTTTTCATGCCGGACATTTTGCAGCTGTAAGAAAAATTAATATATTTCTTTATGTGTTATTGGTAAAAAATAAAAATTGTTTTGATTCTCAGTTATTGATCCCAGTTCAAAAATTGCTTCTAAGTAAATACAGAAAATATTGTCATCCTTATAATACATTTAATTTATAAAAAGAAATTTATATATTAATTTTTTCTTACAACCGCAAAAAAATCTGGCATGAAAAATATTGATCCGGCTTATTTGTAGCAGTATTTCTAATAAATAAAATTATATAGTATTCCATATATTTTCAAAGAAATATATTAAATATATATAATATTTCAGTACAAAAATTAAATAAATTATAAATATTTCTATTTAAATAAAAATATATGAAAAATGAAAAAAAAAACCGCAAAAAAAAATTGCGTTTTTTTTTAAACCGCAAATTTTTTTTGTGGTTTTAGATTGAATTACTGTAAAAATATTTTGCGGTTTGAGTAAATTTCAAAATCCTACGCAACTTTGGATAGTTTTTGAAATTTAATTATTTTTTTGGATATTTATAAAAAATTTGGGCATGTAACATGCTCTAGGTGCTACATATACAGAGTCTTGCTTGGCATCAAATTCACAGTCAGGAACAGGTGGAGGTCAATAGGCAAGATAGTTTTGTGCACATGCACCAGAAGCATGAAGTACACTGGATTTGAGCCGAAGTTGCAAAGCACATGTTGCCCCTTCATCGGCAAACTCGCATTCCTGTCAGAAAGATTTTGGATAGGTATAATATTCATAACAATTGAAATTTAAATTCAAATCATAATTTAATGTTAAACCAAATTTATTTTCAATTTGGTCACGCAAGACAAATACGTGGCGGATTTTCACATACCAATCAAGCCTTCGCAATTGGTTTTTGCCACCCGACATGTATCTGAGGCAGTCATCACAACAGGAATTTGATGAGTCAAATTATGCCTCACAGATCTTCGAGGTGACGTCACAGCAGCTCGGTCAAGAGGAGCCCAGCTAAGGTTAGATTCGGACAAGAGGTGAAGACAGTATGTAACAGGGGTAGGAAAAAAAATTTTAAATAGGTTATTTTTTGAGCTTGCCTGACTCAGAACTTTTGTTTTTTTCATCCCAGAGCCTAGAGATCAATCAAAAAAATAAAAATAAAACTCCACCTCAGCACAAAGGGGATCCTGTGCGTGATGAAGAAAACGCCTATGCCCGTGGAGGAGAAGACGCCTACTGCCTACATGTAATTCTTAAACCTAATTTTAGTACTGAATATCTTATGTTCATAAATTGCAATAAAATATGGAACTAATCAGTTTTTAAACCCAATTAATTAAGACTTTAAGAGCATTTTGATAGGTTCTAAATTGTTTTAATTGTTTGAATTGTTTACATGGAATTGCTTGAATTGTTTAAAATGTACCAGCAAAGAAAGAATTCAAAAAGATGTCAAAAACGTACATTTCAAATTAACTATCAAAAAACAAACCACTAGTAGATGTGTCCTTTCAAGTTGCACTGAGCTATTTAGTAATTTATGATATTATGATTTTTGCATCATGCCATTTTTAAGGGGTGACTTGCAAAGAAACAAGGAGTTACTGGAATTAGAAGAATTATGTTTATATTACAGTATAGTGATTCAATGCTCACCTGTTGTTTGCAAATTTCTAAAACATCTTTGTATCTTAGGGCAAATATGGTAGTATTATGTGTTATTTGCAAACAATGCCTCCAATTAAGATGTGGTTTACAGCCAAACCTGATTTAATAATAACAGTAATAAGATCATATCAACACCCCCAATTAAGATATGGTGAGAATCTGAACTTCTTGAATTGTTGTCACAACTCTTTTGATTGCTGAAATTGTTTTCTTAGCATCTAGAATATGTACCAATTTGTGATTTTTTATTTGTAATTTATAAAATGTTTTGATTTATGATTTTCTTTCTTTAAATTTGTCAATAGAGAATGGATAAATACTACAAGAAGGGAATTAAATTTGAAGTGGTATTTTCGGCAATGAATTATGCGAAAAATCGAGCAAGGAATTCAATGGGAGATCAATTCTTGAATGATTGTTTGGTTACTTATATTGAGAAAGATATTTTGAATGAGATGAACGATTATGCAACGATATCAAAATATGAAGACCTATAGAGCAATGCTCCCTCCATTAACTTGACTAGGTAGCATTAATATATCTCTTGTTTTTTGATATGTAACAGAATTTTTGTTATGAACTTTTGATTTAGTTGAAACGTTTGATGTTAATTTATATTATCTTGACTTCTTGTTTATTTTCACTGATATTGTAAATTTTGTTATCTTGAATTTTTTTTTTTTTTTGCAACTATGTATGTTCACTTATGCCTGACAAAATTCATGGCTTCCCACTGATTCGGACCATTTATTTTAATCTGGTCTGGATTTCAAAAACCTGTTGTGTATGTGAACCCGTTTAAAAATTGTTCTTCTGAGATTTTTTCATGTATGTGCCATTTATAAAGGGATGCTCCACCTTTACCCAGTTATTACAGACAATATTCCCCTTGATCAACAAATTCTTATTACTTGAGCCAAACCCTTGTACCATTTTCTGACAAGCTTATTTCCATGTTTTTTATATATTACAAAAAACTTCTACTATACCTTTCAGAAAGTTAGTTTGGTATTCTGGTACAAAATTAGGGTCCTTGTGGAGCATCGTAGACAGTAAGCTTCTGTACCAGCCGAAAATTTACTGGTAACGGTACAATTTCTGTTCCTCAAAGGGAACTAATCCAGTAGTCAAATGACCTATTTATTTAAAAAGGAATCAAATAGAGAAATTGTAAATTAATTGAAGCGGTTGCTGCATTCTAGGTGACCACTGCAAAAGTATGATCTTACAATAAACTTAAAATTTGCTCACCCATATAGAACCTATTATCTTTCTTCCATAACGGAACCTGGTTTAATTTTATAGGATTGAAGCCCATCTAAGGCCCACTGTTGTTTCTTTCTAATATAAAATTGGGCCCAACCAATTCCTCAAGGAGCCCAACTACTCTTCGCGTGTTTATGTGGGCTTGGATATTATTTATAAATTTTCTATTTAATTGTAATGACCAGATATTTAGTGGATTAGCAAGTGCCAATTTATGATGGATGAAATTTTTGTTCAGCACTCAATTCTATATTTGTGTTCTGTACTTTTGTATGTCTATAGAACGACGGAAATAAATCTCTTATTCCAACAGGAATCTATTATTCTGATCCCAACACCGTTCAAATTTTTCCATGCGTGAATTTCAATGAAGATCAATAACTGGAATCGGAAAAACAGGTTCATGGAATAACAGCAGATTTATTTCCAAGAATGACCTTTAAGTGAAGGCCTTAATGAAATAGTTCACTTTTTTCTGAAACAATCTGGATTTGAGGAGTAGAGTATATCAAGTACTGGTACAGCCCCATTGATCCTTCCATTGTTTATTTGGATTAATGGACATGTTCATATTTTATAAATTAATTGGGAAATAAATTTAACTAATTATTCTAAATTTTACTAAATTAAATAATTAAAACTAACCACAACGGATTGGACACTAATTACAACTAAATTATTCTAATTTTGGTATATTACTAACAAATTCTAACATTTTACAACCATTTTGCACTAAAAATGAATTTTAAAAAAAATAGAGGGACTTACTTGCAAATCTGGGAAGAAATGGAGAAATTTGGGAGAAAGAGCTCAAGCGAGGAGAGATAGTGTAAAATTTGATGAAATGAATTTTGAGAAAAACGCAAGGGTGCCCACACATATATAAAACACGGTGCCGGCCATTAAATGGCCTGTTTCGATTAAAAATTGGTTCCGGCCATTAAATGACCGGTTTTGGATTAAAATAGGTACTGGCCATTTAATGGCCAGTTTGAATATTTTTATCAAAACCCAGTCGAACTGAATATATTTATTAATTTCTAATTAACTGTGGATATTAATAAAAATGATGGAGCTTCACTTGTTAAAAGTAAACGCTCCGCATTAAATTCGGATAGGCGACAGAAATCATTGCGCCTATGGCCTAATTCACAGAAAACAGAAAAAAATATTTCGAAATTTGTCTCAAGCAATAAATTAGGAAATGACAAGTCATTTTAGATAGGATATGTGTTCATCGGTTTGATAAGATTTATATAATTCAATATAATTAAAATAAATGAAAGAAAATGCAGAATTAACAAAAATAAATTTTGGAAAATTAAAATAAAATTTTGGATAAAATTAAAAATTGAATTTTTGTTACCAGTACGAAACTCTTTTGCATGAAACGGTGGAATTGAGTCGAATTTCTCTGAAATTTCTCTGAATTTCTCTTCAATATGTGTTCATCGGTTTAAAAATGAATTTCTCTGAAATTCTTTTGCATGAAACGGTGGAATTGAGTCGAATTCGCAAGTGGTGGCCCAGCCCCACCCACTGACACACCCCCAAGATGCGCTAGGGATGCAATGCGTGGCAGACTTGATTACTTAAGAGCAATCCCAAGCGTTCAAACTTCAATGTGATGTACTGGTCAATGGTCAATCGGAAGAGAAACAAACATGCTGGTAGATCGGTTGAATCATATCTGATGCGCAACCTGTGGGGCTAGGCTAGCTATGCAGTATTTCTTTTAATGCAACGTAATGGTTTCAAAAACTGAAGATGCACACATGTAAACTCGGATAGGACCACAATATATCTCGTTTTATTGTGAGGTCATGCCATGTGGCTATCCCTCTATGCCACGAGTGCATATCCTTTGAGATATCTCATATTTTACGTGACCGACGTGTCCGGTGCCTATTCGGATATAGCACAGGGAGCCAATATTAGTTTGGCTTTGAGATTCATGTAGAACGTATTTGAACGATTCATATTTTCCAAAAAGTCGCACAACATATGAGATATCTCAGAGGATGCGAATTCCTATTCCACAGCAGCTTTTTGTAGAGGGATCGTTTGCACCCGAGTGTGTATCCTCTGAGATATCTCAATTTTTGCGTGACCGACGTGTCCGGTGCCTATTCGGAATAGCGCAGGGGGGCCAGTATTATATTTGCTTTGAGATTCGTGCAAAACTATTTAAACGTACAGTTGAGAGATTCCAAAATGTCACACAAACTTTGAGATATCTCAGAGGATGCGAATTATTTGCACCTGATATTCAGCACGCGCGGATGTTATATTGTTATCTTTCCCGAAGAATAAAAGCAGTGCTATTTAATTAAATTGATTTCTATGTTGCATTTTACAAAATGTACTTAGATTTCATACAATCCATACAAAACATTATCTGAAAATTAAATAACTTGAATTGTTTTATGCTTTGTTTATGTTTTATTTATGTTTTTGAAATATTTAGTTTGCGATCATTTTACTAACTCGGAAAAAGAAAGTATATAGGATGGTGTATTAAATGAGATAATGGAATTTATTTTGTTATTGCTGTATTTTTTTTAAATGGCTTATTTCACCGAAATTCAATCATAATTTCCACAAATTACAATCATTAACAAACACTACGAGAATCTGGAGGTATTCTTTTAGGTGGGCCCGGAGTAAAGTGATTTCATAAAACAATGGAGGTATTCTTTCAAGTGACGTAATTTTATGTTTATTTTAAATATAAGTATATTTTTTTAATTTTTCTTGGAAAAACAAAGAAAAACATAGAAATAGAAGTCAGGAAAGCAAGTATGCATAACTCTATGTACTCCGTCGTTGCAAAATATGCATGATATATACCAACTAAAACTGTAGAAACGACTAATCACAAAATTCATGAGGCATACAGAAGACAACAAATGAATGATTTCTTTGTTAGGTGAGTCTTTCCAATTAGATGACCCCGTGACACTTTATAAACCCTAATAATGTCATCGCTTACATATAAAATTTACTAGTAGAGCTCAAGTGCATATAGTATATGGAACTAAATATTAATATTATTTTTCAAGAAAGTCTAAATTTTCTTGTGATATTGGAGTAAATCAAAAAGAACAAAATTGATTGAAATGGCATAAATTATTGGAGTAAGTATTAGTTTAATTTATATTGTTCAAAATTTTGAATTATAAAAAAATCAGAGTTCAATTGTATTTTTACAGTTGAGGTAGTGTTTTTAAAAAACTGATATTAGAAATGCTTGCACAATATATAAAGATTATTAATATTTACAATACTTATTATCTTGGTAATTGGTTAATTTCATATAGGTGATTATTGAACACTACCAATGTCTCTCCAGGCATAGAGTGCCCCAAGTGGATTTAGCACAAGACTTTTCAAACAATCGATCTCAATCTGCCATAGGATATCATAATTCTGCAGGGATGAAGAGATGAGTCCTGCTTTGTCCATTGTGTTCTGGGTCTTGGAGACCAAGTAACATAAAAAACTGCTGAAACTATAGCAGCAGTTGTTTCTGCGGTTGGGATCAACATGCTCTGTCCAGGTTAACTGTACAGGTCTTCTGTACTTAGCGATTTTCATATGCCGATTGTCTTTTGGTCGGTTTTCGGCCCCTTCTCCTCTCTCTAGGAGCTTACCAAGATCTGAGCATATTTTCCATATAGGGGCTCAGGAAAGGAGGGTCACACAAGCTGATTGATCAAAGATGTCAAAGCAGGCAATGTGCAGCCGATTGTCAAGCAGTCATTTTTTAGATATGATAACAAATCCTTGTTCCTTATAAAGAAGTAAAGAACCCATAAGGCCATAACCGCATTCTGTGTCTTTACCTAAAAACATAAAAAGTGTATCATCACCATCTTGTTGTGGTGACATGCCAGTGCACAATGGGTAAAATGCAAAATCCGAAGATTCGAAGAACTTGAAAATTGCAGTGAATTTAATTATTATATTTGAGCTATATATCGAAAATATATAATACCAAAATCAGAAAAAGGAAAAGTTTTAATTGATTCGAACAGAGAAGAACTTCTGACAAACCTACCTATCTTAGATAATTCAACTAGAAAGAAACAAAGTCGATAACAAAATTGATTCCAACAGATGGAGTAAAGTACCTTGAAGTAGGATTAAATTTTTTCCATGTAGACGCATCACTTCTAAGGTAGGTTGGTTTCAACAATTCAGATTCCTCGTCTGAGGCAGCTTCGCATGTAGACGCATCACAAAGAGGCTTGGTGAACTTAGGAACACCCTAGTTATACTCTATATATGGTACTTAATTTAGCTTCTAGAGTTCATATACGTTCAGGTTAATCGGATTCGGTTTTATCTAACTTTCGGTTTAGTTGATTTTCAGGAAAATTGAACAGATATATATGGTATATTTTAGTTATATATACTTGTAACAAGTAACTACATCCAAAAGTGGTGCAACGTTCATTTTGCATTCTCTAGAATGTAATAACATATCTATACGTGGTGCAACGTTGATATTGTATTCTATAGAATTGTTATGATCACTAATTAAGCCAGCCCATAGGACAAGAGCACCGAGGTACCTACTACTTGCAACAGGACTTTCTTTTTCTATCCTTCAAGTAATATTCTTGTTTATTTTTAACATTGATCAGATGTGACCTTTCCAAAAAGATGATCTCTTCAAAATAACCTTTAATAACGGTTTTGCTACCGTTAGTGATCAACACGCTAGAACAAGAACTTTTCAAATCGCTTGCAGAGGAGGCAAATCTTCTACCGGTTTTAGTTTTATAACTGCTACAAAGTTTCAGAAATTGACAAAAAGATTCTTTTTTTTTTCAAATGATAAGCAAGCCACGGTTCCAGTCCAAAATTTTGATGTATTGTGTGTACTAATTAATAGCTCAACTTTTGTAAAATATTTTGTTAAACAATACTGATGCTCAATAAAAACCCAAAATCGATGATTTAATTTAACATCAAATCATCATTTAGTTAACCACGAAAATCATTAAACATAAAATTATGAGTACTAGAGTTATAACAGAAATCACTATTACAAAATAATCAATTCATCTTATAAAAATAGAACATCTAAAAGATAAAAATTTATAATAAAAGTATTTATAGCAACTAAATTATATTATTAAAAAAATATGTAATTATTGCTTCACATCTCCTTGCATAGAGCAATATGCTCATAATTCCAATTGCATGCATTGTTGCAAAAGTTTCTACGGCTATCCTAACCATTAGCAATCCCGCATTCTAAATTTTTAATAAATGGATTTCACTTTTGATAGTTTTATCAAGCAATATATTAATTTAGAATTAGAATGAATGTGACACTTGATAATTTTCGAAAGCCAGATCTGAAGAGAGACCTTAGTTTTCAAACAAACTAATTAATACAGTTTTTTTTTATATTTTGCATGTTTATGCATAATTTCTTTTATTTATTTTTTCTTTTGCAACTATGAATAGATTTGGATATTGATCTCTTTTTGAGAATTAAAAGACAAATTTCCTGACAAAAAAAAAATATATTATAAACAACAATATTTATGTAGATAAAAGAGAAGAATTATTGTTGAAAATAATCAAACATAGAAGTACCTATCATTTTAATTTGATATAACAAGGTTCAAATGGAGGACACGAGCAATTATGACTAAAAAGTAAAACAATAAAAATTATGGAAGAACTGATCACCTGTGAATAGCAACGGTGTTCTTATGAGACAAGAATCAAAATCACCTTTCTTCACAGATTCACTAGAGGTATCACGAATACAATACTACTTTATACTTATATATGACTTTATACCCTAAATATAGAAACCATTTTCAATTCATTTTTGACGAACCTTTGATAAAAAAATAGTATAGACAACTTTATGCGGGTGGACAATAAAAATTATTTCCAAAATTAATTTGTCATACAACAAATATCAAATTGAGCATGATCCCAGATGCCATATATATTGCTCTAAAATTTGTCCAATTCTATCTTATCTATTGAGTTATCCAAATAAGATTACCGAAAACACAAAATGCATGTGAGACAACAATACCTGTCATTTTATTCCAAAAATGACATATACAAAGTCCTGTCATTTTATTCCAAAAATGACATATAGAAAGACCTGTCATTTTATTCCAACAATACCAGACATATTAAAAAAAAAATCACTTGAAGTTAATGTATATATTGTTGATTTTTTTTAGGTGGTTACCAATTTAATTTCAGAAGATCTTGATCTGAATCCTCATTATTTTGATCTAAATATCAAATTTGTTATTTTCTCTCTCTGAGAGTGCACTCCATTTCTTAAAACAATGGAGGTATCCTATCAAGTGACATAATTTTATATTTATTTTACATATTAGTATTTTTTATATTTTTTTCTGAGAAAAGAAAAGAAATAGAAATATATTCTAGAAAAAATAAATAGGGTGAGACATGATTCTACAACTTGTCTAATATTATATATAATTTTTCCACAAAATATATATATAGAAATAGAACCGTACTATTAAAAAAATTGAAGTCAGGAAGGGCAAATGTCATCTTCCGTCTAATATTTTAAATTAAAAAGTTGAAGTCATTGTGAAATATGCATGATACCAACTAAAATTATAGAAACAAACAACTAATCACAAAATTTGTGAGGCATATAGAAGACAACAAATGCATGATTTCTTTGTTAGGTTAGGCTTCCCAATTAGATGACCCCATTCCACTTTATAAACCCTAATAATTAATGTCATCACTTACATAAAATTTTACTAATAAGGATTAACTACATATAGTATATGGAACTAAATATTAATAATAAATAATATTATTTTCCAAGAAAGACTAAATTTGCTTGTGATATTGGAGTAAATCAAAAACAGCAGAGAGTTGTTTGAAATGGCGTAAATCAGTAAGTACTATTAGTTTAATTTATATTGTCCAAATTAATCAATTATAGAAAAACCAGAGTTCTTGCTATTTTCTCAGTTGAGGTAATGTTTTGGAAAAGCTGATATTAGAAAAACTAGCACTACAGGAATAATTGCTATCCTAATTTAATTATCAGAACTTCATTCTTTTGTTCAGAAAAACTAGCACTACAGGAATAATTGCTATCCTGATTTGAAAAAGCTGTACTATTTGCAATTTTACCTAGAAATTCCACTCATTTCTGGTTAGACTCTATGTGACCACTTTTATGAATGATAATAACATTTCCAGTGATCATTTATAACCTAAACTAAATGATCCCTTTCCTTGCTTTATTAGTTGTTGCTATTCTTTGCCAAAAACCAGTTTCAATCTTATGAATGTGCTATTTTCTAATAATTTCTTAAGAATTAATCAATGCTTTGTCCAGGTCTAAAAATACAGTACATGATGGATAACTTTCAGCCCCGAAGGCGTTGTGTTGATATCAATTTAGAACGGGATTATATCAGTGACTTGCCCCCAAATGTCAAAGAGGAAGTTCTTATGCATGTTTCAATCAAAGAGGCGGTTAGGACAAGCATTCTATCAACCAAATGGAAATATGCATGGATGTCAACTCCAAATTTGGTGTTCACAGAAGACTGTACACAGTCAGAGCTAATTAGGCTGGTTGACCAAGTATTATTAGTGCATCACGGTCCAATTGTACAATTTAAACTCATCAGTAGACATGTGTGTGATGAGGCAATTTGTTGATGGATGCTTATCTTGTCCTAGAATGGAATTAAGAATCTTCATATAAAATTGTGGGGATCTTTTTCTAAAAGATTCATGATTCCTTCCAGCTTGTTCTCTTGTCTTTCATTGGAACATTTGCATGCAGTTTGCGGCACCATACATGTTCCTCCATCTTTTCTAGGCTTCAAATTTCTTCGTACTTTAAGGTTTTCTGATCACAGGGTAGCCGGGATTGATGTAGAAAAAATCATTTCAAGTTGTCCTATACTTGAGATCTTGGAGTTATCTGACATAGTTATCTTTGGACATTTCATCATCCATGCACCCAACCTCAGATGGCTGAGTATCACAGGGGATTTTGTTGATCTCTGTTTGGAAACCCCTAAGTTACTTTTTGCACAGATTTATTACGATGGTGACTATCTTGAACTATGGGAATCTGTCAAGCAAGGATTTTATTGTGATATTTTGCTAGTACTTGATAATCTTTTTGCGATTGAAGAACTTCAACTATGCTCTAATTTTTTAAGGGTAAGAGATCCATAATTGAAATTTTTTTCCATCAATTACCTTTAAAGGTGATTAAGTTCTCTATAGCTTGTATTATATGCCTAGATGTTAAGGATAATCTATTATTTGACTTGTTTTAGTATTTCCCCAAGAGGCTTAAACCAGAAGTGCTCCTGATACCTTTCTACCAATTGACAGAGCTTCATATCAATTTCTATTATATATACACGAGAGAGGGTGCAACTGCTTTTTGTTTGTTCAAAAGTGCCCCCAACTTAAAGTTGATATCTTTGAAGGTGCGTCCTAGAAACTGGATATTTAATCGACTCACTTCAATTATGTTAACAGTAAAACTATCCCTAATTGGCTATCTGCTACGTACTATCTTGTTTATTACAATTAATTTTATCTTATTTGATCACATTTTCCCATTGTATTTATCTTATTTCCAGCTTCCAGAGGAGTAGGAGGATGAGGCTTACCCTTTGTCATTTGCTCAATCTTTTTGGGAGGTGGAAGGAATAGAATCTAACTTGTTCAACTGCCTTCAAATTGTGAAGATAACTTATTCTGTTGAATATCCTGAGTCAATTCTAAAGTTTGCAAAATTCTTTCTGCGCACTGCACCTGTATTAGAGAAGCTGATTATGAGAAAAAGGGATGTTACAAGAGAAAGGAGGTCATTCTTGAAGAAACTGGCGAGTTTTCCAAGGTTATCAAAGATTGCCGAAATTGTCTTTGTTGAATGATTTTCTATGATATAATAGAAAATATGAAATTGGTCTTTTGTTTAGAGCATGAAATAGATCAACAGTATCTCAAACATTCTGATCGACTTTATTTTGTATAAACTTTTATTAGCGCTCCTGTGGTATTGACATTTGTTTTGTTGGAGACGTTATAAACTTATAATATATATTTCATGTTGATTTCTATGCCAGTAAAAGCAAGTTCTCTACCTTCAATTTACGCACTGAAAGAAATTATCATTCATTCAGACTGCTTAATTGTCATTTCTATTCTAAAAGAGACTTGTAGAGTTTATATATTGCTACAGAATATTCCTATATATCATTCCATTATGCATAGTAACTTGTTACTTTACAAGCTTTAGTTAATTCATTAAATGCGAAGATGATTACATTGAAAACAATTTGTGTGTTCGATTGGAGCGGACTTGAACAAAATAGCTCAGTTGAGACGGGCTGATCAGGCTTGAACACGACAAAATCTTGAAGTGAAGACATGTTCAGCATTGGCCCCAGTCGATTGGGCCGGACTTGAACAAAATAGCCAAGATTGAGACGGGCTGACCGGGCTTCAAAAAGGCAAAATAATGCTGTGAGGACATAGGTTCAGCACTGGCCCCATATGATGGATGTAATAAATCTGGCCCATCCTAGCCCATTGCAATCCTTACACTGCGCTGCCTTATATATATATCACTTGGGTGGGACCAGAACTAATTTGTTCAACATTATAGTAAAAGTCAAAAGGACAGAATCATACTTTTCTAATGATTTGTCATGGAATTCCAAGTGCGATGTCCATCTTTCATAAAAGTTTGAAAGACATGCAGAATATATTCTAAGATTCCTTCATTTCATACTGATTTATAGACATTGTTAATCGTCTCTTATTATTATTTTGTTTTTATGATAGAGCATACTATTTTTAATGTTTATTATTTTTTGATATTGGTGAGAACTAAATATGAAAATTTATACTAAATAAAAAAAAGTAATCTTATTCGTTGATTACAGTCTAACACCATTACTGATATTATTGAAAAATTTAAATTAAGTTGTAAAGCAATAAATTATAGAAATAATCCAAGATTACGGTATTGTTGATCACATATTAAAATCCAAAAAAGAAAATGAAATAAAATCCTAAGTGAATTGAGTTACTTTTTCTAAATCTATTTCAAAGTCGAATTTTTCTTTTTTGAATATGGAGTATTCCATATTCAAAAAAGAAAAATTTGAGAAAAATAATATCCAGTTAAGATAGAAAAAAAAAGATATTAGATTCTATATAGATATATACACAATATGCCAACTATTATATAACTCGATTGTCCTTTTTTTAGCTTATCCCAGTTTATATATGATTCAAGAAAATATGTTTGCTTAATTTGAGAATTTTATTTGAGAATATGGTAATTTTTGTTTCTTTTTTCAAGTGTATCAAAATATTTTCAAAATTAGAATTCAATTTTATACCTTTATGCATACCAAGAGTATCTTATCACCTTGTTTTAGACAAAAACCGACTATTGCGAATTTTGAATTTGTGAACTTTCTAATATAAATAAAAATACATGTATTATTACTAATAGTGATTTATGAAAATTGTATTAATTTGATTTGAACAAAAATGCTAATTAAAAGTGATTCGTTCATTTATAAGCTAATATATTTACACTTTAATTGAAGATACTCTATTTGTATGCAACAGTCTCCAGGGAGATGATGCTGATCTAATAATTCAACTGGAAAAAATAGTTCAAATTGTTAGTATTTTTTGTTCTTATTATTTGCTCATATCAGGGTCATGTTGGTTAATTGTGAGGGTTATGCGAAAAAAGTAGGTTCATAATTCCACAATATTATGTAATTAGACAAGCTATTTATTTCCGGAAACATATTAATTAGCAAAAAAATTCACACCACTACGTACGATTTTAACTAAAGTGGAAAGTTTTTAACTTAATTTAATATAAAAAACCAACTCCTTTTCAAATAAAAAAAAACCAAAAATGTTAGTAGACAAACTAGTATTGTGCCCGTGCGTTACGACGGAGACATATTATAAAATTGAATAAAATATGAAAAGATTTTGTTATTGATATTCATATAGAATTAAGAATAAAAAAAACAAAAGATTAGACAAATAATAAAGAAAAGTAAAAAAATAACAATAAATGAAAAAAAAGGATCAACTATAACATGAATTTTTTTTTGAAGTATCATTGCCATTTATCCTCTTCGATGTAATCTAACATTTCTGAAAATTAACAAATAAAATATGAAAAAGTAGATTATAATTGTTCAAATTGAAAACATATAATAAAATTAGAAAGGTTAAATTAATATGGTTCATACCTTATTCCTCGCTCAAGATCTCCCGGAATACTTTTTTGTTCTCTTGTAATACTACACCAAAAAATTTTGCTTCAAGTATCGTGCCTGTGTGTTGCAACATGGACATATTATAAGAGGAAAAAAAAATTTTAATAAAAAAAAATACCAATGAAAATAATAATTATTCAAAAATTGGGGGACATGTTAATAGAGAATTTATATGATTAGGTAATTTTAATTACCTTGAACCTTGATCTCTGATAATAATTTGATTATGTGATGATTCTATACCAATGATATCAAATAATAGCTCGATTCGAATCTAATATCAAATAATTACTTGTCAGGAATGCAGTGTTTCAATCACAAATTACAATTTACAACAATAATCATACTAAAATTTCCATTTCATAATGTCATGGTTGTATGAAAATAGAAAGTATATTAATTATCTGATCTAACTATACATTGAGGACCTGGTTGAGTTGTTACTCACTAAAAACATCCCATTAATCAAAATAGAACATCATCATATCATTGATAATTCCTTGATAATGATTTATGGAATCAAAGAGTATATAGCTGGTTTGGCATTTACTTTTGTTGATTGTTACTATATGAAGCGGAAGTTGATTGTTACTTTTATTTCATTTTCATTTTATTTGTGTTGAATGTATCTAAATGCTGGAATAGTTGAAAGGATATTCTTTTTATGCATGACTTGCTGTTGACAGAATCGACCGCATCATATCTAGTTTTAGTCATTATATTTTGTTCGGGTATTATTTTTTTGCCCTATAAACTTATTACCACTAACACCAACAATTTGAAAGCTGAGGGAATACAATGACCAATTTCATCGACCATCTTAACGTTCGATTATTAATTAATTTGTTATAATTGAAGGATTGATTGGATGATATTATTTATTGAGCTTTCCATTTAGAAATTAGAGCGCATTGGAGCGCTCTCTAACAAACAAAATTCAAAGCTGAAATGATAATTTTCTTGATTTTGTAAATATATTTTAGTTGTCTCTATAAAGATCAATCTGGGCTACTAAATAGACTGATCTATTATACAATTTTGAGTAACAAATTTTGTTGAAATTGGGGCCCAATAAGATTTGTGTATTATCTTGTCACCGAAATTATCTTGAAAGCAATAGAAAAAGGGATTTTCTTTAATAGAACAGCAAATGATTATGTTTTTTCTCTATTTTCTGGACGAATCTGCATGTATATATGCAAATGGTGGTGCACAAAATGAAATTCATTTGTACTTACTTTTCTTTTACTAGTTATTTCACCAAAATTCAATCATAATTTCCACAAATTAGAACAAATAGCTAGCCTGAGGTAAAAGAATGAGATAGAAGTATTGAAGACGATCATCAACAATTAAACACTATAAAAAACTGGAGGGTATCCATAAAAAATCAGGTGATCAAGATTGACAAGAAATGACAAGTGGGCAAGTGGCCATATAAAATTGTTGATTTTTTATGTGGGCCCGAATTAATGTTTAGAAGATCTATAATTTGATCATGATCTAAATATCCAAATTGGTTATATTCTTTCTCTCGGAGTATTCACTCCATTTCATAAAACAATGGAGATATCCTTTCAAGTGACGTAATTTATGTTTATTTTAAATATTAGTACTTTTTTTTAATATTTCTGGGGGAAACATAGAAATAGAATTATATTCTAAAAATAAATTTAGGGTGAGACATGATTCTATAATTTTTTTTAATATCAAATATAGTTCTTTTAAAATAATATAGAAATAGAATCATATTTTTTTTTAAGTGATGTCAGGAAAGACTCTTTGTGCTCCGCCATTGCGAAATATACATGATTCTTTTCAAAAACTTAATAATGACTTAACTTGTACTGAAAACAAAATGTAGATTTTTTTTCCATTTCTTCACCACATCAGATGTTACTACCATACCTTATTTTGAATTTGTTTTTGAAGAAAATTCATTCCTTGACCATATAAGAAACCCATATAATTCGGTCCATACCTTATACTGAAAATCAAGTGTAGATTCTTTCCATTTCTTCACCATATCAGATCATACTACCATACCTTATATGTTTATTTTGTGCATGTTATTTGACTATAGCTCATGTATATAGAGAAACAAATATACATAAAAGTATTGCACAAAAAAATAACGATTCAACTATTTATGTTTTCACACGTATCTTCTCTAAAATAGAAAACTTAATATAGAATATCATCCCTAATATAGTTTAAAGAAAGAAAACTTATTTATAGCATATTAAATGTTTAAATTTTATATACTAGCCATAAATTGTAGAGAGTTATATTTATAGAGTCCGGACCGTTCTTACTATAGAATATATCGATAGTGATCATTTTCAGATTTTAATCAGACGAGAATTTTTTTATATCGTTAAAATTAGTGGATATAAAAAGGAAGGGGAAATGGTGATATGGCAGCCGCCATTGATGCTTGGCTTTTTTCAATCCTCATAGATCTTTAACAATTATTGTTAAGTATTAATTTCTATTGGCGCCTACTAGTCTGTTACGTTGTTGTTCCCTAACAAAAGATTGGTATGTCTAACCTTTCTTATGTTTGTTCTTTCAATGCAATTTATTTGTAGTTCTCGAAAATATTTTGGTTAAATTCTATTTTCAATGCTTGGCTTTTATATTTGTGAAAATAAAAAGGATGGAAAAAATGGTGATATGACAGCCGCGCACCATTGATGCTTGGCTTTTATATATGCCACACAAAAAAAGTTCATAGATCTTTACCAATTATTGGTAAGTATTTCTATTGGCACCGGGTATTCTGCTATGATTTAGTTCCCTAATAAAACGTTGGTAAGTGTAACATTTCTCATGTATATTCTTTCGTCAAAAATTTTGTAGTTCGCGCAAATTTTTAGGTTAATTACATTCTATGGTATTGCTTCTAGCCTTTCAGACATATTTTTTTTTATTTTGGGTAACAACTATTATTGTGTTGTATTTAAGACTATTATGTTTTCACACAGTTCTCCAATCGGCGTGACAGATTTACAGTTCTCTCTGATCTCCACCAATTTATTAAAAAATCTCTCCAATTGGCACCAGAAACTCTCTCTGTCCCTTCAAAAGGTTGGTGTCTAGCCTTAATTTGTCATGTTTTATGTTAGCTATACGAGTATGTTTTTCCTGTTAGCCTTAATTGTACATATTTATTTTGATACAAATTTGATTATAAGTCAGGTGCTAAATAAATGTTGATTATGAATTGCAAATATGTCCAAAACAAGGGTAATATATATAATTGAATTGACATGTCCATGCATACTTTTTAGAGAGTATTAAATTATGCGTTGAATAAACATAATTTTGAAAAACAAATTATGTTGATGAATCATTCAATCTATTTATATTCTGTTTTGTTTAGAACATTTTACTTGTTTATTATTATATTAATAACGGTTATTATTGAGAATGTTAATGTGTTGGTTTGTGAACAATCATATTGTATTAATAATATGGCTTTTACTTATCAAGGACTTTATTTATGATATTGGAAACTCTTCTCAAAGTGGTGTAATTGATACAAGAGCTGGAGAAAAAATGGGGAGACAAAGGACAATTCCAACTGGAGAAGGCTGGATGATGGTGGTACGCCAACACAACAACAAACCTGCTAACAACTCTTATCAACCTCCCACACTCCGCTACAATAACAACAACAGGTATGTGGTGATCACAAAGAACAGCGGCGCCGACCAATTTAAATCTATAGAGACAGTTACAATAATGATTTTTTAATTATAATGCAGAGCGAGGGAACAGCAGGTGTTGCACCAAATTTCGACACCAAACTGGTCGGAGCTCCCCAATGACGTGCTTGGGTATCTAATTGGCTTCTTACTCTTACCTGATTATTATCGATTTGGCGCTGTATGTCGGAATTGGTACACGGTGGCAAGAGAAAAACATCATCGTCCAGCTCAACAACTGCCATGGTTGGTGCTGGGTGAAGATATATCCACCAAAAAGCGTATTTTCTTCAACATTTCTGATAACAAACATTACTACATAGACATACCCGAATTGCATGGGCAATTCGTGTGTGGTTCTTCATTTGGTTGGCTCTTCACTGTAGACAATGCTTTGAACATCCGTATGCTGAATCCATTTACTCAGAAAAGCTACAACCTACCTCCTTTTGATTTTGGCCGTGAATGTTTCTCTTTTAAATGTGACAAAAAATCGTTGGTGCACAATGTCATCTTGGATCATGATCCGAATGAGAGGTCAAATTTTACAGTGATGGTAATCGATGGCAATTTTTACAAGGTAGCCTTTTGGAGGCAGGGTGATTCAAGTTGGACATCAGCTATATTGCCCTATGCTATAGTTTGCAACATAATATATTTCAAGGGACAATTCTATGCTGTTGGATTTGCTGGTCGATATCAACTTAAAATTTTTATTGTTGATGTTGGCCCGGATTCAAAACTCATACCATTTCACTTTCAGCATCATATTCCAATAATTGAAGGTACTTACAAGTCTCTAGTGGACTTCAATGGAGAATTGTTGCTCTTACAATGGGAGAGAGAGGAGGTGGAAGGAATGTGTAACGGAAATGTTGGCGCCTGGAAACTTAATTTTGATGAGCGAGTTTATTCCAAGTGTAAGCATATTAGTAACCATGCATTCTTTATTGGCCAAAATTCGCCAGTGGTTATTGATCCTAGACAAATTTCTGGATGTACCGAAAATGCTATCTACTTCACACACGCTGTTCGCAGCTATTACTGGGTTCGAGGGAATTCTATAGAAATCTATAACCTGGTTAAAAATAACTCAGCTATATATTATCCATTCAAAAATTCACCCTCTGAATATGTTGCCCCAATCTGGCTAGCCCCTAATCCTTGACACAGAGTCGACACATTTGAGAATTGAGAGTATCTCCATGTTGTTTATCATTATTGGGTTCTTAATGTTAGAAATATGTACCATAATTGTTGCTTGCATAAATGACATTGGATTCTGATTTGTTACGTCTAACTTGTTAATTCTTATGTTATTCTTTGGATGAAAATCATATTAGATTAGACATTTAGACAAAGTCCTATTTGATATATCAGAGTGGTTATTTTGATATGTGATATTTATATCTAACAAGGGCAGAGTTAAAAAATAGAAATTTCAAGCACTCATAAACTACAATGATTATATAGTCATGCAAAAATTAGATATATGTTGGATGTTCATTGCAAATATCAAACAATAAATAAGGCTCAGTGACCAAACATCGACACAAAATTGAAAATAAATTTAGAAATGAAATCGTAAATTCTGCATTAATATAGGAATGAATCAATGATGATATGGTACTCATTACCCAGCTTCAATACATTAGACGGGCTTTATGTGTTAGTGTGGTGACTTCTCTTTAGAGGATCCAACAAAATCTTTTTGAAAGACAATTCAGTCATTCTCTTTCCAAAGTAATTTTTTTTTTATATACAATTTTATTATTTCAACATGATCTCCATAATTAATGTGATTGAAGACCAATTTTATACTTTCTAAAACATTTTTACTATATTTTTAGATATACAAAATCGATGCTTTCGGATAGTTCAGAATCTTCTGAATATTAACTGTTACACTATTTTAATTTTTTTTTCATTTTAATATTAATTAGTATAGTGCTAAGTTTTAAGTTTCTTAATTATAAAAGACTATGGGATAGGAAACACGCATGCATGATTATTTAATTTTCTTTCTAATTAGAATTACCCACAACTATTCCAATCCCATAGTACAACCGAACATTCAATGATACAACAATTTAATGTCATATTTTATGTCATCTTTAATATAGCTTCATCAATTCTGGTGATTTAAAAATAAAAATGACACAAAAAAGTTTTGGAAAAAAGCTATGAATTTAGAAATATTTTATTAATATCAAAATTTTCAAGTTATACAGCAGAGTGCAAATTTTCCAAGTAATTTTAGAGTCCGGTACTTAATTTAGAATATCTCCATAGTGATTTTTGAATTTTAATAGTCAGATCAGAAAATTTTACTTGCTAAATTTGGTGGAATTAAAAACGAACTAAAAATGGTGATATGAAGCTTGGTTTCAATCAATTTTTAGCAAATTAAATGTTTAAATTTATATACAAGCCATAAATCCGGGAGACCTTATATTTTTAAAGTCCGGCCCAACGTTAATATAGAATATTAATCGTGAAAGTGATTTTCAGATTTGAATAGTAAAATCATAAAATTGGTGGCAATAAAAAAGGTAAACAAAACTGGTGATATGACAGCCGCTGTTGTTCCCTAACAAAAGGATGGTGGGTTGATCCTTTCGCTTGTTTATTATTTCATCATCCAATTTATATATATTTCGCGCAAACTTTTAGATTACATTCTATGGTATTGCTGTCTAGCTTTTCAGGATATATCTTCTTTTGATTTTGGGTAACAGTTATTGCATGTGCTGAATTTTTGTTAAAGAAAATTTCATGTATTCATCATATAAGAAACCCATTTAATTCGGTCCATATACCTTATACTGAAAATCAATTGTAGATTTTTTCCATTTCTTCACCGTATAAGATCTTCCTACCATACCTTATATGTTTATTTTCTGCCTTTGAATTTTACTATAGCTCATTTATATAGAGAAACAAATATACATAAAATTGTATTGCAGTATAAATTCACAATTCAATAATTCACCGAGCATTGAATTATTTCTGTTTTGACAAATATCTTCTCTAAAATAGGATTGACAAGTTTATAATTCTCGCTGATCTTCACCAATTGATTCAAAATCTCTCCGATCGGCACCAGCTATGCTTTTGTTCTGTTACAAAAGGTTGGTGTGTCTAGCCTTAATTTCTCGTTTTTCCTATTAAACTTAATTTCACATATTTCTCATGTTGGTATGTCTGGTCTTAACACAACAGAACTAGATTTCTAGTCTTAACTCATGTGCTAAATAAATGTTGATTATGAATTGTAAAATATGTCCAAAAAGCGTAACATATATAATTGAATTTACTTGTCCACACAATTTATAAAGAGTTTTAAATTATGTGTTAAATATAATTTTGGAAAGAAATTATATATGCTAATGCAACATTCAATCTAGTACATTAATAGCGATTATTATTGATAGTTATAATTATATGTGATGTGTTGGTTTGTGTACATAGATAAAGTACCTTTTAATTTTTATCAAGTACATTATTTATGATATTGTCTATTGAGAAAGTTTTCTCATAGAGGTGTAATTGATAAAAGACTTGGAGGGTAATTCCAACCGGCGAAGACTGGATGATGGTGATACGCCAACACATGCCACGACAGTAACAACAAAAGGTATGTGGGGAATTGATGCTAGCCCCTTTATTAGTTATAATTTATTTCATGAAAACTATAACCCCTTTATTAATTATAATGCAGAGGGAGAAAACGGCAGGTGTTGCATCTAATTAATGTCGACAGCAAACTGGTCGGAGCTCCCCAATGACGTGCTTGGGTATCTAATTGGCTTATTACCCTTACCTGATTATTACCGATTCGGCGCTGTATGTCGGAATTGGTGCATGGTGGCAAGAGAAAAACATCATCGTCCAGCTCAGCAACTGCCATGGTTGGTACTTGGTGAAGATATTATCACCAAAAAGCGTATTTTCTTCAACCTTTCTGATAACAAACATTACTACATAGACATACCTGAGCTACACGGGCAATTCGTGTGTGGTTCTTCATTTGGTTGGCTCTTCACTGTTGACATTGCTTCGAACATCCGTATGCTGAATCCATTTACCCGGAAAAGTTACAACCTACCTCCTCTTGATTTTGGCCATGAAGATTTCCGTATTGAATGTGACCAAGACAGATTAGTGCACGAAGTAATCTTGGATAATGATCCGAGTGAGAGGTCAAATTTTACGGTGATGGTAATCCTTGGCAGTTATCGCAAGGTAGCCTTTTGGAGACAGGGTGATTCAACTTGGGCATCAGTTATATTGCGCTATGGTTGCATTACCAACATAACATATATTAAAGGACAATTCTATGCTGTTGGAATTGTTGGTCGAAATCAACTTCAAATTTTTATTGTTGATGTTGGCCCGGATTCAAAACTCAAACCATTTCAGCATCATGTTCAAATGGAGAATTGTTTTTACATGTCTCTAGTGGATCTCAATGGAGAATTGTTGCTCTTACAATGGGAGAGAGAGATGGTGGAAGGAATGTATAACAGAAACGTTGGCGCCTGGAAACTTGATTTTGAGGAGGGAATTTGGTGTGAGTGTAAGCATATTAATAACCTTGCATTATTTATTGGTCAGAACTCTCCCATGGTTATTGATGCTAGCCAATTTTCAGGACTTACCCAAAATTCTATCTACTTCACACTCAGTCTCAGTGTTTCCAGCCGTGACTGGGTTCGATGGAATTGTATAGAAATCTATAACCTAGTTACAAAAAAGTTGGCTAGATATTATTCATTCAAAAAGTCCCCCTATGAATATGCTGCTCCAATCTGGCTAGCTCCTAATCCTTGACACAGAGTCGGAACGTTTGAGAATAGAGAGTATCTTGGTATTGTTTATCATTATTGGTTTTTATTTTGAGAAATATATTACAGAGAATTTGCTTGCATAAAAACTATTGGATTCCAATTAGTTGCGTAAATGCCGTAACCTTTTTTGCTGGTACAATTGTTTCTAACTTGTTATGTTATCCTTTACATAAAAGTCATATTAGATAAGATATTTAGACAAACATTCAATTTAATATATCGGAATGGCAATTTTGATTTGTGATGTATCCGATTAACAAGAGCAGAATTAAAAAAAAAAAAAATAGAAATTTCAAGTACTCAGTACTCATTTCAAATATTAGAGATATGGTGGATGCTCATTGCAAATATCGAACAGTATAAGGGTCAATGAGAAAGCATCGAAATAAAAATGAAATCCCAAATACTGCATTTATATAGGAATGACGATATGGTGCTCATTACTCAGCTTCAAAATATGTTAAAATAATTGACGGACTTTACATTTTAGTGTGGTGACTTCTCTTTTCCAAATTAACTTTTTTTTTTGTATAAAATGTGCTTAGACACCATAATGAAATGTACAAAATCAATGTTTTTGGATAGTCCAGAATCTTCTGAATATTAATTTTTCCAATATTTTTAAATTTATTTCATTTTAATATTAATGTATATTATGTTAAGTTTTAAAAAAAAATTTAATTATAATAGACTCTATGGCACAGGAAACATGCAGGCATGATTATTTTTCTATGTTTTTTTGTTAACTAAATGTTACGGGAACATGATTTGAAATTTATAATTGTTCAAATAATCAGCTTTCAGTTGAATATTAAATGAGATTTACAGCGTTTTGTATCTCGAATTTGTGTCATTTTTTTTCAACTTTCAGAATAACTAAATCTGGATGAGAGATTATATAGAAGAATATTTAGAATTTTAAGTTCAATGCATTAACATATTGATGAAATTTCAACACGAAATGGAGAGCACGCTTGATGCCAGATGGAGTTTTTTTTTTTTATAATTGACAAGTGAGTTATTCCTGATATTTTGCTCACACGGTCACACTCGTTTCAAATGGAGGGCAAAACTTCGATTGTGTCCAAATTCCAAAGTATGAATAAATTAAACCATCAATTAATATCCAAAACCCTTTTACCGCTTGTCTAAAAAGAGAAAAAGAAATCATGCATTTAACTATTACAATGACAGTTTAAAGACTCACCCCACTACTACAAAAAAATATTTTTACTATCATCCATTTACGAGCGGATGTGTTTCTGCACAGATGGTGTACGTCAAGAGTGGCAGCGCTATAATTGCTTTGAACTTTTTACCGTCTGTTCGGTAAAAATAACCGATAGCGTTGATGGACCCCCTCATTTTTCATTGGTTAAATTTTACGAACGGTTAGTATTGATCATCTCTTCAATATCGGTTTGGCTAAATGGACGATGGAACTAAGGGGGTTACTTTTACCATCCGTTGTGTACATGATCCGTTGGTGTCAGATTAATCAACACTGTCTGGTATTCTTACTGAACGGATGTTGTATTTTTGATTGGCAGCGGTGATAATTAAATAATTGGAATATTGGCTATGCAGGTACATGCATCAATTTAACTAATGGTGTTACTGTTCACACAAAAGTGTATCCTACAAAGTTTCAGTACAGCAAGCTGTACCTTTTAAACCTCGACTTTTACTTCCGATTTAGACTGCAAGTGCACAGTCCTATCGTTTAGTATAATCAGGTATCGATCCAAGGGACGGTTCAGGTATCAACTAATTTTACCTAAATTACTTAAAAATTAGAAGTGAGAAAAGATTGATTTGGTTTGTTTAATTTCCCAAATTCAATTGCAATAATTAAATGACAAAAAGTAAAGTTTGGTTTTAAATCAGATATAAAAAGACGTTTCCAGGATTTCTTATTTCATTTTCAACTCTGCCTCTCAACACCAGACGCGACCCGCATACTCTCATAGGTGGCCCACGTCGGCCTTGAGTGAATACAGTTGCCTGTTTCTGTGTTGTTTCTTTGTGTAAGGTTCTACTGACCGTACCTAGTGTTCCTAGACCTGAACTCTCGTTTATTGGCTTAATAAACTTGGTAACGGAAATGCAGTTTCACCTTCTTAGGTTTTCAAGTCTAAACTCTCATTTATTGGTATTCAACCTAAGTTATTTGTCCGGTTTACTAAAGGTATCCATCATCTCTTGATAAATGGAAAAATTCACCCCTCAGTTACTATTTAGTCTCGCCTCACGGCTTAAAAACCTACCTCAGATACTTAGTTTGGTCGAAAGAAACATCAAGGCCAAAGTACTAGAAAAGATGCTATAGACATCTAACAATAAACAACAAGAATCATTCAATCAATTTCAATAAAGCAATTAAAGTAGTTCTCAAACAAATAAACACAAACATCAACACAGATTCAAACAACATGCATAATAAAACAGAGTATCCGACTACATTGTAACCCTAGAAACTAAATAAACTACTCAGACATAGTTAAAAAGCAAATAAAACAAGTGATAAAAAAATTATTCATGACAAAACCCATAGAACAAAGAAAATACGTGAAGAACTTGCGTCTTTCGCTTCTCAACTTTGTCTCCCAGCTAGCCGTCAAGTCCAAATTCTAGGAATTGTTCTTTTGCTTTAGAAAATGCATAATGATTGGTTTGTAGCAAGGAATCCCGTAATATAGCTATTCTTGCTGACCTTTCCTTCATTAAGTCTTTGTTTCCTTTTCTGTTTTGTTTCTGAAATAGGCTGACGCGACCCGCATGTCTGTGTCTCTCGCGTGAATGATGAGTGATCGCGTTTGTGGTCGCGTCAGGTTATGATGCGGCCCACTTCGTATGTGACACAGCCCGCGTTAAAAACTTCATAATTCATCATCTTCCCTTATTTCATCTGTTTTCTGCAAAATAAGAATAAAAGCACAGCAGTACCACATTTTATAGATATTTAGTGAAATAGACACGATTTGGTGGTTTAAAACACAGATTTTGGTATAGAAATTGGTCGGAATTATAGGTCAAATAACGAGACATCAGTTTCTACTACAAAAAAAACATTTCATTACTATATTTATCTCATTTAATCATTATAATGAGATAATTATTTAATAACATACATAATTCCAACTCAATAATGTCTAATTAACTAATTAAGAATTAAGTAGATCTTGAAACTTTTGTGTTATATTTTTTTTAACACAAAAGTTCATAATCAAGAGTAATCAAGAATAACGTATATATCACTAGCTATATAAGCTAGCTTATTAATTACTAGAGAATACTCATGAATTTGCAATCATGCGGTTTTAAAGTGGTCAACACAGAATTTGCATATAGGTTTTATACATGCAAATAAATTCAATCTGTTAAACTTTAATTTGTCGCGTCTAGCATTTTTTGTAAAACACCTCCAAATCTTGTCTTTATTAATGATTAATATTTATTTGTCATTCTTATCACCCTAGCTAGTTTAACTTTTAGGTAAATCATGCATGTAAAAATGCGTTAATAGAAAAGAGGGATCTCTCTCTGAGAGAGGCAACCCAAATTTTAGCTCATTTAATACAAATAGTTTAAATATAGAACACTCATTTCGAGCAAATTAAATGTTTAAATTTATATACAATCCAAAAATCCTGGAGACAGCCGATCTTAATATAGAATATTGATCGCGTTAGTGATTTTCAGATTTTTTAGATTTTAATAGTCAGATCAGAAAATTTTACTATAGTTAAAATTGGTGGAAATGAAAAAGGTAAGAAAAATGGTGATATGACTCGCCATTGATGCTTGGCTTCTTTCAACTTCAAAATTGGAAAACTCTTTTATATTTGCGACAATTTTTTTTTACAATTCTCAAAAGATCTGCTACGCTGTTTTTCCCTAACAAAAGGATGGTGGGTCGAACCTTTCTCTTGTTTATTCTTTCATCACCCAATTTATATATAGTTCGCACAAACTTTTAAGTTACATTCTATGGTATTGCTGTCTAGCTTTTCAGGACATATATCTTATTTTGATTTTGGGTGACAACTATTATTGTGTTGAATTTGTTTTTGAAGAAAATTTCATTTATTCACCATATAAGAAACCCATTTAATTCGGTCCATACCTTATACTGAAAATCAATTGTAGATTCTTTCCATTTCTTTACCATATAAGATCTTCCTACCATACCTTATATGTTTATTTTTTGCCTTTTAATTTGACTATCGCTCATTTATATAGAGAAACAAATATACATCAAATCTATTGCTGAATAAATTCACAATTCAATAATTCACCATTAAACTATTTCTGTTTCACAAATATCTTCTCTAAAATAGGTGTGACAGGTTTGTAATTCTCGCTGATCTTCACCATTTGATTAGAAAATCTCTTCGATCGGCACCAGCTACGCTCTTGTTCTATTACCAAAGGTTGGTGAGTCTAGCCTTATTTTCTTCTGTTTTTTGTTAGATATACGAGTTTGTTTTTCCTGTTAGCCTTAGTTTCACAAATTTTCTCATGTTGTTGTGTCTAGTCAAAAAACAACAGAACTAGATGTTATTTATTTTTAATACACGTTAGATTTTAACTCTTCAGAAAAATAAATGTTGGTTTTGAATTGTAAAATATGTCCAAAACAAGCGGAACATATATTATTGAATTTACATATGTCCGCACACACTTTTTAAAAGAGTATTAAATCATGCGTTGAATAAACAATCAAATTATGTTGATGCATCATTCAATTTATTTAAATTTTGTTTTGCTTAGGATAACAAATTATGTTTATTATTACATTAATAACGATTATTATTGATAGTTTTAATTATATGTGATGTGTTGGTTTCTGTACAATGATAAAAGTGACTATTATTTTTTTTTCAAGAAATTTATTTATGATATTATTTATTGGGTCAATCTTCTCAAAGAGGTGTAATTGATACAGAGCTGTAAGGGAAATGGGGAGACGAAGGGCGATTCCTACCGGAGAAGGCTGGATGAAGGTGGAACGCCATCGCAACAACAAACCTTCTCACACGCGCCTCTGTAGTAACAACAAAAGGTATGTGGGGAACATAAATCTAAAAGGAAGGTCTAACCAAACAGGAGATCACAAAGAACAGCAGTGCCGACCAGTCAGAGCTTCCCAATTTAAATCTATAGAGACTGACAATGATTTTATTAATTATAATGCAGAGGGAGGGAACGGCAGGTGTTGCACCTAATGTCGACAGCAAACTGGTCGGAGCTCCCCAATGACATGCTCGAGTATCTAATTGGCTTCTTACCCTTACCTGATTACTATCGATTCGGCGCTGTATGTCGGAATTGGTTCATGGTGGCAAGAGAAAAACATTATCGTTCAGCTCAACAACTGCCATGGTTGGTGCTGGGTGAAGATATTGCCACAGAAAAGCGTATTTTCTACATACTTTCTGAGAACAAACATTACTACATAGACATACCCGAGCTCCACGGGCAATTTGTGTGTGGTTCTTCATTTGGGTGGCTCTTCACTGTAGACATCGCTTTAAAAATCCGCATGCTTAATCCATTTACACGAAAAAGTTATGACCTACCTCCTCTTGTTTTTGTCACCGAATATTTCTCTAATTACAAAAGATTGGTTCGCAAAATTATCTCAGATCATGATCCTAGTGAGAGGTCAAATTTTACTTTGATGCTAATCGGCAGTGACTGTCGTCGAGAGGTAGCCTTTTGGAGACGGGGTGATCCAACTTGGACACCAGTTATATTACCCAATGGTAAAATTTGCGACATTATATTTTCTAAAGGAAAATTCTACGCTGTTGGATATGTTAGTCGACATCAACTTGAAATTTTTATTGTTGATGTCGGCCTGGATTCAAAACTCGTACCACTTCAGCATCATGTTCCAATGATTGTAAATACTAACAAATCTCTAGTGGATCTCAAAGGAAAATTGTTGCTCTTACAATGGAAGATAGACGAGAAGGAGGTTGCAGTCACCACATTTGTTTCTATACGCAAGCTTGATTTTGAGGGGGAAACTTATTCTGAGTGTAAGCATATTAATAACCATGCATTCTTCATTGGTCAGAATTCGTCGTTGGTTATTGATCCAACCCAATTTTCTGGATGCACCGAAAATGCTATCTACTTCACACATCAATTTCTGAGCCGTTACAGGGTTGGATGGAATTGTATAGCCAATTTTCTGGTGACACAAAACTCGACTAGATATTATTCATTCAAAAATTTCTTCTTTGAATATGTTGCCCCAATCTGGCTAGCTCCTAATCCTTGACACGTACAGAGTCGACACGTTTGAGAATTAAGAGTATCTTCGTATTGTTTATCATTATTCGATTTTATTTTTATAAATATATAAATTAAATGTTGTTGCATGAAATTAATTTTTGATAAGAAAAAGTTCTTATTTAATATATTTAGCAGAGTGGTTATTTTGATATGTGAAATACCAATCTACGAAAAAAATAATAACAAAATAGAAATTTCAAACACTCATAAACGACAATGGATTATGTACTTATTGCAAATGTTAGATGCTCATTGTAAAATATAATATGAAAGAATATATGAGCTCAGTGACAAAACATCGACATAATAGACGGACTTTACATGTCAGTATGGTGACTTCTCTTCAGAGGATTCAACTAAATCTTTTCGGAAGGCAATTCAGTCATTTTATTTCCGAAATAACTTTTATTATATAAAATTTAATTAGTTATGACAATGCCGTAATCTTCTAGCTCAACATGATTGCCATATTTAAAGGTGCTTGGAGACCAAATTATAAATTATTTATAATTTTTTTTTATTATTTTTGTAGATAGATACAAAATCACTGTTTTTGAAATAGTGTCCAAAATCTTCTGAATATTAATTCTTCGGAACTTATTCAATTTGTTTAATTTTAATATTAATTATAGTGATATGTATTGTGTTAAGTTCTCCTGAGTTTGACTTCTAGGGTTTAGAGATTGATTTGATTCGTAATTTTATGAAATCGTGCTAGTTCAAATCAAAATTGAAGTTTCAAATTTATAAGCTAGCTTCATTTTCATTTTTCATGGACTGCAAGCTAATTTGTTCAAATCAAGCTATCTTAAATTAATTCAAGAACGAACATTCAACACTTGAATCATCCTAATTAAGTTTTGACCTGGGCTGAATTTAAGGAGATAGAAGTAGAAAAAAATTCAAGGACTGAATTTAAAGTTTTGTTTCATGTATAAAATATCTATTATTGTACCGACCAAGTTTATATTTTGGACCTAAAAATAGGCACTATACTCCCAAAATAAATATTTAGTAAACTGAACATAGGCAGTATATGGAAATTCTCGTTATAATAATAAATTAAAAAAAATTACAATGTATAGCAATATTTCATTAGAAATTCTCTCAAAACAGATCATACATACAACTTCACAAGCCTTTTTTTTTTTATTTCGTCATTGCATATATAACAAAATCATAAAAATCTAGTTCATATATAAAATTTGGAGGATTCAAGATGCAACTCCATACGCTTAACTAATTCCTTGATATATTTCCTTCATTGATGAAATATTTGCCTCATCTTCAGGAATCTATTGGTAAAGGATCTGCTAAGTATGACTAAGGAGCTGGAGCCGGGGCACCACCAGCCCTCCCTCGAATTTTATCTGAAAATTTAAACAGAAGCATCATTTACTGTTAAATATGTTAGATTCAATTTTATTTTATTAAAAGTATAAATTTTAAGAATATCCGAAATTGTTGTGGTATTGGATATTTTAAAATTATTATCATCACAATCAAAATACACAAGGACCAACAATAAAATATTGTATTGAAATAGGTATTTATAGTGCGTTATATGTAATATTCTTGCCAATTCTGTTAAAAAATTCATAATTGTCAGATCCGAAATTTTTTGGTCAATCATTAAAAATTATGCATTGTATTGCATGAAATTTTATAATCACCTTATCATGTGATGAAAAATATTTTATTTTTTCACAATAATAATTATATTAAAAATTATCAAATAAATATACCTTAAAGATTAAAGACTTGAAAAAATAATAGATGTATAGATCAAGTAAACCTTGATGTCCCCACAAAGGAATCCATGGTGTGTCGCAATCGGGCGGGCATAAAAGATTGCAATAGATTACCCAATGCCTCCTTATGCATCTGTTCCAGCACTTTCTACCATGGTCGCAATCCAGAACTTGCCCTGAACAATTTGATATGAAGACCCCCAGAAATATGGTCGAGAGAAAAAACACAGCCAAAACATGACGGGACTCCATGTTGGCCTAGAAGATAGATTTTGTCTCGGGTGAATTGTAGTGTAATCAATCTAATTTATTTGGGTGTTTTAATTTGCACTGATTATATAATGATGTGAATAAGTTACATTAGCAGAATGTAACAATGTACTGTGAAGATACAGTTAAGAAAACAGTTGACAAGTATAAGCCCACAGTTATTTTATAAAGCAAAGAAATCTATAGTTAGTAAAAGTTCTTAAAAATGTTGGGACAACAAATTCAAACTGGTGATGAAACCAAAACAGAATTCAAAGAGAAAAAGAAACTAAGTTCAGACAACAAATTCAAACTGTATATGGAGTTAAATAACAGAATTTATTATTTATTTTTATTTTATATTATTATTTTTATTTTTAAATAGGGAACTTGCTGCAACCACACAACCAGCATTTCGCCTTTGTCATGAGTTTTCATCCTCTGAGGTAACCAAAACTTTGAGTTTTGATTCAGACCGTCCGATCAGAATATGACCCAATCCGGCCTTAGGTGGAATGCACGGGACTCCTTTAATATTTGTGTCAATGCAGATCGTACAATCCAAATATAAACTTATGGACAATGATCACAACATTAATGCCAATCTCTCTTTTATTGCAAAATTAAATTACTCCAGAAACGCTTAATCTGTTGTCATGCATAAATGTTGTGTTTTTTTGTTGTTCGTCTAAAAATCAGAACTGGTACATGGCCTGTGTTTGTTACAAGGAATCCATATCAGTCCTGGTACTATACATCTCAGAAGTTTAATTGATTTTTCTGGTACAAAATTTGGAGTCCTTGGGGAGCATATATATCATAGACAGCGAGCTTCTGTACAAGCTGGAGATTTACTGGTAATCGTATTATTCCTGTTCCTCAACTTGTTGATATGCTTAATCTTATCATAATATATTTCGAAAATATACATGGTTGTAGTAATACAATTTGCCATATGGAATGAATCTGCTTTTTCGGTTTTAAGACCGAAGCTCATCTATATAAGGCCCACTGTTGTTCCTTTCTAATATAACATTGGGCCCAATTAGCCAATTCGTCGGGCAGCCCAACTAATTGATGAAAAACCTATTATATGGGCCTGGATATTTCGGGTTTTGTTGGGCCGACCACTATTAGGCATCTAATTTTGCTATTTAATTGGACTCTGACCTAATACAACACTCCTTTCAAAAAAAAAAAAAAAAAAACAAAGAAATGTTACTAAACAAATAATTAACATGTACGCTTTTAACTAAAGTAGAATGTTTTAACTTAATTTAATATATAAAAAAAGGATAAAAATGTATTATACTAAAAAGTTTTCATTTGATTCTTTTAAAAGATTTGGTACATTGAACAAGATATGGTGAATATTAGCAAATTATATTTCATGACTTAATATAATATTGATCGGTGGCTTATTTTCCTTAGTCCCACAATGAAATTAAATAAAGATGTCACAATCTATAAATATCCTACTAGTAGTCTCCAAGATACTCCACACTTTCTCATACAAATATCAATATGCTTCTCAAAAATAATTATGTTAAAAAAAATTTGTGAATACAATTTAGCATAAACGGTCTAGCAATTCAATATTTTCCAGGTTCTCCATCTCTAGAAAGGTATCATGATCTTTTATATTTTTCTTTTCTTTCCATTCATTCTTAGTTTTATTATTCTATACCATTTTAAAAAATCTATTCGAAATGATGTATACTTTTTTTAATATTTTTTTGATTTTTTTTGAAATTTTGTTTTCTGCTGGGGTTTTATTGGCTTACTTATTGTACCAAATCATTTCCAAATTACACCCGAATTATACTCAAATCACGAATATTTGAACTTGCCGAACCAAACCCAAACTTTTTGTTTGTCACTACGGTCATAACAACTAACCGATAGCTGTCCTACCAATTCTTTAATCTTATTAGGTAGCTAGAAACTATGGGTTTATTTTATGTTTATACAAATAAAGAACTTGGGAAAAGCTAACTAGTGCAATCATTCTTGTGGAAATAATCTTGGATGATGTACTATTTTTTATCTTTATATGCTAATAACCACCCTCAAGCAGGTACATCAATGGGTTTAATTAAGATAGCCCTTAGGTTAGCATGATTATGACAAATGAACTAATGTTGACTTATATTGATATAACAATGCCAGAGTAGCTTCTAGGAGAGCAATTCAATTTGATCTTTCTCTATTTATCAATATATTACTTCTTTTCTAAACATCACAACAACTCTTCTTTTGCGTTAACAATTGAAATTTTCGATTCCAAATGCTAAATTAATATTCGTGGTACGCCTCTTACAGTTTTATATTAATATTGTTTTTGTCTGCACGAATTGTCAAAAAACAAAATGTATATCACCCGTTGGATCCCGACACTAGTACAAAAAACTCCTTCACCGACCCTTAATCACCGACTATTTGGATATATGGCATGTAATTTGGATAACATGAAATTTGATAATTTTTAATGGCAATTAACTTTTTTGTTGTCTTTTGTTTGTGATTGTGGCATATTAATTTTTTAATGTCAATAAATGTTGAATGGTAATATATGGCTAGCAAAACAGAATCATGTCAACACAGAAAAACAGTCGGTGTTGATGCACAACACTGACTGTTTTGAAAAGAGTCGGTGTTGGTGCTCATCACTGACTCTTTTTGAAAAGAGTCGGTGTTGGTGCTCATCACTGACTCTTTTTGAAAAGAGTCGGTGTTGGTTCTCAACACTGACTCTTTTTGAAAAGAGTCGGTGTTGGTGTCAACACTGACTGTTTTTTAAAAGAGTCGGTGTTGGTGCTCAACACTGACGCTTTAAAACAGTCAGTGTTGAACCCAACACTAACTGTTTTTAGAGAGTCAGTAAAAGGTATTCTTCACTGGCGCTGGTTTTACTGACGCCGCTATAACAGTCGGTGTAGGGGTATTTTAACAGTCAGTGAAGGGGTTTTTTGTACTAGTGCGATTCATTCACATTCCTGTTTTCTGACCATGCGAACATGCCAAGGAAAAATACAAACAACTTTTCTTCCGTTCCCAAGTTTATAAATAAATAAATAAGCCGTGGGCTCAGAGGGCTTACAACTTGTCTCCTGTTTTGTATGTACTTTTAGTGGATTATATCTTAAAAAAATAAGCACTTCACCCACTAGTCCATTCTTAATCCGGTTTCATTATAATTTATTAGAACTTTATTGGATCATATTCCAAATCTTATTTTTCTGAGCAACAATAGTGGCTCTAACATAGATTCGGATACAGAAAATCAAGTACTGTTATAAGTGGACCAACCATTAAAGTGTAATTGCGTTATATCAACAATTAGTCAACTAGTGGTTATATAATTTGGGGAGAGTCACGGTTGATTATAGCAAATAGCGAGTCATGTGACCCGCTTTACAATTGACCATTACATACAAACCTTGGTGCCCATGACCCACTGGATTGCATAAAAAAACAAAAATAGCATGTAATTCAAAATTTTGGCTCGGAGTCACATGCATATATAATACTAGTATCGTGACCGTGCGTTGCAACGGAGACATATTATAAGATTGAAAATAGAATATGAAGAGACATTTTTGTTTGATATTTACACAAAATTAATAAAAAAATATATATTTAAATGAATATAAAAGACACAAATAAGAAAAAATAGATGAAAATCCAAATAATAAAGAAACAACAACAAATAAAAAAAGAAATCAAATATAATTGTAGTTTAATATCTAATTTTCTCCACAAGTAAGACAGATTATTAAATAATTTAGAGGAGAAATAATCTATAAAGAAATAAAATTAAGAAAGATATAATTAAATGATTCAATTAAGATTTTTTCTATGTATATATTCTTAATGGAAATTATTTTCACAATGCAAATTTCTCTACATAAAAGTTTTAAATATTTTTTATTTTGTTGAAGTATAATTGTAGTTCAATATCTAATTTTCTCCACAAGTAAAACAGCTTATTAAACAATTTAGAGGATAAATAATTTGTAAAGAAACAAAATTAAGAAAGATATAATTAAATGATTCAAGTAAGAATTTTTTCTATATATATATTCTTAATGAAAATTATTTTAACAGTGCAAATTTCTCTACATAAAAGTTTTAAATATTTTTTATTTTCTCTCTATATTGGAAAGATATGATTGTTTCCCTCAGCACAAAAATATGCTATTTATGTGCGATGGCCTTTGGACCACATCTTGTCCATAGCGCTCGTTAATTGTCCAAATGAGTAAACATGTGATAATAAGAAATTAAATTTTTAGGCCAGTTTAAATCAAACAAGGCAACTATTTATTTATTTTTTAAACACTAAGCTGCATACTAAACAAATGGACGCTTCCATTACCTCTCAAATTCTCCTTTTTTATTATAAAATCATATGTTAATCTGTGACAATTTTAATTTAAAAATAAATATAAAGATGAAGATAAGAAATAAAAAATCTAACTTGTGAACCTTAAAAAAAAAATCTAACTTGTGTTGATTGTTTCTTTATTCTTTCAGTAATTATAATTTGCTCAACATTATATGCTATTTTAATTCTCAATTAACCAACAGAAAACATGTAATAAATAGTTAATAATTTTTATTAATAAACTAAAGTTGCCTCTTGATTGATTGTAGAGCAACAATTGATCTCTCATTCTTAATTTGATTTATTCTTATTAGTTACCCTCATATAACCTATTACTTACAAAATTATTTTTATATTTTTAATATGCTTATAGATAGAGTTGAAATTGATAAAATAGTATTCTTAGAACAGATAATTGAGGAATGAATGGAAGCACAAACAATTAAAAATTTTCAACAGAGTTACATGAAATTATACTTCTGAAAGATTAACCTATATAAATATTAATGCACTAAAATAAATAAGGTCCACTCTTTTCGGCACATCAAAATTCTTATACGCAAATTCTTAGTTTCACTGTAATATTTTTTTTCTCTTTAAGATACAAAACGTAATGTTACTTGTATATTTTTTTTTTTAACTTTCCTTTTCTTAAATTATTTGAAATTATTATTTTTTATTTTTAATTTCCTTAGAATAGATGTAATGGATCTGTCTAGTTCTTCAATAAAAATATAAAAGTTAACTGTTCAGTTCCCGGAAATTTAAGCCATATCATCAGTTCCCTGAAATTCAAAGGAAATATATGACGAAAATCACTGTTGATTGTAGCAAAAAGCGAGTCAAGTGACTCCTTTTACAATTGACCACAACATACAAAGTTACAAACCTTGGTGCCCATGACCCACTAGATACAAAAATATAAATAGTATCAAATTCAAAATTTTGACTTAGAGTCACATGCATATGTAATATATTATTAATAAGTGCTCTAACAAGATGCCAACTATGCCTTTTAAAAAATGGAAAAATAGGCATCAGAAAATGTGCGACTGCGAAAGATGCGCTTATATGCACGAATCTTCAGAAAGCAAAGTGTATATCGAATATCAGCCGTTGGATCCCGATTCATTCACATGCCCGTTTTCTGATCATGCGAACATGCCAAGGAAAAATACAAACAACTTTTCTACTGTTCACACGCGTTTATCTTTTATACTCTCCAGTCCACACAAAACAGGACACTCCAGTAAAAAATTACGATGTCTCTTCCCATCCTCACCAATTCCTTTGGTTTGGAACAATGTTAAGACTTTCAATCACCTCTTTTTCTTACTCGGCTCAATAGTCAAAAGACTCCAGTGATCTTCAACCACCATTTTTTCTTCTCATAATCTCTCACCATACTTCCCCACCTCTTATCTCTATCTCTCTTGCCAATTAAAAGAAACGAAAACTGAAAAAAAAAAAAACGTAACATTGTACTCCAATGGCAGAGGCGTTGGCACTGTCCATGGCAAAATGGGTGGCATCTCCAATCATCAGCAAGCTCCTCAACGAGGGCTTCTCCTACCTCGGGATGGACATGGCTGATGGGATCAACAAGTTGGAAGCTACCATCTTTCCCCAATTACAGGAGGTGATCGATGCTGCTGAGAAACACGGCGACAAGAGCAAAAAAGAGAAGTGGCTGAGACGACTGAAGGATGCCATGTATGAGGCAGAGGATGCGCTCGACTTCTACAAGTACCGTCTTCTCCAACAAAAGGTACTTAAGAGTGTTATATTAATTTTTTTTAATACTTACAAATGCAGTAATAGTCTGCATACTTGGCCAAGTCAGACCTAACCAAGCCGATTTTCAACCGAGTTACTCGGATTGCAAGTTTCCATCGAAAAACCACATTGAAGAGTGTTGAACCAGCCAATTCAAGAGATTTTAGACCGAGTTTTTACTAGATGGCCGATTTTGTGTTTTTTTTTTCCGAGATCCATAATTTTTGGTTCGAGCAGCAGTCTAGATTAACACCATTGGTTCGAAACTGTGCTAAATATGATTCAGACCTTTTAATTTTAATTTGGAAATTCGTTTTCTATTGGTATTTGTTCAATTTTTGTACATTGTAAATGTTAAATGAAGTTTGACTAATTTTTTTCTTAATAAGGTGAAGAATGATGGAACCACAATGAAGAAAATTTCAAACAAGTTCAGTAGCAGCTTAAATATCCTATCCACTGAAGAGAAAAACCTAAAACAATGCCTCAACAAACTAGAAAAGATTGCTTTGGAGGCTAAGGATTTTCGTAATTTTTTAGAGAGGCAAGTCAAAATCAATCCCAGCAACTCAATTAAAGAATCCATGATGACAACCTCCATACCTCCCCTACGCATCTTCGGGCGAGATGCCGATTGTGACTATCTATTAAACGAATTGTTGGAGCCGGTAACTGAACCTGAGTCCAGTCAAGTTAGGAGTTACTCGGTTTATTCTATTGTTGGTGTTGGAGGGGCAGGTAAAACTACCCTTGCACAGTTATTTTACAACCATGAAAGAGTAACTGCTGAATTTGATCTTAGAATATGGCTTTCTATGACCCGTGGACTTGATCTCTTTCATCATACACGGATCTTGGTAGAAGGTGCCTCAAAAAAAGAGTGCCCGCGTTTAGATAATTTTGATTTCCTACAAGAAGTTCTCATTGATTCGATTAATTCGAAGAAGATTTTGGTTATGATGGATGATGTTTGGTGGGATGAAACAATGAATGAGCAGAAATGGGAGAAATTTGTTGCTCCTTTGGCAAGGGTAAAGAGGGGCAGCAAAATTCTTGTAACAAGCCGTACCGAAAATATGCCATGTGCGTTGCGCCCCCGAAAGATTATACCTCTAAAAGAACTTGAGGAGAATCATTTTTTGTCACTTTTTATGCATCATGCTTTTGGTGGTTTAGATCCAAAAAGTCACTCGCTAGAGTCTCTAAAAAGAATAGGGGAGCAAATTGCCAAGAAGCTAAGCAGATCTCCTTTAGCAGCAAAAGCAGTTGGCAGTCGTCTATGTAAAAATTTGAATGAGTGGTTCTGGAGAGATACCTTGGAAAGAGACATGTTAACTGATACAATGCAATCTCTTTTATGGAGTTACCAAAACCTAGATGCACCGATCCAGCGGTGCTTCTCCTATTGTGCCATATTTCCGAAAGGTTATCGGTTTGACAAGGAAGACCTGATTTTGCTATGGGTAGTTGAAGGTTTTATTCATTCTAGTACAAGGAGGATGGAGGATGTAGGGGATGATTTTTTTCAGGAGTTGTTATCTGTCTTTTTCTTTCAAAAAGATGAATATGGCAACATTGGCATGCATGATTTGTTCCATGATCTAGCTGAAAGAGTTTCCAGGGACGATTGTTTCAGAATAGAGAACGATAAAGATATCCCATTAGATGCTCGCCATTTATCCATTCAGGGTGAAAACTTCAATGAATATATCACGAGTGTTGAAAAACTAAAGAACCTGCGTAGTGTTATCTTTATTTACCCAGTTACGGACAATGTTATAAATTCTTTTCTAAAGAAGATAGAAAAGTTCTCAAAACTTCGTGTACTGGAATTCTGCCATTGCACCATTAAAAAACTTCCAAACTCTGTGGGAGAATTAGTGCTTTTACGCTACTTGGGTCTTTATGGAACAAAAGTAGCGGAGTTACCAACATCAGTCCAAAAACTTTACAACTTGCAAACATTAAGGCTGAGTTACGAGATTACTCATTTACCAAGAGGCCTAAACAAACTTGTCAATTTACGACACATAATAGGTGTAACCCAAACACTCCCTGAAATAGGCAAACTAAGCTCACTCCAAAACTTGGACCATTTCAGGGTGAAGAATGAGAAAGGGTTCCAAATTTCACAACTGAAGCACCTAAATGAGATCAGAGGATGGTTGACAATTCTTGATTTGAATAATATAAAAAATAGGGGTGATGCCACCGAAGCCCATCTGAAGGATAAGAAACATCTTCAGCATCTTTCACTTGAATGGGGTGATGATGATGCTATGGATGGAAACTTGAATGCACACTTAGAAGTCCTTGAGGGCCTTGAACCACATTCAAATCTAAAAGAGTTAGAAATACGTGGCTACAAGTCACCAAATCCACCTTCTTGGATGAATGAACAAGGATCCCATGATAATTTGATATCTCTGGAACTAAATGAATGTCCTTCTTTGGAAGTCCTTCCACCTATCAGCACCTTGTTTCCTTATTTGGGCAAAATAACCATAGAAAAACTCCCCAAGATAACAAAACTCCCTCTGTTTCCATCGAGCCTTAAGGAACTAAATATAACAGAGTGCTGGTCTCTTGTGTTCATATATGAGGAAGAACTGCAAAAAGGTGACTATGAAGTGAGGCTTCTGAAGGCAATGCAAGATTGTCAATTTAAACTTATTCTTGAAACCATACCTGATATAAAGGATCGTGCAAGTAGAAAATTATTGGAAGAGTGTTCAGAGCTAAGAAGGTTAATGGAATGGGAGAGCCATGGCAAAGTAAACGATATCAGCATGCTTGCCAAGAACATAGAAAGAGCTGAGATAAGCGCAGATGGTATCTGGGAGGCACATCTCCAATTAATAAAACTGAGAATGGAGTATATTTATAGCAATAAAGAGAAGTACCCTTTGATCGTACCACCAGGCCTTGAAAAATTGAGGATTTCTTCTTGTTACATTACTGACGAGGCTTTAATGCATTGCCTTGCACAGCTCACTTGCCTCAAGTCTCTCCATTTGGTTGGCATAAGAACAATCACAGTCCTCCCCCCAAAGGAGGTATTTTGTCAACTGGCAGTGCTCAATCACATAACTATTGATAGGTGTGACTACTTAATTTCGCTTGGAGGTCTACATGCTCTCGTCTCAATAAAAGAACTAGTCATACGGGACTGCACTTGCTTAGAGATTTCCGGAATTGGTACGAATCCCTCTACACTGGAATTGGTACGAATCATCAACTGTTATTCTGTTAGACACTTTCAAGTTATAAATTTGCAGTCACTTTCTCGTGCCACTTTCAGTAACTGTGAACAACAAAAATCAATTGTACTGATAAATCTTTCATCACTAAAGGAACTAAAGATAAGAAGCTATCATGAGCTCGAACTGATTTACTCATACATGCTTTGTCTTGCAGGAAAACTTCTCCAGTGGTAATATGGCATGGGCATCCTTGGAGAAGATTGGAATTAGCAGCTTTAGCATGCTTGGTAAGTTGCCCTCGAGGGGTGAACTGGTTAATTTGAAGATTTTAATTATTAAAGGGTCAAACGAAGCATTCTTCAACGAAGATGAATTCGGGTGGCTCACCTCACTGAGGCACTTGGACTTACAAGATTGTAAGGTTCAAGCTTTGCCATGCTCTATGAAGAACCTCTCCTCACTGAGAATAATAACTTTCTGGAATTGTCATGAGTTGCTGTCATTGCCTGACATGCCTGATACCTTGGAATTGCTCGATCTGAGAAACTGCCCTGCTATTGCATCGCTTCCAGTTTTGCCAAAGTCTCTGTGGTATCTATATATATCTAATTGCCCTATATTGAGTAAACGATGCCAAGAACCCAATGGGGAGGATTGGCCAAAGATTTCCCATGTCTTGTCGAGAAAGGTTGAGTGACTCATCAACTGCAGGGACTGAAGCATTGGTAACATCTGTACGTTTTGTCATTAATATAATTTGTTCCAGAAAAAATCAGGTTCGTCCCATTCATTTGTTAGTTTGCTGATATGTTTTCCTTAACAGAAACTCGAGTTTTTATCTTTTTGGAGCAAATCTTATATTGATGGAGTTAATTATAGATGGAGTAACAATTAATTGACTTCACTCTGGTAATTTATCTTAAAGTGTTTATTTTCTGTATTTCTTCTGTAGATATTTAATTGCGACAATATAAATTTAGTTTGTTCATATAAATTTATTCTCTACTTGTAGATTTGCTATTTGCTAGAATCCTCGATTAGTGCTATATGAGGTGGAGATTCACCGGTAACAAGGAATATTGGTCAAAGATTTACCAGTTGTTTTCTTTCTTCAATGCTATTCACGTGCTTGGTAAGCATTTCAATTAATTTTCTTATTGTTATATTTTACTGGATTTTTTATAAATATCCAAAACAATTAAATTTCAAAAACTAACCAAAGTTGCGCATTATTTTGAAATCTACCCAAACCGCAAAAAAGTTTTGCAGTAATTCAGTCGAAAATCGCAAAAAAAATTTGTGGTTTCAATTTTTTTCATTTTTCAGATTTTCTTTATATTTAAATATAAATATTTATAATTTATTTATTTTTGTATTGAAATATTAAAAATATTTAATATGTTTCTTTAAAAATGATGGAATACTATATAATTTGATTTATTAGAAAGACTGGTACAAATAACCCAAATCAACATTTTTCATGCCGGATTTTCTGCATCTGTACGAAAAATTAAAATATTTCTTTATGTGTTATTGGATAAAAATAAAAATGCTTAGATTGTCAGTTATTGATCCTAGTTCAAAAATCACTTCTTTGTAAATACAAAAAATATTGTCATCCTTCTAGTACATTTAATTTATAAAAAGTTGTATCTATTTTTGAAGGAAAAAAAACAAAAATTTTAAGTTATTTAATGATTGTTATTAAAAAGAATTCTCAAAATAGATACAACTTTTTATAAATTAAATGTACTAAAAGGATCACAATATTTTTTGTATTACCTAGAAGTGACTTTTAAACCAGGATCAATTACTCAGAATCGAAGCATTTTCATTTTTTTTCCAATAACTTATAAAGAAATATATGAATTTTTATTACAGCCGCAAAAAACCAGCATGAAAAATGTTGACGAGTTATTTGTAGCAATATTTCTAATAAATCAAATTACATAGTATGACATCTATTTTTAAAGAAATATATTAAATATTTCTAATATTTCAATACAAAAAATAAATAAATTATAAATATTTATATTTAAATAAAAAAAATATGAAAAATGAAAAAGAAAACCGAAAAAAATTTGCATTTTTTTTAAACCGCAATTATTTTTTGCGGTTTTAGATTGAATTACCTCAAAAAAAAATTTGCGGGTTGGGTAGATTTCGAAATCCTACGCAACTTTAGTTAGTTTTTGAAATTTAATTATTTTTTTGAATATTTATAAAAAATTCGGGCATGTAACATGCTCTAGGTGCATATATACAGAGTCTTGCTTGATATCAAATTCACAGTCAGGAACAGGTGGAGGTCATGAAGTACGCTGGATTCGAGCCAAGGTTGCAAAGCACATGTTGCCCCTTCATCAGCCAACTCACATCTTGTAAGACGTCTAGCCACCTACTGCCTACATGTAATTTTTAAGCCTAATTTTAGTACCGAATATCTTATGTTCATAAAATGCAATAAAATATGGAACTAATCAGTTTTTAAACCCAATTAATTAAGTCTTTAAGAGCATTTTGATAGGTTCTGAATTGTTTTAATTGCTTGAATTGTTTAAAATGTACCAGCAAAGAAAGAATTCAAAACGATGTCAAAAAAGTACATTTCAAATTAACTATCAAAAAACAAACCACTAGTAGATGTGTCCTTTCAGGTTGTACTGAGGTATTTAGTAATTTATGATATTATGATGTTTGCATCATGCCAATTTTAAGGGGTCACTTACTGGAATTAGAAGAATTATGTTTATATTACAGTATAGTGATTCAATGGTCACCTGTTGTTTGGAAGTTTCTAAAACATCTTTGTATCTTAGGGCAAATATGGTAGTATTATGTGTTATTTGCAAACAATGCCTCCAATTAAGAAGTGGTTTACAGCCAAACCTGATTTAATAATAACAGAAATAAGATCATATATATCAACACCCCCAATTAAGATGTCGTAAAATCTGAACTTCTTGAATTGTTGTCACAACTCTTTTGATTGCTGAAATCGTTTGCTCAGCATCTATAATATGTACCAATTTGTGATTTTTTATTTGTAATTTATAAAATGTTTTGATTTATGATTTTCTTTCTTTAAATTTGTCAATAGAGAATGGACAAATACTACAAGAAGGGACTCAAATTTGAAGTGGTATTTTCGGCAATGAATTATGCGAAAAACTGAGCAAGGAATTCAATGGGAGATTTAATTCTTGAATGATTGTTTAGTTACTTATATTGAGAAAGATTTTTTTAATGAGGTAGATGATGAACGAATTATGCAATGATATCAAAATATGAAGACATGTAGAGCTCCTCCATTGATTTGATTATGTAGCATTAATATATTTCTTGTTTTTTTATATGTAAAAGAATATTTGTTATAAACTTTTTATTTAGTTGAAACCTTTGATGTTCAATTATATTAGCTCTACTTTTTGTTATGTTGAAATTTTTTTGTAAGTATATATATATGTTCTTCTATATATGCTCACCTGCTTCTGACAAAATTCCTAACTTCGCCACTGATTCGGACCGTTTACTTTAATCTGGTTTGATTTCAGAAACCTCTTTTGTATGTAACCCGTTTAAAAAATTGTTCTACTGAGATTTTATCATGTATGTGCCATGTCTAAAGGTATGCTCCCCCTTTACCCAGTTATTACTTATTACAGGCAATACATTTTCTGACAAGCTTATTTTAGTGTTTTTATATATTACAAAAAACTTTTACTGTACCTTTCAGAAAGTTACTTGAGTATTCTGGTACAAAATTAGGGTCCCTGTGGAGCATCGTAGACAGTGAGCTTCTGTACCAGCCGAAGATTTACTGGTAACAGTACAATTTTTATTCCTCAATAGGGAACTAATCCTGTAGTCAAATGACATATTTATTTAAAATAGAGAAACTGTGAATGGAATTGGTGCGGTTGCTGCTTTCTAGCTAGCTCATGATATCACAACATAAGTATGATCTTACAATAAAATAAAGTCGCTCACCCAAATAGAACCTATTTTACATGTCACAATCTGAGCACCTTCTTTTTATATATATACACTCCCAACACAAAGATGTAATTTATTGTTCTAAATTCTCTAAAATTAACCAACAATTTATAGCATGCATGCAAATACAAATTCATCCTAGTACTCTTTCCCCAGCCGAACTGGGTATATTTATTAATTTCTAATTAACTTTGGATATTGATAAAAATGACGGAGCCTCACTTGTTAAAAGTAAACGCTCCACATTAAATCCGGATAGGCGTCACAAATCATTGCGCCTATGGCCTAATTAACAGAAAAAGAAAAAAATATTTTGAAATTTGTCTCAAGCAATAAATTAGGAAAAAACAAGTCATGTTAGATAGGATATGCGCTGGATAAGATTTACATAATTCAAAATAATTTAAATAATTGAAAAAAAATGCAGAATTAACAAAAATAAATTTTGGAAAATAAAATAAAATTTTGAAAAATTATAATTTGAATATTTTTTACCAGTACAAAACTGTCTTTAGAGTTATGCTGTAAGGTTTACATAATTCAAAATAATTTGAAGTATTAACTCTCTAAAGTTTACAAAATTCAAAACAATTGAAAGTATGTAGATTTGAAAAAAAAAATTGAAAAAAAATTATCTATTTGTAGAATTCAAAGAAAATGTTTCTAGAATTTAAAAGTGATCCCAGTTAGTTGGGATTTAATTAATTTGGACAAAGATGTTATTTAATTAACAAATTTGCCAATTAAAATCTCAACCATATTTTAATTTTGTACAAGACAACAAAATATGAGGCAAATTCAATAAAATTAAATTTCATGATTAAACCGTACACAAAAAGTCATGAATTTTGATATAAAATGCACCTCCTAACTCAAAATGGTTAAGAAATTATATGTTTTACAAAATCCAAGGTTATGATTGGTGCCACATATCACGGAGTATGTCTAGCATTGGGCCTAGACATTTAGCTAGGTACGCATTCATGGACGCAAACCAGCCTTGAGAGACTGGGACCCACCAGTCAGCCTCAGGAAGCATTTCGCTGAAATCAGAAGGTGGATGAACTTGTTTCAGATCATTTAGATGGTGCGCACCAAACAGCCAGTCAGACGATTCATTTAAGACCTAGTCTGTCCAAAATCTGCACTTAAATCAAACTCAGCGCAGCTGCGCGGTCCGAACCCCTGGATTTCCGTGCGCCAGGCGCTCTATACGCCACGTTTAACCCTCTGCATGGCTCACCAAGAACCGAAAACAGAAAACAAGTGAAAATTTAAAACAGGCAAACATGACCGACCTTTTTTTTTTAGACCCTAAACCCTAAACTCTAAACTAAATTCCAATTAATATATACTTAAAAAAAAAATGAGTAACCGCATATAATTTCCGGTTACCGAGAGATGAAGAATTTAAATTCAAAAATGAATTTGTCTCTGAAATAATTTTACATGAATCGGTGGAATTGAGTCAAATTCGCAAGTGGTGGCCTAGCCCCACCCACTGACACACCCCCAAGATGAGCTAGGGATGCAACGCGTGGTAGACTTGATTACTTAAGAGAAATCTCAAGCGTTCAAACTTCAATGTGATGTACTTACTGGTCAATGGTCAATCGAAAGAGAAACAAACATACTGGTTGATTGAGAGAGAATCATATCTGATGCGCAACCTGTGAGGCTAGCTATGCAGTATTTCTTTCAATGCAACGTAATAGTTTCAAAAAACGAAGATGCACACATGTAAACTTGGAGAGGACCACAATATATCTCGTTTTATTAACGTGGACCATCACATCATAATTGCAATAGCTTGTCGAGTGAGGTCATACCATGTGGCTCTCTCTATGCCACGAGTGTGTATCCTCTGAGATATCTCATATTTTACGTGATGGACGTGTCCGGTGCCTATTCGGATATACCACACGGAGCCAATATTGTTTTAGCTTTGAGATTCGTGTAGAACTATTTGAACGATTCAGATTTTCCAAAAAGTCACACAACATATGAGATATCTCAGAGGATGCGAATTCCCATTCCACGTACAGCAGCTTTTTGTAGAGGGATCGTTTGCACCCGAGTGCGTATCCTCTGAGATATCTCAATTTTTGCGTGACCGACGACGTGTCCGGTGCCTATTCGGGGATAGCGCAGGGGGCCAGTATTATTTTTGCTTTTAGAGTCGTGCAAAACTATTTAAACGGTTGAGAGATTCCAAAAAGTCGCGAAGTTTGAGATATATGCAAATTCTTTGCACCCGATATTCAGCACGGATGTTATATTAATGAGTTAGGCTAATATGACACTAGTGTTATATCAAACTAAATAACACCACATCTTAAATTCTTAGATATGCTTTAAGATTCGTACTATCCGCTTTTACTGTTCAAGCACTTCATTTTGTACCAATCTTAAAGCATATCTAAGGGTTTAAGATGTGGTGTTATTTAGTTTGATATAACACTAGTGTCATATTAGCCTAACTCTATATTAATTGTTATCTTTCCCGAAGAATAAACGCAGTGGTATTTAATTAAATTGATTTCTATGTTGCATTTTTCAAAATGTACTTAGATTTCATACAATCCATACAAAACATTATCTGAAATATATTTCAATAGCTGGTATTTCAACAATATCAAAAATAGTTTTGTTTATCTATATACTAAATCACTCAAATATTTTAACAACATCATTTTGTACCATATCAACAGTTCCTTTTATGACTGGGAGACTTTGAAGTATGTAACTTAATTAAGGAGGAAAAGGATCTGGTTAATAAATTGATGAAAAAAAAAACCAATTATATCGGCCTGGTATTTAGAATTTTAACAAAACAAGAATGTTACTAGACAAATAATTAAAACGTACGCTTTTTAACTAAAGTAGAAAGTTCGTAACTCAATTTAATATAAAAAGGTAAAAATGGATGTTACTAAAAGTTTCAATTTAATTCTTATCAAAGATTTGGTACTTTGAACAATATTATGTTACTAAACACAATATTAATGTGGTAGATTCTCTTCCTTAGTCCCACAATGAAACTAAATAAGAAGTTATCCTTGTTACAATCTACAAATTTAATTCTTGAAGTCACCCAAGACATCCCCACTTTCTCATACAAATATCAATATGCTTCTCAAAAATAATTATGTTTGATGTCTTTTCTGGAAACAATTAATTTAGCATGGATGGTCTAGGAATTCAATATTTTTCAGGTTCTCCTCTCTAGAAAGGTATCATGATCTTTTATATTATTTTTTTCTTTTCTTTTCAATACTTCTTATTTTTGTTATTCTTTACTATATTAAAATATAAATTCTTGATGATGTATATTTTATTGAAAATTCCAATGAGTAAAGATGTTGTCCCCCTTGAATCTGTCCCCTATCTGTCCCCCTAACAACCTTCCTTTTTTGTTCCCTCACATGGTCAAAACCCACCCTTTTTAATCTTCTCTTAGAAAGAAAGAAAAAAAATTCAACACAACTCAAAACTCACCCTGTTCTTCTCCCCTACTGCTCGCCATCATCTACCCACGCCGACAGTTGTGATGGCGGTCGAGATCCGGCGAGGCGAGCGTGGTGCACCGTCGAGATCCGGTGAGAAGAGAGTGGTGCACCGTCGAGATCCGGTGAGGAGAGAGTGGTGCACCGTCGAGATCCGGCGAGGAGAGCGTGGTGCACCGTCGAGATCCAACGAGGAGAGCATGGTGCACCGTCAAGATTCGGCGGGGAGAGCGTGGTGCACCATTGGAGGGGGTTCATGCTAGCCCAGCGAAGGTTGTCACAGTGCAACATATGAATACTTCATTAGTTAGATATGAATACTTCAGTTCTTAGATATGCATACTTCATGTTACATATGAATACTTCTTGGAAGAGGTGGGATGAGAGAGATGAATCTGACTTTGAATTTTGAATTGTATAAATTATTTTGAAAATGTATGAATATTTTGTAATCGTCAGTATGAATAATTCTTTAGTTAGATATGAATACTTTATTGTTTTAGATATGCATACTAGTCTGTTGAGAATATTTCTTGGTCCCAATCTGGGCAGGTGTGAATATTATTAGTGTCAGATATGAATATTGTTAGTGTCATGTGTGAATACTTCATTAGTTAGATATGAATAATTATATATATGAATATTTTTATTTGTTAGATATTGAGTACTTCATTAGTTAGATATGAATACTTCATTTGTTAGATAGGCATACTTCATGTTAGATATGAATACTTCTTGGAAGAGATGGGTGAGAGAGATGAATTTTGAATTGTATAAATTATTTTGAACATGTATGAATACTTCGTAATCGTCAGTATGAATACTTCTTGGAAGAGGTGGGGTGAGAGATGAATCTGACTTTGAATTTTGAATTGTATAAATTATTTCAAACATATGTATGAATACTTCGTAATCGTCAGTATGAATACTTCATTTGTTTAGATATGAATACTTCTTTATTTAGATATGAATAATATATAGTTTCGCTGTAGTGGTCCCCAATCTTGGCAAATGTCGCTTTCAGACGATTGCGGTCCCCAATCCAGGCTGTCACAAGACGTCAATGGTCCCCCTGGTCGTTACTGGTCCCCTCCAGCTTGTGTTTACATATGATGAATGGTTATGATAATAAGTATGAATACTATAAATTCGTATGTATGAAATCTATACGTTTTGATTATTAATAAAATAACATTAATCTTGATCTTTGGTGGTAGTTAGCACGTTTTAACTATTTTTTTTGTCTTTTAGTGCGGGGGACAGATAGGGGACTGAAGTAGGGGGACTGTTAGTGGATCCCAATTCCAATATGATCTATGTAAAAGATATATATAGTGCTTGAGTATCCTGTTGTTATTAAAATTCACACTATATTTTATTTTCACAAAAATAAAAAATAAATCTTTCGCAATCGCTTTTTGCGAATCATGTAGAATGTCACGATTATTATTAACTGTCCAATACATGTATAAATGTGCATGTGTCTGAGTGTCTCATTAAATTTTTCTAGTTTTGAAAAAAATAATCTGAATAAATTGAATATTTTTTATATAGGCATTGAAAAATGGTATAAAAAAATAATTGATATAAAACTGAGATTTCAACCTATAATTAAAATTTGAGATATACCGACATGTGAATTCTGTGATCTATACCGACCTGGTTGTAACGGGAAAGAGAATACGATTGTAATATGGCTATGGATTAAAATCAAGGACTTTAACTAAGTGACAAGAATTGCAATTTAGTGAGCCGTTATTTATATATTCCTAATTAAGGTACAACTTTTTAAGGCTAAGTGCGAGTCTGCTTAAAAGAAAAATTATACTAATATATAAAATGATGCATGTATTCTTTAGCTTATGCTAATATTATACATGATAAACACATATATATTACATACTTGTTAGTTTGTTGAGTTAAACATTGAGTTATTATTCTTCAATATAGTTAATAAAAAGTCTAATATTCGACATAATTATTTTTATTTGCTATTTAATACTTGAAACGTTATTCGCAAACCGTCAGAAGAACCGTAAAGCGATTTCTCTCGTCTTTCCCTTTCTAAGCAGTGATAACTTATTCTTTATGAAATATCGATGAAGAAAGGATCGACCTTACTATTAGAATTTTCTTTTTAATTGCATGTCATTAAAGCAATATTTATAGGGAAGATGAATATGGCACAGTCAGTGCATCCAACGAATTGGTGGATAATAATCTGATACACACCCTTTCATCAACTGATAATAGTCTCTGGATTAATAGTGCATCTTTATTTAATCATGTCGGTTATGAGATACACTGTATCTTGCGTTATATATCAGTATGCATCCTTAATAGCGCCTTTTAATTACTATGCAATGAATTCAGCCAATGCATCAATGCACCCTTTATTTGATCTATCAACGTGTGGATAATAACACACCCTCTATTTAATCAACTATGCATTGGTCAACGCACCTGTTGACTTGCGCATCTTTTATTAAGCAGTCTGATATGTTAATATGCACCTGCTCAATTAACCTTGGATGCATATGTTAATAAGTCAGATACAATAGCGCCTTTTAATAGCGCCTATTAAGTTAACACATGCATCTGTTAATTTAATCAAGCCAAAGGATGGATATGCACCATATGCATGCACCCTTTAGTCAACATGAGTCAGTATGCACCATTCAAATCACGCCTATATGTGATAATCAAGGCCTAATTAAATCACGCCACTTAATTAAGCCCATTAGTTTTATTTGGGCCACATTATTTTCTTACACTGTCGTCACTAGTGGAGAACTTGGAATTAGTGTCGGTTGTTTATGGGTATTAGTGTCGGACATTAGGCGACACTAATCAGGCTGATACTAATACTTTGTAAATAGCCGACACTAAAAGTAAGACATTAGTGTCGGCTATTTATTAAAAAGCCGACACTAATAAGTATTAGTGTCGGCCATTTAATAAATAGCCGACACTAATACTTATTAGTGTCGGCTTTTTAATAAATAGCCGACACTAATGTTTTTTTTTTAAAAAAATAAATTTCAAAAATTCACTATAAATCATAGAAAATTTTAAAAATAAAATTTTTTGTTCTGGAATGCTCATATATTTTTGCTGAACTATATATAAAACAAAGATATCAAATAATTCATCATAATTTACAAATAACACTAAAACAGAAAATAAAATATCATCCAAATTGCTCATTTATTGTTATTCTTATAAATGGTTTGTGCAAACCCTAAAACAGAAAATACATAAAAGACACGACGTCTGTTTAAATACAAACCCTAAAACAGAAAATACATAAAAGATACATAAAAGACCCTAAAAACTCTAAAATTATAAAGAAAGGTCCAAAAGTCCATGAAGGAAGACTCGGATCGCGAATCTGAGCCAGCAAAATGGCGAAACCAATCTTAGATTGATTTCGAATCCGGTTTTGGGCTGTGGAGTTCCTGTCAAAATTTCAGCCCGATCTGACGGACGGATCAAAAGTTACGCCCCTTTTCGTGAAGCATGCGCAGGACCATATTGCATCACATCTTCTGGTATTCGCCTAGAAGAAGCGGCTAGGTTTGAGAAGATCAGATCGGAGAGAAGCGTGAAGCGAAGTGAAGGCTATGTTTTAAACCCTAGGCGTGCGTTTGAAAGAGGTGCGCGGGACTTAAAATGAAATTTTTTTAGCTTTAGTGTCGGCTGTTTATAAATAGGCGACACTAATAACTGAGAATTAGTGTCGGCTGTTTATAAATAGCCGACACTAATTGTTAAGTATTAGTGTCGGTTGTTTATAAATAGCCGACACTAATACATTAGTGTCGCCTTTTTATAAACAGCCGACACTAATTCTCAGTTATTAGTGTCGCCTACATATAAATAGCCGACACTAATATTATTAGTGTCGGTTTTTTGTAAACGACCGATACTAAAGTATTAGTGTCGGTTTTTTAAGGCGACACTAATTGTATATTCTCCACTAGTGCGTGAATATTACCGTCGTTAATAGAAAAAATACCTTTATGTCGGTATATCCTCGCGGATACCCTCCCATTCTTGTAATTATACAAAACAATAAGGTTTGCATGTTCTTTTGATCAGACTGATCTATTCTATAATTTTGGTTGAACTTGGGACCCAATAAACCCAATGAAGAGTCTCTTTTTATGGTAGTAATGGGTTAATTAGGATTGTTGTTGTAATTTTGGAGGTATTCGTTTAGGTGGGCCCGATGTAAAGTGATTTCATAAAACGATGGAGGTATTCTTTCAAGTAACGTAATTTTATGTTTATTTTAAATATTAGTATATTTTTTAAATTTTTCTGGGAAAAACATAGAAATATAAGTTTATTCTATAAAAGAAATTTACGGTGAGACATAATTATATATATATTTTTAACATCAAGTATGATTCTTTTAAAAAAAATATAGAAATAGCACCATATTATTAAAAAAAGTTGAAGTCAGGAAAGGTAAGTATGCATGACTCTATGTGCTCCGTCATTGTAAAATATGCATGATATATATCAACTAAAACAATAGAAACTACCAATCACAAAATTTGTGAGGCATGCAGAAGACAATAATGTATGATTTATTTGTTAGGTGAGTCTTTTCAATTAGATGACCCCGTGACACTTTATAAACCCTAATAATGTCATCGCTTACATAAAAGTTAACTAATAGAGCTCAAGTGCATATAGTATCTGGAACTAAATATTAATATTACTTTCCAAGAAAGGCTAAATTTGCTTGTGATATTGGAGTAAATAAAAAAGAACAAAATTGATTGAAATGGCAAAAATTATTGGAGTAAGTATTAGTTTAATTTATATTGTTCAAATTTTTGAATTATACAAAAATCATAGTTCAATGTATTTTTACAGTTGAGGTAGTGTTTTGAGAAAAACTGATATTAGAAATCCTTGCACACTATATAAAGATTATTAATATTTACAATTAATACTCATTATCTTGGTAATTGGTTAATTTCATATAGGTGATTATTGAACACTACCAACGTTGCTCTCTCCAGGCATAGAGTGCCCCAAGTGGATTTAGCACAAGACTTTTCAAACAATCGATCTCAATCTGCCATAGGATATCATAGTTCTGCAGGGATGAAGAGATGAGTCCTGATTTGTCCATTGTGTTCTGGGGCTTGGAGACCAAGTAACTTAAAAAACTGCTGAAACTATAGCAGCAGTTGTATCTGTGGTTGGGATCGACATGCGCTCTCCAGGTTAACCGCACAGGTCTTCTATACTTAGCGATTTTCAAATGCCGATTGTCTTTTGGTTGGTTTTCGGCTCCAAACTGCATGTTGTTTGTGACCAATCCCCCTTGACATCTTAAATAAAGTCGGCCACCTTCTCCTCTCTCTAGGAGCTTACCAAGATCTGAGCATATTTTCCATATAGGGGCTCAGGAAAGGAGGGTCACACAAGCTGATTGATCAAAGATGTCAAAGCAGGCAATGTGCAGCTGATTATCAAGCTGTCATTTTTTAGATATGATAACAAATCCTTGTTCCTTATAAAGAAGTAAAGAACCCATAACCGCATTCTGTGTCTTTACCTAAAAACATAAAAAGTGTATCATCACCATCTTGTTGTGGTGACATGCCAGTGCACAATGGGTAAAATGCAAAATCTGAAGACTCCAAGAACATGAAAATTGCAGTGAATTTAATTATTATATTTGAGCTATATATCGAAAATATATAATACCAAAATCGGAAAAAGGAAAAGTTTTAATTGATTCGAACAGAGAAGAACTTCTGACAAACCTACCTATCTTAGATAATTCAACTAGAAAGAAACAAAGTCGATAACAAAATTGATTCCAACAGATGGAGTAAAGTACCTTGAAGTAGGATTAAATTTTTTCCATGTAGACGCATCACTTCTAAGGTAGATTGGTTTCAACAGTTCAGATTCCTCGTTTGAGGCAGCTTTGCATGTAGACGCATCACAAAGAGACTTGGTGAACATAGGAACACCCTAGTTATACTCTATATATGGTACTTAATCTATCTTCTAGAGTTGAATTTATCTGAATGCTGAATGCTAGAATATTTGAAAGATTTAGTATTTATTAAAGTAATTTAATTTTTATGCATGACTTGCTATTGAAAGAACCGACAGAAGAACCGACAGCATCATATCTAGTTTTGGTCATTTTGTTCGCATACTCTTTTTTTACCCTATAAAAATATTAACACGAGTTTTCATTGATAGAACTATATTATGCATTTATTATGTTTATTTCAAAATTAAAAGACTTCAGTAGAGATGGAACTATATTACCCATTTTAAATCTTACCACTAACACCAACAATTTGAAAGCTGAGGGAATACAATGCCCATTGGACAATGAGCAGTTTCATCGACCGTCTTAACGTTCGATTATTAATTTATTAGGATTAATGGATTGACTGGATGGTATTATTTATTGAAAATTTAATTTATAAATTAGCATAATCTGGTAGCCATTCATCAGCTATATGGGCATTGGAGCGCTCAACAAACAAAATGCAAAGCTGAAATGATAATTTTCTTTATTTTGTAAATATATTTTAGTGGTCTTTATAAAGATCAATTTGGGCTACTAAATAGACTGATCTATTATACAATTTTGAATAACAAATTTTGTTGAATTTGGGGACCAATAAAGAGTGACTATTTATGGTGGTAATTCTACAATTAAGATATGTGTATTATCTTGAATTCCCATGTCACCGGAAGCAATAGAAAAAGGTATTTCCTTTAATAGAACATCAAATAATTATGTTTTCTTCTCTTTAAAAAAAAAAAAATTATGTTTTCTCTATTTTCTGGATGAATCTGTATGTATACAAGAGTCTGGCTAGTATAACATCAGTGTCATTTCAGTCTATATAACACCAACTCTAAAACTTATCGAATTGACTTCAAACAGTAAATCCAAACCGTTCAAACCGATCTACTTCAATAGTTGTGCGTTTACATGTAAAATTTATAACTTTTTGAATTTATTTGGTATCAAGTCAAGCGGTCAAATGTGTGAGTTTTTATGTCAATTCTAATACATTCATTTTTCAATTTTTTTACCGCTTGATTTGATACTAAAATAACTCGAAAATATAAAAAGTTTGCATGTAAACGCATCACTCATAAAGTAAATTAGTTTGACCGGTTTGGATTAGTCGTTTGAACTCTAGTCAATCAATTTTGAAGTTAATGTCATGTTACACCAATGTCATACTAGCCGGATTCTGTATACAATGGTGGTGCACAAAATGAAATTCATTTGTACTAACTTTTCTTTTACTAGTTATTTCACCGAAAATCAATCATAATTTCCACAAATTAGAACAAATAGCTTGAAGTAAAAGAATGAGATAGAAATATTGAAGACGATCATTAACAAACAGTATAAAAAACTAGAGGGTATCCATAAAAAATCAGGTGATCTAAATTGACTAGAAATGACAAGTGGTCATGGCCATATAAAATTGTTGATTTTTTATGTAAGCCCGAATTAACACTACTAGAATTTCCGTTTTTTTCAAGGGTAGCATCTGTATTTTCAAGGATAAGAAGGGCCCTTGGAAATGAAATTGAGTTTGCTGACACATTTAACTATTTTCAAGGGTAGGCCATTGGAAATAGTAGCGCATGGAAATCCCTGATGCCAACCCTTGAAAATGCTTGCTATCCACCCTTGGAAATACTTTTGCATGACCCATGACCCGCTAAACAGAACGAATACTATATTTTATTGAGAGCCCATATTATTTTCAAGGGACTACCCTTGAAAATGTTTTGGTAAGTCTGTTTATACTATTTTATAGTGAGGCTCATGGAAATGCTGAAGCACAATACCCTTGAAAATACTTTGTTGATTCAGTTTATATTATTTTATGTTGAGGCCCATGAAAATGCTGGAGCACACCCTTGGAAATGTTTTATTGATTCAGTTTATATTATTTTATAGTTGGACATAATATTTCCAAGAGACTACCCTTGAAAATGTTTAGCTCCTAGAGACAGAAACATTTTTGTTTATTTGAGATGCCCCTTTGAATGATGAAAATAATAAATCACAACAATAAAACTAGTACAATAAACACCCACAATTCCAATTAATAATACTAAATTATATAAAAAGATTACTAAATAACACGATAATAATATCATATTATCCAAGTATCATATTTACAAAATCAAAGTACCTCATTATTCAACACACAATTTCATGTATATATGATTAGAAAAAATCCACCTACAATTTTTCTCAAAACAATAAAAAGTGTAAAAAAATCCACTACAATTTTTCTTCGTAATCTGATCATTTGTTCATTTCCTTGTATGCTTCCATCTCCAATTACTAGACTAAGAGGCAAAAAAAAAAAAAAAAGCAATGTCAGCTCTCTCTCTTTTTTGAATAAAATGAGGTCATGGATAAGATAAGTTATTTCACCATGTACAAGATAATAAGAAGAAGACTTAAATTAGTAAGACACTAGTTTACCTTCTTTGGAAATGGTCAAATCTACAAAATTTCATACAAGTAATTCAATTGATTTTGCACAATTCTCCTTTCAAAATGACAAAATCTGTTTGTTGGTAAACTGCAGTTCTCTATTCTGACAGTCTGATTTGTGATTTTTGCTGAGAGCAATTGGCTGGGCCAAATTTGGAGTTTTTTATATGGAAATGACCATCAATACTTGAACTTTATGCCTAATTAATTTCAGAATGTTTATGGCTCAGGGACTATGATGAACAGGTGGTTTTCTAACTGACAAATTTCAGGCTGGTAGCAATTTTTCTGAACCAGTCCCAATTTCAAAAGATGAACTTCTAAAATCGATCATAAATCACAGAAAATTCCAAATCAAGAAATTCATTTTTCAATATATTCATATGAATGTCCTCCACATGTAGATGTAGCAGTTTGAACATATTTGAATTAGAGCTATGCTTTTCTATTTGTTTAGTGCATAGTGACTTGTAAATAACCAATGAGACAGTACTGGTACTGGCTCCTTAGTTGTCTCTCCTTTTATATCTTTATTTGTGCAAATGGCAAGTTTGAGATTCTGTTCTATACCAAAATTTTCTTCCTTGTCAAAAGTAAAATAATAAAAAAGAATATATAATAAAATAAACTTGTCTTGTGTTTCTCTTCAAGTTTCTCAGATGAATCAAATGACAGCTGATCTGTCAAATGGACCAAGGATAATTTGTGATAAAGTGAAAATGACCAACTTGTCCTTGAGGCATCCTCTTGCAGGTAGTAACAAGAGCCTCGCCAAAACTCCTCTAGCTGAGACTTCATAACAGCATTCATTTTGGTTTCTTGTGATGAATGTATAATATCTACTAAGTTCAGTAATCTCTCCATATCCTATATAAATTCAATTCAAAGCATTACAGTAATATTCATGGCAACTTCCAGTTTCTTCCTTAACCCTTCTTTGCAAATATTAAAAAAGATGGCAGACCATTTGATAATCTAGGCACCATTTGCAAAACTGTAATTTACATATTTTACTTGGTAGGCAGGGTAATTAAATATATTACAAGTACTGGCAAGGTATATCCTATTTGAAAGAGAAACCCCTATTTCTTCTCAAATTTGTGTAAACACGAAATGTTACAACCCTTGCAATTTATATACACTGGTGTAAGTAAAACAAACTTTAGATTACTTTATTACCAAAGTATTTCTTTTCTCAAATATGTTTTGAGAGAGAGAGAGAGATTACCCTTCAGAAGCAAGGATATTAACACGTGCCACAATTTCAAAATGTACCATAGCACCATGAAATCATCCTTTGTAGGTCGTCATCAGCCACTGTAACATTCATGAGCACCAGTGATTTGACAGAACGAATGCCGGTTAATTCTGATGGCACCACCAGCCTATAGGTGCTGATCTCCACCTTTACAATCGTGTCGCAAGCAAACACTGGAGAGGGTATCTGGTAGCAGCTATGGAAACCAGTGTTGGAGATAGGCAGCTCCTCCACACCAGCAGAGCAGACAACACTGAAAACCAGGTAAAAATCATCAACATATAGTTCGCGTATATTTACCTCTGTGTCAAACTTCTTAATGACAGTTTCTCTCTCTCGGCTGAGACCTCTCCCTCCCTCTCTCTCTTTTTTCTTCTCACAAAACCGAGTTGGGGTGTTTCCACCTCTCTCCTCTTTTACTGCTCATTTCCATTTTTCTCTTTTACTGGTAAAACCCTAATTCAATTAAAAAGCCCCAATTAAACAAAAATTAATCAATATCAGTGTATAACAAAAAATGGTTAAAAAAATAGAGAGAAGAGAGTACCAGTTGCGGAGGAGGTGAGTGAAAGCAATCTCGGAGGGGGCGGTGTAACAGAGCTGCGGCGGCGAAGGATGGGACCGACGGAGAGGGGGAAGACAGCAGGGAGGGGACAGAGCGCATGGTGTCGACCTTGGGTTTCAGGCTGGGATTCGTCGGAGGAAGGGGAAGGGAAAAAAAGGTGGCGGTGGAGGAGGAGAGGAGGCAAAGGGAGGAGAAGGGGTGGTGGGAATGAGGATCGGAGGGGAGTAGAGAGAAGGGAAATGCGGAAAAAGAAGAAAAAAAAGAATCGATATCGCTGAAGAAAGGGAGTCTGCATCGTCTGCAATAACTCAAAAAAAGAAAGAATCGATACCAGCCGTCCGATTATAAACGGAGTCCATCCGACCCTCCCCTAAAACATAGGGGTCTTTACTTTTAGTGCGGATCTAATTTTCACGACTATCAAAACAAATCAGACGGTCTAGATACTTAACTCAAAAGATTCATTTTTGAGTTAATGCAGAGGATACGAATTCGAAGAAAGGGACCCATTTGTCAGAGACGCTGTTTAATTCATTATACTGTAGCAATCATCAAGGATTAGATACATAGTATAGATTGGTCCGGATCTCCTGAGATAATGGAGATGTCCATTGACAATCAGGATGACACATTTTTAATCGAACGGCTTAGATTTACAAATGTTCATAGCCCTTCGATATCTCGATATTCCATCAGCCAGATGGATAAGTAAATGAACATGAAATCAGATCAAACTTTGCTATAAGGAAATAAATGCAGTGCTCTTTAATTTCAACGGTTCCGATCGACCAACGAACAATGTGTTTACGTGCGTCTTCATTAACTCACAGAGCAAGAGTTTATGTTCTATGAAACATATACTCTTGCTTTGTGAGTTAATGAAGGCACATGTATACATGTCGTCCGTTGGTCGATCGAAACCGTTGAAATCAAAGAGCACTGCATATATATTATTGCAGAAAATTTTGATGAAATTTTATATTTATTTACCTATCCATCAAGTCGACGGAATATCAAAACATCGAAGGGCTATAAATACTTCACGTTGGATCAAGGCTCAGATACAACAAAACTTCAAAACTTTTATGTTGGTTGTGTTTAATATATCTCCTTGATCATTTCAAAACAAATTTAGAATCATTTCATTGAAAATCAACCGTCGATCATTTACGTGAAAATGAACGGTCCGCAAATATTTGCTAAATTTGAAGGGGCAAATAATGATGAAAGTCTTTAAAATTGACACTTATAAGTATAATTTGGCCCTAAAAAACATAAGTAATTTTAATTTTAATTTTTTTCATATTATTTGATGTATATGCATTACATAATTAGCAAATATCAACCTCCAAGCCGTCTGATAAATAATAAATGGTGATGATGTACTTATTTGAGGTGATTTTATTAGCAAAGCAGTTTTAAATTATGCAGCGCACAACCTATATAATTTAAGGAGCTTCTAAAATATCTGATACACTGCTTGAAGCTAAAACTGCTCTGTTAAAATCTATACTTCTCAAATTTTTTGTTCTCCCATTTCATCCAGAGAAGATTTTTAGGCACCTACTCTCTCTAAAATTTTCCATTCCCTCCAATTTTATCCGCCATTTTCCTCTTCTTTTTTGGAAATTTCAAATGGAGTTGCCGCTATCACCAAACCTAATGCCGATCTTTTTCACTTACGATCTAACCACTAGACCTTACCTTCGCCCAATCCCACCACCAAACCCTTGTGCACACGCAAACTTCCATCTGTGCTCTCCATCTTCTACAATGCAGCCGCCGCGACGAGGTAGCAGAGGTGGCGACTAAGATGGCCGCGATGAGCAGTGGCTGAATTTGTGAATTTACGCATCTGATTACAATTTAAATTAACACAAGTCTCTCTCTCTCACACACACGCACACATATGCGCACATAGAATTCTAACGCAATTGACCTCCTTCTGCCTAATAGGAACTCTGAAGAGGCCCAAATTAGTCGTGTCAGCACAGAAAATCTCGCTTCCTTCAGTGACAACAAGTTTAGTAGCATGGCAGGTATGCTACGGGGAACTGATGAGTTGATTAGTTATTATTGTCTTTCTTGTGGTGCACTTCAACTGTTTGATGAAATGCCTCTTTTGCTTGCTTATGCAAAATTGACAGTTTTTTACTAAATTTTTTGACAAACTTTATTAGATCTTCTTCATGATTTACAGTTTGGCTGTTATTTTTGGTGCTGGATTAGTAACCAGCTTATCCCCTTGTACATTGAGTGTTCTGCCATTGACTCTAGGCTACATAGGTAAAACAATTTCATAATGCATGCATTAGTTAAATGATAATGTTGAATGCAAAGTACATTTCCCTCTCATGCATTTCACTTTTTTTTAACTTTTCAGGAGCCTTTGGTGCTGGGAAAGATTGAGGAGAGGTAATGAAAATCTTTGTTTAAGAAAAAAAAATACCTTAATGGAGGCCCATATGAACCTCTAGTGAAAGAATGATGATATTAATATGTTTAGTCTAGTTTTCATAAAACTAGCTACTAGAGCACATCGGGTTTATGTGATAAGCTGGAAGAACAGTTACTTTATTAGGCGCAACAGTAACTGTTCTTTCTCATATTATTTCCAAAAAATTATAACGGGCAAGAACAGTTACTTTTAGAGAGAAAAAAAATAACTTAGGCGCAATAGTAACTGTTCTTTCTCATATTATTTCCCTATTTCTCACATTGTATCAATTCCACATTGGTTTTCATTATTAGGCACTAAAAACTGAATAAATGGTGAATTGCAGTGCTGAGGGGCTAATGGAGGCTCAATTGGTCATAATTGAATATTATTGTAGCCTTTGCCATATTTGCTAATATGCTACTATAACTGCTTGATTTTAGCTCTGGTCGAGTTGTTGTGTGCAATATTCATCTCCTACATGGGGTACGTATTTTGGATTTACTTTTTTGTTGGTATCCTTGTTTCATCATGTCAATTAGGCCTGCAGTTTGCTTGTGGAAGAGATGAATGCACACTTGGTTTTACATGCTGGCCTTATACTTGACTTCTATATAGGTGGCAATAGCATTAAGAGTGAGGCTATGGTACTATATATGCATAGTGCATATTGGTCCGTCCTACGGATCAATATTTTCATTTTTAAAGTCCAAATGTCAATCTGAGTTATTCAACATGATTTCTATATAAGAATGTACATGCAAAATTTATATTTTAATCCTTGGGGGATTATCTTTTGTATTCTTGGCATTTGTTTGATTAACTAATGTTGAATTGAAAACTAACTAATATTTTGGTTTTAGCTGAAAAACTTTAGTTCGATGATGACAAAAAGCAGTCCAGATTCATAAGCAAGTTAATGAACTTAAGGTACTTTCATATATACTTGTAGTTATTTATTCTATGCTTTTGGTGCTTGTAGTATTTGTTTTTTTATTTTTTAACAGGATCTTACCGATCTATTAAATTTTTCCACCTTCTTTTCATACAATGACTTGCTTTTTGAAAATATTTTGCTAAATGACTTGCAAGGTAACCTTCCTCTCTCTTAAGTATTTTTTTTTTCGAAATTTTTGGCAAAGGTTGTTCCTCCATCTAAAGTAACTTCTCATTTTTTAGAAGTTAAAGCCTTAGTGATGTTTCACTTGTGCTTTTAATTCTCAATTGAAAAAATGCAGGTTTTGCTTTCTGACAATCCATAATTGTAGTTGTCAATTAATAGTAACTTATGCTTTTTTCATATTTATTATTTGGATAGGTAAACTTTATTTCATAGATTTGAGTATGGCTCATACAGTTACAGAGGATACGACATTGAGAATCATTTCAATGAATATGCTGGTTTTGATTTCGACTATATACAACCAGTAAGTTCAAAAATAATGATGAACTTTCTAGTCTATAGCCCAAAATTAAGAGGCTTTATTTGACAATTAATGATATTTGTAACTCTGCTTTAGATATCCATATAAGGAGGATAGTTTTGTCCTTTTTCAAAAGGTATCAGAGATTATATATCTTTTCAAGTCTGCTATTTTTTTATGATACTGGTATCAATATTGCTTGCCTTCTCTTCTATTTTCTATTATTTAGACATTGGTACAGTACAGGTACACTGATACAAATCACTTGATTAAAATTGTGAAAATGACGAGACATTGGTACAGTACCAGTACAGTACAGGTATGCCAATTTCTGAAAATGTTTCCTGCTTTGGTTGCTTAATCAAGTTTAAACTAGTATTTCATTATACCTATCCTTGCTTGTATGACCATAATTATATGCAAAGCATTTTTTATTAATTCAAATTGCACCTCATATCATTATTGTATTTGCATTGATGCCTACTAATTGTGTTTGTGATCATCATCGAACATTGGTTTATCTTAGCAATTCTAGTTTTAAAATTGCATATAAAGTGGTTAATTTGCCTCAAACATTTTGAATTAATTGAAAACTAGCCTCTCCACAAGCAGTTGATGTAAAGAACAAAAAACTATTATTTTGTTGACATCTGGTTACTTTTTTATCAAATTTACACTAGCAAGATGGTCAAGTTAAAAACACAACATGGAGTGATAATAATGAGATTCATTCTACCATAATTAGATACTACTTTGACAATTGACACACTGATCATTATAACCAAAGATACCCAACAAATTAACCTTGTCAATCTATTGTCTGTTTATAATGGTATGGCCATGTTAGTCCTGGGTACCAACATGTACTTTACATCCAAGATTTTATTTATTATTATTTAATTTTAATTATTGAAATTTTAGCAACTGAGATTTAACTTATACCTTCTACAGTGAGGATAAGTCAAACTATATGTCCAGGCAAAACTTACCATCGTCCATGATAAACAGCAGCAAGGTAGAGTACAATTTTTAGTAACTTATCACATTTTTGCAAAATGCATTTCCAAGCTAATAATAATAATATAATTCTCATAATTTATTTTCTTAATATTGTAGGTAACAGACTCGATAATTTCACATGGATGCTCACATGGATGTTTTCTTAATATTGTAGGTGGCAATCTACCTTCAACTTTAACCAGACCTTTTAGTGTCCGAAAGTGCACATTTTGGTGAATTTACAACCTCTAACATATCAACAAACTAGGTGGTAACTTATTATGTGAATTTTTGTTAACTCATAGCATAGTGGGTATATTTTGGGTATATTAGTAGTGTGCAAGTACACAATACTGTGTTGTAAAGGGTTTTTCACTTTCTTTTGATACAATGTGTTGATTATGCTATGTTAATGATTTATGCTTATTAAATGCTTTGCAATCTCTTTTCTCAATGTGTTTTTTATCGATTTGTAAGATGTGTTATCAGTTTGAATGAGAATTGGGAATTGTAAAGGAATATTGGGTTGGTGCCGGGAGAATAATCCAATGAAAGCATTCTGGTACAAAAAAAAAGGAGGCTAGTATTTCCAGGGGTATATCAATGGAAAAAAAATGCATGGACCCATTTAAATAATAGCACCAATATCTGATCAGGTGGGGCCCACTTTCGCTGGTCATGGATATGCTGGGGTGGGTCCCTCGTAAACTACCCTTGAAAATACTCTAGTGGGTCCCAGGGGTGTCACCCTTGGAAATGTTCAAGTGGGACCCATGTTCCCTCCCCTTGAAAATAATCTGATGGGCTCCACGATGCTCCCCTTGAAAATAATCTGATGGGCCCCACGATGCTCCCCTTGAAAATAATGTAGACAGTGGCCAAGTTTGAAAGTATTTCCAACGGCCCTTTTTTCAAGGGTATTCTCTTGAAAAAAGTTAGAAAAGAGTATTTCCAACGGTACCCTTGGAAATACTGACTATTTGCAAGGAGGGTATTATCAACGGTAGTATTTTCAAGGGTAGCGCTTGAAAATAGCGATTTTTGGGCTTTTTTCAAGGGTAATCTCTTGGAAATAGCCATTTTCGGGAGCATGAAAAAAGAGTGAATTCTAGTAGTGTAATGTTTAGAAGATCTATAATTCGATGATGATCTAAATATCCAAATTGGTTATCTTCATTCTCTCCAAGTATTCACTCTATTTCATAAAACAATGGAGGTATCCTTTGAAATTGACGTAGTTTATGTTTATTTTAAATATTAGTACAATTCTTTTTAATATTTCTGGGAAAAACATAGAAATAGAAGTATATTCTAAAAATAAATTTAGGGTGAGACATGATTTCATAATTTTTTTTAGTCAAATATAATTTTTTTCAAATAATATAGAAATAGAATAATTTTTTTTTAAATGATGTCAGGAAAGACTCTCTGTGTTCCGCCATTGTGAAATATGCATGATACCAACTAAAACAATAGAAACATCAACCAATACAAAATTTATGTGGCATATAAAAGGCAACAAATGCATGATTTCTTTGTTAGGTGAGTCTTTCCAATTAGATGACCCCGTGACACTTTATAAACCCTAATATTGTCATCGCTTACATAAAATATTAATATTAAATAATATTATTTTCCAAGAAATACTAAATTTTCTTGTGATATTGGAGCACTACTAGAATCTCGGTTTGTTGCATGGATAAAATTTGGCTTGTTGCAACGGCTTACCCATGCAACAATCCCTAAAAATGTCAGTTGCATGGGTTACCCATGCAACAAGTCCCAAAAAATACCGTTGCAACAACCCCCGTTGCAACTAATAAATTTCGGACTTGTTGCATGGGTTTACCATGCAATAACTTATGGAATACTTGTTGCAACGGTGTGTCCATGCAATAAGTACCCATGCAACAAATCAGTTGCAGGAAGTAATTGCAACGATATAGCATTGATTAGTTGCATGGATGAAGTGTGTGGGTCCCATGGATTAGTTGCAACGATATAGCATTGAGTAGTTGCATGGATAAAGTGTGTGGGTCCCATGGATTAGTTGCAACGATATAGCATTGAGTAGTTGCATGGTTAAATGTCGTGGGCCCCACATGGTTTGTTGCATGGATAATTAACCTATTAGTTGCATGGACAAAGAAGGTGGGCCCCACCAGGTTATTTGCTAAGATATTGTCTGGTCCTCATATTTGTATAGATTTTACGATGCAAAAAATTGTTGTTACCAAAAAAAAAATCCAGGCCCAATTCTATAATTCACCTCGTACAAATTTGGTACCTGTACCGATTTGGTACCAACCCATAAGCAACCAAAAAATCTTTTACATTACACATTGAAACATAATAAGAAGAACAACACAATAAAACATGGAGAGTAACATTTTAATTATCATTATAATAAATTCAAGTTTTTCTTGAAACATCAGACCAAACAGGATTGCAACCAAAGCACTATAAATAACTTGTTTCTATAACCAAAACCCGTTAAAAACATAGCGAGTTGATCAAAATTGATTTGAAAACCAACATGCTTAACAGTACCATGTCTTCTAAGCTCGAAATACCAGTCAAATTGTTCTTCTGCTAATTGCACTACCTTCATCCTGAAACAAAAATTCACCAACAGTGAATTAGTCACTGTTAAATTTTAAATTCAGAATCAACAAAGATCACAACAATATATTCGAATTAATTAGTCCATGATTCCTTGAAGGAAAAATTTGATAATTACCAAAGTTTATACAAGACATTCTCAAAGCAAAACTGATGGAGGCGATAAAAAGTCCAACCAATAAAAATTAATAGGATGTTTATGGTGGTAGTAATACAGTGGGCACATTACTGCACAGATTAACAATTAAGCTATTATAACAAAAAATCAATTGAAAGGAATGACTGAGAGAAGATTCATCAACATTTAAATTCATTGACATGGTCCAATTCAGAAATATAGCATGTGTGAATGGGTATAAAATTTGGTGGATTCATTTTCTCATTTCTGATTAACTTCCTTTTATTAGGCACTTCCTAATTGGTTTTGAAAATTGCTACCCTTAAAATCAAAATTTTGGTTTAGGAAGGACTAAGATCAGAATTGACCTGGAATTACAATTCAGAAATATAACCTTTGCATCAATGGCTACAAAAATTTGGTGGTTTCACTTTTTCCATTTCTGCTTAATTTCCCTTAATCGGGTAATTATTAAAATCGTTTTCCTTCTTAATTTTCAGCACAACCATATCTAATTCCAATTATTGAAATTAGAAAACAAGTCCTTTGCAACAGCGAACTATATATTATAGACTGGACCCATTAAGGAAAACAACCCAATTTTTCATTACTCAATTAAAGACTTAATTATTTGTATAAAAAGAGAGGAGAAATACAGAACTGATGAAGGGAAGAATGAGGAGAACGATGTAGACCACTAGGCCACCGTTGGAGGAGACGAAGAACTGATAGATTTTATATAATCCAGTTAATATTGTAAATGGCTACACTTTGATATATACCACCCTGCATGGATTTGGACATCATGGCACCAAAAATTAGTACACTCATAATAACAAGTTCTGGTATTTTGTGTCATATTTGAATACAAAAAATGATTAAATTGAATATTGGCAGAATTTCATGGTAGTGAGTTCTTTGAATTCAGTTTCAGAATTTAAATAGAAAAGGTGGGTTATTATGTCATATGAAAAACTTACCATAGTATAGGTTTTACCAATTCCAGTCTGGCCATATGCAAATATGCAAACATTATACCCATCAGGTGCAGATTTATTAAATACTGAGGTACTTGTTTTAATTTACGGTTAAAGAAAATTACCACAATCTGTCAGTAACTCATTTGAGAAATTTATGCATCTTAGTCCTTGGTTTTTCTATTTTTTGTCTGTGTCACTCCTGCTGAAACTGACGCTGCCATAAAATCTCATTTTGATATTTTCCTTTAGATCAATTTTCTATGGACGGTCTGATGTTTTCTCCTCAAATTAAAACTGGAAACCACTTTTTTTTTTTTGAGAATAGCTACCCAAGCAAGATAAATGGAGCATCTACTGCCCTAAATCCCACGGTATAATCCTCAAGACTTGAAAAGAAATAAGATTATATAAAGCTACTTCAACAAAACATAAAATTTAGCACATTCAATTATCAATTACCCTCAATATCATCTCAAAGTGATGTTCGACAGTTCGACTCAGGTGGTCTTCCGATCTCCTTTCCGAGGTGGTCACAGGCGGAGGCAGCCACAGGTACAGCGACGATCTCCTTTGCGAAGCGGCAATCCAAATTTCTTCTTCTTTTCCCGTATTGTGCACATGTGGCGGCGATGAGACAACCAGCCTTGCTGCACGTCGGCACCTGCCTTGCAAGAGTGAAAGACTTGAGTAAATTATGTTTCTGTTTCTGTTTCTGTTTCATGGTTCAGAAATCATACAAGGACAAAATAGTCATATCTAAAAAGTATACAAATTAAATGTCAAGTTACCCCACAATCTTTCCTCTCTCCTTTCCCCTCTTAATAGATTTGTGGAGCATGTACACCCTTAATGTTCTTTAGAAGAAAGCAAACTGGAGCATAACAGTGACAGAAAAATAGATGATATAATAAAGAAGTTAATTTCTCTCTGAAAACTGATATCTGTTTCTGAGCCATATACATCTATTTATATACACAACTGTAACCTAGCTTTTCTAAATAAGGAACAATATTTACAAGGATAATTTAATTGATTAAATTTCCAAAGTAGAGAAGAGAGGAGACGCCATAGATAGATAGAAATCCTTAGAGGATTGATAGGATTATTGACAGATTTAGGTAGGATTCTTAACACCCTCCCTCAAATTGATGATGGTAAGGAAACCAGCATCAATTTGTTTACGAAGAAATCATGTCGGGTAGTGGTTAGCGCCTTCGTAAAAATATCTGCTGTTTGAAGATTGGTGGGCACATGAGCAAGTGATATCAATCCTTGCTCGAATGCATCTCTAATGTAGTGGCAATCGACCTCAATATGCTTCGTGCGTTCATGGAAGACTGGGTTTACTGAAATTTGAATGGCACTGGTGTTGTCGGCGTGGAGAAGTGTAGGTGAGGTCTGTGCACATCCCAGTTCTTCTAGTATCCCTCTAAGCCATACAACCTCAGAGCACGCTAATGACATTGCTCGATACTCTGCTTCAGTTGAGGATTTGGAGACACGATCTTGTTTCTTGCATTTCCAAGCTAGAAGAGCATGTCCTAGAAAGACACACCATCCTGAAGTGGATTTTCTTGTGTCTGGGCATCCAGCCCAATCGGCGTCAGCATAGGCTGAAAGTTGGAGATCATTTTCAGATGAAAAGAATAAGCCTCTTTCTGGTGTACCTTTCAAATACCGAATAATGCGCTGAACAGCAGCTAGATGCAAATGTCGAGGAGCATGCATAAACTGGCTTACCACATGTACAGCATAAGAAATATCTGGTCTTGTAATTGTAAGGTACACCAGGCTCCCAACTATGCTCCTGTACATCTCTGGGTTAGGTAATAAGTCCCCATCTTCTTTGCTGAGCTTGAGGTTCACTTCCATCGGAGTTCTGGCAGTAGCAGAATGTTGTTGTTGTGCCTTCTCTATAATCTCACAGAGGTACTTGTGTTGATTCACAAACAACCCTTTTGTGGTGTGATGTACTTCTAAACCAAGAAAGTATTGTGCTTCTCCAAGATCTTTCATTTGAAAGGCAGCTGTTAAGGTATTTCGAAGCCTAGATATGCTTTGCAAATCATCACCTGTGATTAGTATATCATCAACATAAACAAGTGCCAATGCAATACCTTTCGGAGACTTAAAGATGAACATAGAAGGATCATACGGGCTCTGCTGAAATCCAGCAGATAGAACAACATTTCTGAAAGTTTGAAACCATTCTCGTGGAGCTTGCTTAAGCCCGTACAAAGATTTCCTTAGCCTACAAACCTCATTAGGCTTAGAGAGGGGCAGACCTGGAGGTGCCTTCATGTAAATTGTCTCTTTCAATTCACCATGCAGAAATGCATTTTTCACATCCATCTGCTTAATAGACCAATTCTTTGCAGCCGCAATAGCAAGAATAATTCGAACTGTGGTCATTTTGGCTACCGGTGCAAAGGTTTGCAAATAATCAATTCCATATTCTTGACTATAACCGAGAGCCACTAAACGAACCTTGTACCGGTCTAACGTACCATCTGATTTTAATTTGACAGTGTATACCCATTTACACCCAATGGGTTTCACATTTTCCGGACAAGTAACCAAATCCCATGTTTCATTTTTGTGCAAAGCATCTAACTCTTCCTTCATCGCATTTTTCCAGCATTCTTGTGTCATTGCCTCATTAAATGACCCAGGAATAGAATTCACAGGAATAGCAGCCAGAAAACCATACCTTTGTGGAGCTTGAACGGGACGAGTTGACCGTCTAACCCACTCAACTTCATTGTTCAAAACTGGGTTTAACCCAGGGTTTAGTAAATCAGGCGCATGTGGTCTATCTGAATCAGGTTCAAGTGTATCACATGAATCAGGCCCGACTTGAGGGCTTGTGTTGGGTTCTACCTCAGCAGGAACAGGTTCTGACATTAGTTCAGAGTTTTCTTCTGTCTCTAATTCCCTTAGCAGTTGAGGACACAGGGTTTGGTTGTGTGGCTTGTGCTCAGGCTGTAGCATAGTAGTGGGTACCTTCTTTCTTTGTCGAGTATAAACAAAACCTGGTTTGAAACGGTTACTGGTAACAGAAGACAGTTGTTGTTCAATTAAGGGTTGGAATAAGTGCAAAACAGATGTTGAGATATTTGGTGATAGAGAGGGGCAATTATGATAGTAGAAAACAGACTCACGAAACAGAACATTGCGAGAAATACAAATTTTTCTTGATTTTGGATCATAACATCGATATCCCTTCTGACCTATAGCATAACCTAGAAAAACACATTCAGCTGACTGTGGGGTCAGTTTTGTCCTTTCAGATGGAAGAAGGTGAACATAACAAACACAACCAAATGTATGAAGGACATCATAGTTAGGTTGTCTTTTATAAAGTCGGAAATACGGTGATTCATTTTGCAAATTCTTTGATAATTGACGATTAATTAGAAATACAGAGGTACGAACTGCCTCATCCCAAAAAGTAGGAGGAACAGCAGATTCTAAAAGAATTGTTCTCACAGTGTCTAAAATATGTCGATTTTTCCGTTCAGGTACTCCATTTTGTTGAGGAGTACCTGGACAAGACCTTTCATGAAGAATCCCTTTGTCTAATAGAAATGCTTGAAAGTCATTTGACATATATTCCCCTCCAGAATCTGATCTCAATTTTTTAATGTCACAATCAAATTGATTTTTAATCATGGCAACATAATATTTGAACATCTGTGAAACTTCTGATTTTCTCTTTAACATGTACACCCATGTAAATCTAGTATAATCATCAATAAAAAGTACAAAATACTTGTATCCGACAGCCGATAAGACAGGAGACGGACCCCACAAATCAGAATGAATAAGTTCAAATGGACTTGTGCTTTTATTTGTACTAACTGAAAATGGGAGAGTTTTACTTTTCCCTAGAGAACAAGCAGAACAAGGACTGGAACTAACACTTTTATTAGGAATACAACCTTTTTGAAACATTAAAGATAAACTATTAGAATTTAAATGACCTAATTTCCTATGCCACAAGACCCAAGGGTCATGTGTTTGAGAGACAACCAAAGCAGATCCAATTGAATTTGACAGATTTTGTTTATCATCAATAAGAAAGAGTCGGCCACTTCTATGCGCCATCCTGTTCACCTTCCCAGTTTCCTGGTCCTGTATCATACAACCATTAGGGGTAAAGAGCACATGACAATTATTTTCAACCAATTGTCCAACAGAAATCAGATTTGAAGATAGTTTTGGTACCAATAAAACATCATTCAATGGTTTGTTGTCTAGTAACACTGCACCAACACCCGTAATTGGTAGGTTAGTACCATCAGCAGTAGAAATTTTCTCAGTACCCTCATAAGGTGTCAGAGATAGAAAATTACTGGGGACCCCAGACATGTGATTTGATGCACCTGAGTCTATGTACCATTTAGAAGTGTTATTACCTGATTGATATTTTTATGAAATTTGGTACAGAAAAATCCTAAATTCTTATATATTTATAATATGGTAAACTTATCATATAAAAAAAATAGTCCATTCCTACTCCGGTTCCAATATTATAATTTATTAGTACTTTATAAATCATATTTCATATCTTATTTTTCTGAGCAACAATAGTGGCTCTAACATAGATTCGGATGCTTTTTAGGTCTCCTGTTCAGAAAATGCAAGACCAACAACTAAAGATACATCACCGAACTTCACCCACTAGTCCATTCCTAATCGGCTTAATAGTCAATAGACTTCAGTCACCTCTTTTCTTCTCATAATCTCTCACCTTCCCAACCTCTTCTCTCTCTCTCTTGTCAATTGAAAGAAAAGAAAAAAAAAAAAAAAAAAACGTAATATTGAACTCCAATGGCAGAGGCAGGGGCAGCAAGCTTGGCGTTGTCCGTGGCAAAATGGGTGTTATCTCCAATAATCAGCAAACTCCTCAACGAGGGTTTCTCCTACCTTGGGATAGACGTGGCTGATGGGATCGACAAGTTGGAAGCTACCATCTTTCCCCAATTACAGGAGGTGATCGACGCTGCTGAGAAGCACGGTGACAAGAGCAAAATGGAGAAGTGGCTGAGACGACTGAAGAATGCAATGTATGAGGCGGAGGATGCGCTCGACTTTTACAAGTACCGTCTTCTCCAACAAAAGGTACTTAGAGTGGTATATTATTTTTTTGTAATATATACAAATGGAGTAATTGTCTGCAAACCTGGCCGAGTCAGACCGGAATCGGACCTAACCAAGCCGATTTTCAACCGAGTTACACGGATTGCAAGTTTCCGTCGAAAAACCACAGTGAACAGTGTTGAACCAGCAGATTCAAGCGATTTTAGATCGAGTTTTTACTAGATGGGCCGATTCTGCCTTCTTTTTTTCCGAGATCTGTAATTTTTGGTTCGAGCAGCTCTAGCTTAACATCATTTTTAGGCTAATTATTTTTTTACAATTTTTTTCTATTTTATTATACAAAACAAGCGTTTTAATAAAAAAATCCGAGTTAACTCTGCCAATTCCGACCGATTCTTGGTCAAGGGTCAACTACCCGATTATGATTCTGATTCTGATTTCGAAACCTTCCTAAAAATGATTTTAGACTTTTTAATTTTAATTTGGTAATTTGTTTTCTATTTTTATTTCTTCAATTTTTATTCATCTTAAATATTAATTGAATTTTGCGTAAATTTTTTAATAAGGTGAAGAATGATGGAACTACAATGAAAAAAATTTCAAACAAGCTCAGTAGCAGCTTGAATATCCTATCCACTGAAGAGAAAAACCTAAAACAATGCCTCAAGGAACTAGAAAAGATTGCTCTAGAGGCCAAGGATTTTCGTGAATTAATAGAGAGGCAAGCCAAAATCAATCCCAGCAACTCAATTAAAGAACCCATGGTGACAACCTCCATACCTCCCTTACGTATCTTCGGGCGAGATGCCGATTGTGACTATCTATTACAAGAATTGTTGGAGCCGGTAACTTTTGAACCTGAGCCCAGTCAAGTTAGGAGTTACTCGGTTTATTCAATTGTTGGTGTTGGAGGGGCAGGTAAAACTACCCTTGCCCAGTTATTTTATAACCATGAAAGAGTAACTGCTGAATTTGATCTTAGAATATGGCTTTCTATGACCCGTGGACTTGATCTCGATCATCATACACGGATCTTGGTAGAAGGTGCCACACAAAAGAAGTGCCCACAGTTAGATAATTTTGATATCCTGCAAAAATATCTCAATGTTTCAGTTAATTCAAAGAAGATTTTGGTTATGATGGATGATGTTTGGTGGGATGAAACTATGAATGAGCAGAAATGGGAGCAATTTGTTGGTCCTTTGGCAAGGGTAAAGAGGGGCAGCAAAATTCTTGTAACAAGCCGTACCGAAAATATGCCATGTGCGTTGCTCCCCCAAAAGATTATGCCTCTAAAAGAACTTGAGGAGAATCACTTTTTCTCACTTTTTATGCATCATGCTTTTGGTAGTTTAGAACCAAATAGTACTCACTCGCTAGAGTCTCTAGAAAGGATAGGGAAGCAAATTGCCAACAAGCTAAGTAGATCTCCTTTAACAGCAAAAGCAGTTGGCAGTCGTCTATGTAAAAATTTGAATGAGTGGTTCTGGAGAGATACCTTGGAAAGAGACATGTTAACTGATACAATGCAATCACTTTTATGGAGTTACCAAAACCTAGATGCACCGATCCAGCGGTGCTTCTCCTATTGTGCCATATTTCCGAAAGGTTATCAGTTTAACAAGAGAGACCTGATTTTGCTCTGGGTAGCTGAAGGTTTTATTCATTCTAGTACAAGAAGGATGGAGGATGTAGGGGATGATTATTTTCAGGAGTTGTTATCTATCTTTTTCTTTCAAAAAGTGGAAAACGAAGAATATGACGAAGAATATGACGAAGAATATGCCGAAGAATATGGCATGCATGATTTATTCCATGATCTAGCTGAAAGAGTTTCCAGGGATGATTGTTTCAGAATAGAAGACGGTAAATTAAGAGAAATCCCTTTAGTTGCTCGCCATTTATCCATTCAGGGTGAAAGCTTCAATGAATATATCACAAGTGTTGAAAAACTAAAGAACCTGCGTAGTGTTATCTTTATTTTCCCAGTTAGCGATGATGTTATAAATTCTTTTCTAAAGAAGATAGAAAAGTTCTCAAAACTTCGTGCACTGGAATTCTGCTTGTGCACCATTGAAAAACTTCCAAACTCTCTGGGAGAATTAGTGCTTTTACGCTACTTGGGCCTTTCTGAAACAAAAGTAGCGGAGTTACCAACATCAGTACAAAAACTTTACAACTTGCAAACATTACTGCTGAATTCCGAGACTACTCATTTACCAGGAGGCATAAACAAACTTGTCAATTTACGACACTTAGAATGTTTTACAGAGGCAACCTCAACACTCCCTGAAATAGGCAAATTAACCTCCCTTCAAAACTTGGACCATTTCAGGGTGAAGAAAGAGAAAGGGTTCAAAATTTCACAACTAAAGCACCTAAATGAGATCAGTGGGTCGTTGGAAATTCTTGATTTGAAGAATATAAAAAATACGGGGGAAGCCACCGAAGCCCATATGAAGGATAAGAAACATCTTCAGCATCTTTCACTTGAATGGGGTGATGATGATGCTATGGATGGAAACTTGAATGCACACTTAGAAGTCCTTGAGGGCCTTGAACCACATTCAAATCTAAAAGAGTTAGAAATACATGGCTACAAGTCATCAATGCTACCTTCTTGGAGGTTTCAACAAGGATCCCATGTGAATTTGATATCTCTGGAATTGATGGAATGTCCTTCCTTGGAAGTCCTTCCACCTATCAGCACCTTGTTTCCATGTTTGGGCACAATAATCATAGAAAAACTCCCCAAGATAACAAAACTCCCTCTGTTTCCTTCGAGCCTTAAGGAACTAGATATAACAGAGTGCTACTCTCTTGTGTTCATCTATGAGGAAGAACTGCAAAAAGGTGACTATGAAGTGAGGCTTCTGAAGGCAATCGAAGATTGTCAATTTAAATTTATTATTGAAACCATACCTGATACAAAGGATCGTGCAAGGAGAAAATTATTGGAACAGTGCCATGAGCTAAGAAGGTTAATGGAATTGGAGAGCCATGACAAAGTAAACAATATGAGCGTGCTTGCCATGAACATAGAAAGAACAGAGATAACTGCAGATGGTATCTGGGAGGCACATCTCCAATTAATAAAACTGAGAATGGAGTATATTTATAGCAAGAAAGAGAAATACCCTTTGATCGCACCACCAGGCCTTGAAATATTGAGGATTTCTTCTTGTTACATTACTGACGAGGCTTTAATGCATTGCCTTGCACAGCTCACTTGCCTCAAGTCCCTCCATTTAGATGGCATAAGAACAATCACAGTCCTCCCACCAAAGGAGGTCTTACGTCAACTGGCGGTGCTCGATTGCCTAATTATTGAGAGTTGTGACTATTTAATTTCGCTTGGAGGTCTACATACTCTTGTCTCAATAAAAGAACTATACATACGGGACTGCCCTTGGTTAGAGATTCCAGGAGGAGGCAGGGGCACTCTTCCCTCTTCACTGGAATTTGTAGAAATCAGTGATTGTTATTCTATTAGACACTTTCAAGTTATAGATTTGCAGTCACTTTCTCGTGCCACTTTCAGTAACTGTGAACAACTAAAATCAATGGTGCTGAGAAATCTTTCATCACTAAAAGAACTAGAGATAAGAAGCTGTCATGAGCTCGAATTGATTTACTCAGACACACCGGTCTTAGAGAGGCTGGAAGTTAAGGAATGCTTTGCCTTGCAGAAAAGCTTCTCCAGTTGTACTATGGCATGGGCATCCTTGAAGGAGATTGAAATTAGCAACTTTAGCATGCTTGGTAAGTTGCCCTCGAGGGGTGAACTGGTTAATTTGGAGAATTTAAGTATTAATGGGTCAAACGAAGCATTCTTCAATGAAGATGAATTTGGGTGCCTCACTTCACTGCAGGGGTTGTCCTTAATTGATTGTAAGGTTCAAGCTTTGCCATGTTCAATGAAGAACCTCCCCTCACTGAGAAGATTCGATATGAGTAATTGTGATGAGTTGCGGCTATCATTGGCTGACATGCCTGATTTCTTGCAATACATGGCGTCCTGTTTAGTCCCTAAATTGAGTAATACATAATTGCCCTATATTGAGTATACGATGCCAAGAACCTGATGGGGAGGATTGGCCAATGATTTGCCACATCCCAGATATTTATGTTAGTGATCCCATCAACTTCACGGACTGAAGCATTGGTAACATTGGTACGTTTTGTCATTAATATAATTGTTCTAAAAAAAATCATATTCGTCCCATTCAATTCATTTGTTAGTTTGCTGATATGTTTTCCTTAACAGAAACTCGAATTTTGATCTTTTTGGAGCAAATCTTAAATCGATGGACTTAATTACAGATGGAGTAACAATTAATTGATTCACTCTGGTAATTCATCTTAAAGTGTTTATTTTCTGTATTTCTATTATGTAGATATTCACTTGTGACAATAATTAGTTAATTAAACAGTACACTGTTAGTTTGTTGATATAAATTTATTCTCTACCTTGTAGATTTGCTATTTGCTAGGATCCTCAATTAATGCTGTATGAGATGGAGATTTACCAGTTGTTTCTTTTCTTCAATGCTATTCACGTGCAAGGTAAGTATTTAAATTAATTTTAAAGTAAATAAAAGTACAAAAAAATTGTAGTTCTGTAACAATTAATTTTTTTATTATTACATTTTACATGCTCTACGTGCTATATATAAAGAGTCCTATTTGGGTCATCAAATTGACAGTCAGGAATAGGTGAAGGTCGATAGGCAAGAAAGTTTTGTGCACATGTTGCCCCTTCATCGGCCTCCTCAGAGGTGAGTGGAGACCCAATGCATGTCCACCTCTAGACTGGATGCTCCAAGTAACATAGACCCACATCCCTATTAGACAGATTTTGGACAGGTATAATATTCATAACAATTGCAATTTAAATCCAAATCACAACTTTGTGTTGAACCAAATTTAAATTTAAACACATGGCGGGTTTTCACATACCAATCGAGCCTTCACAGATCTTTGAGGTGACGCCACAGCAGCCCGGTCAAGAGGAGGCCATGCGTTAAATATACACCGGGTCAGCTAAGGTTAGATTCAGACCAGAGGCCACGCGTTAATTTTTTTTTTTTTTTTTGTTTGGGATCAGGTATTTTTTGGCCTTGCATACCCCTGACACAGAACTTTTGTTATTTCCATCCCAGAGCCCAGAGATCAATCAAAAAAAAAACTCTGCCTCAGCACAGAGGAGACACTGTGCTCGATTCTGTGATCGAAAAAAAACTTCGATCTCCATCGCCACCTGTGCGTGAAGGAGAAAAGGAACCAGATCGCTTGTGCCTGGAGAGGAAAATACGCCTAGCCGCCTACTGCCTACATGTAATTGTTAAACCTAATTTTAGTACCGAATTTGTTATGTTCCTAAATTGCAATAAAATATGGAACTAATCAGTTTCTAAACCCAATTAATTAAGGCTTTAATAGCATATTTATAGGTTCTGAATTGTTTACATGGAATTGATTGAATTGTTTAAATATTACCAGCAAAGAAAGAATTCAAAAAGATGTCGAAAACATTTCAAATTAACTATCAAAAAAAAAACACACTAGTAGATGTGTTCTTGCAAGTTGCACGGAGGTATTTAGTAATGAGGAGGGTTCAAATACCTCCATGTTTTTGTGCCTCTATGATATTATGATTTTGCATCATGCCATTTTTAAGGGGTCACATGCAAAGAAACAAGGAGTTACTGGAATTAGAAGAATTATGTTTATATTACAGTATAGTGATTCAATGGTCACCTGTTGTTTGCAAGTTTCTAAAACATCTTTGTATCTTATTAGGGCAAATATGGTAGTATTATGTGTTATTTGCTAACAATGCCTCAATATTTACAGCCAAACCTGATTTAATAATAATTAATAGTAATAAGATCATATCAACACCCTCAATTAAGATGTGGTGAAAATCTGAACTTGAATTGTTGTCGCAACTCTTTGATTGCTGAAATTGTTTGCTTAGCATCTCAAATATGTACCAATTTGTGATTTTTTATTTGTAATTTATAAAGTGTTTTGATTTATGATTTTCTTTCTTTAAATTTGTCAATAGAGAATGGACAAATACTACAAGAAGGGACTTCAATTTGAAAGGGTATTTTCGGCAATGAATTATATGAAAAACCAAGTAATGAATTCAATGGGAGATCAATTCTTGAATGAATGTTTGGTTACTTATATTGAGAAATATCATTTTGATGAGATGAACGATTATACAACGATATCAAAATATGAAGACCCGTAGAGCAATGCTTCCTCCATTGACTTGACTAGGTAACATTAAAATATTTCTTTCTTTTTATATTAAAAAAATATTTGTTATATATAAACTTTTGATTTAGTTGAAACCTTTGATGTTCATTTATATTATCTCGACTTCTTGTTTATTTTGATTGATGTTGTAATTTTTGTCATGTTGAAATTTTTTTTGCAACTATATATATTCACCTGTCTGGCAAAATTTCTGGCTTCACACTGATTGGAACCATTTATTTAATCTGCTGAGATTTTCTCATGTATGTGCCATATCTAAGGGATGCTCCACCGTTACCTAGTTATTACAGACAATATTTCCCTTTATCAACAATTTCTTATTATCTGAGCCAAACCCTCGTACAATTTTCTGACAAGCTTATTTCAGTGTTTTATATATACCTTTCCGAAAGTTACTTGAGTATTCTACTACAAAATGTTTACATAATTTAAAAGTAATCCCAATTAGTTGTGATTTAATTAATTTGGACAAAGATGCCATTTTAATTGACAAATTTGCCAATAAAATATCAACCATATTTTAATTTTGTACAAGACCACAAAATAGGAGGCAAATTCCATAAAATTAAATTAATGATTAAATCATACACAAAAAGTCATGAATTTTGATATAAAATGCACCTTCTAACTCAAAATGGTTGAAGAATTATAATTTTTACAAAATCTAGGGTTCTGATTGGTTCCACATGTCACAGGGTATGCCTAGGCCTGCTAAATGAGCCGGGCCGGCTCGTGGGCTTTGAGCTGGACTCTCGAATGAGTCAAATTGAGCTGAGCTCAATTCGAGTTTGAGCCCGAGCTCGGCCCGAACTCGAAATAAATCTCTGTTTTCCTTAGCGAGTCGATCCGAGCCGAGCTACCCATTGGATCGAACCATTCCTTTGCTTCTCCTTCGCTTCTCCCTGTCGAAGCTCTGTGGCTTCATCGCTCTCTCGCTTTCCAGCCTCCATCTGCTTTCTTGCTCCGTCGCTCTCCAGTTTTCATCTTCTCTCTTCTCTTAGGTGCGTTCTCTCTCTCCTTTCCTCTCCTCTCTCTCTCTCTCTGAGTTGCTAAGTTGTTTGTATTTAGGTTAAATCAAAAATCTCTGAGTTGCGGTAAATTGACCTATTGTTTTATCACTGGTACTGTGTTTATTTTTGTGGGTTTTGCAGTAAATTTTGAAAGAGAAAAGCAACTCAGTAGGTTAAACAAAATTCAACAGTAGTAGTAGATGTACCAGTAGTTATTCTAGAGGTACCAGTAGTAGTAGTACTGTACCAGACTACCAGTAGTTATATACATGTAATACTCACCTGAAGTTATATAATTGAGTGAGTAATACTGATCTCAATTTCATCACAATCTATTCTCACCTGAAGTTGTAAGAAAGAAAAAAACTGATCTCAATTTCATCACAATCTATTCTCACCGTGCAATTAAGCAATTCCTATGCTCCAGTTTGCCTTAGTTGACCTAGATGTTGGTATTTGGCCTAAATTTTAAAAATAGCTTACCATCACTTGTGCAATCATCTGAAAGGGAAAAAAAATAATGTACATACCAGTACCGAACCGGAACCAGTAATAGATTCAGATCAGACCCAATTCTTATATTTGGACTTCAAGTGTAATGGCAAGCCTACTGGTATTGTTATGACTTAAGGAGTATTTAGTTGTGATTTTCTTTTTGCAGGTATTCAAGCATTATTTTGAAGAACTAGAGGAAGAATCTCTTATAGAAACAGTGGAGGCGGGGGGCGGGGGGGCAGCTTATTGTGTAAGACAATATAGCCCTTGTGGACTTTTACGAATATGACAATATAGCCCTTGTGGACTTTTACGAGGTCAGTAGCTTTAACTGAATAAATTTTTCATGATACTTTGATTTTCCGTGGGAACTTTTCTTGCTTCATGCTACTTATATGATGATATATAGTATAATATTTCTTCACAGCTTATGATACACCTGCATCATTGTCAAAGAAGATTTAAGATTCAAATTAGCCTTAGAAAATATAATTGAGTAATGGTTTAAGATTCAAATTAGCCTTCAACAATGAAATAAAATAAATGATCCCAGTTCCAGCTAGGTTCCCTGTACTGGTACAGAGATTAACTGATACTATTGACATCTATAACGGTTATCTTTCCTAGCAAAAGGTTCTTATGCTTTCAAATAAAAGCAGCCAAATTTTCATATTTTTTACACAATGAAGTTGCTTTGTTAACTCAATCAGCTAAATTTTTGCAGGAGAGCGAGGGGTTGCAGTGCCTCTGTGTCTGCCACTTGTCCTGTTAAGTTCCTCAATCAGACATCTGATTCGCATATAAAGTAGCAATATCTGAGGCCCAGTGTTCGCTAAGGTAATTGTAGTATACTTATCCACATTTATTTGCTTGGATCCTGAAAATTCCAGTTCAGTATACAAACCTACTTAAAAAAAAAAGAGGTCGGTGCTATTAATAGAGTGAAAAATCTGGTAAGCAAACAGGTTACACCATGATAGGATTTCAAATTTCAACTTGATTTTGAATGCAGCCCATTAAGGTTATACCATGATCTTTTGAGCTTAATTAGGAAATTTTTGTTGTTTTAGTTGTCATAGCAAGATTCTGGTAATGGAACCAAAAGATCATCGAAACTCTGAAAACCCAACTATCTTTTGATCACACCTGCTGGAAATGTTTACTATTTGCTGTTATAATATATTATATAGGTCAAATCAACAGGTGGCTAGAGCTCAAAGCTATGAGGAAAATGGAGCAACATGCTTGAGTGTTTGATTCTAGTTGATTGGCTGATCATATGTTGTTTGTATTTTTTTTTCTAATGCTTGGTATTAATTTGAATATTTCTAAATGATATGTTGAGGAAGTAATTTTTTTATTTATATTTTTTGCATTTCTTGCATAGTTTCCATCTTGATAATTTTAATTTATTTTGAAATTTATTTGTGATTCAAAAATATGGTATTAATTTGAGTGATATGATTGATGAATATAGAAATTGTTCCTCTTTTATAACGATAAGAAATAAGATAAGAAAAAAAAAAGATAAACAGGAATAGTCAGCTATTCGGCTCTACTTTATTTGCCATTGAACAATAGCATGCTCGACACGTATCACTAAAAAAAAAATTACTAAAATTTTTGAACAACAGCATGCTCGACACGTATCACTAAAATTTTTGAGAATAGTTCTAAACTTCTATCAGGCAGCCACGTATCACTAAACAAAAAATGAAATGTAGTAGCGCTTGCGAGTTCGAGCCGAGCCGAAGGCTCAAACTCATTAAACTGAGTCGGGCTTTTTCTTTTGAATTTGGGTTGAGTCCGAGCTGAGCTTGCTTTGTTACATGACCGAGTCGGGCTGAGTTTTGGACTGAGTTGAGCCCATTAGCAGGCCTAGGTACGCCTAGCATTAGACAAAGACATTTAGGTACGCATTCAGGGTACGCAAACCAGCCTTGAGAGACAGGGACCTACCAGTCAGGCTCACAAAGCATTTCGCTGAAATCAGAAGGTGGATGAACTTGTTTCAGATCATTTAGATGGTGTGCACCAAACAGTCGGTCAAACGATTCACATAAGACCTAGTCTTTCCAAAATCTGCACCTAAATCAAACTCAGCGCAGCTGCGTAGTCCAATCCACTGGATTTCCGTGCGCCAGGCGCTCTATACGCCACGTTTAACCCTCTGTGTGGCTCACCAAGAACCGAAAACAGACAAAACAAGTGAAAATTTAAAAGAAACGTATGCTGGGCTTTGAGAGACAAACAATGTGATGTACTTACTGGTCAATGGTCAATCGGAAGAGAAACAAACATGCTGGTTGATCGGGAGAATCATATCTGATGCGCAACCTGTGGGGCTAGTGATGCAGTATTTCTTTTAATGCAACGTACACGTAATAGTTTCAAAAAACGAAGATGCACACATGTAAACTTGGAGAGGACCACAAACTTGGAGTGGACCTTCACATCATAACTGCAATTAATAGCCCGTCGAGTGAGGTCATGCCATGTGGCTGTCCCTCTATTCCACGAGTGCGTATCCTCTGAGATATCTCATATTTTGTCTGACCGACGTGTCCGCTGCCTATCATATATAGCAGGGAGCCAATATTATTTTAGCTTTGAGATTCGTGCAGAACGTATTTGAACGATTCATATTTTCCAAAAAGTCACACAACATATGAGATATCTCAAAGGATGCGAATTCCTATTCCACAGCAGCGTTTGCACCCGAGTGCGTATCCCCTGAGATATCTCAATTTTTGCTTGACCGACGTGTCCGGTGCCTATTCGGAATAGCGCAGGGGGCCAGTATTATTTTTGCTTTTAGATTCGTGCAAAACTATTTAAACGGTTGAGAGATTTCAAAAACTCACACAAAGTTTGAGATATCTCAGAGGATGTGAATTCTTTGCACCCGATATTCAGCACGGATGTTATATATATTGTTATCTTTCTCGAAGAAGAAACGCAGTGATATTTAATTAAATTTATTTCTATGTTACATTTTACAAAATGTACTTAGATTTCATACAATCCATACAAAACATTATCTGAAATATATTTCAATAGCTGGTATTTCAACAATATCAAAAATAGTTTTTCTTATCTACTAAATCACTCAAAATAAAGGATTCAACATCATTTTGCACCTTATCAACAGTTCCTTTTTTGACTGGGCTACCATAGGAAATTTCATTAAATTCCATGGAGACTTTGAAGTATGTAACTTAATTAAGGAGGAAACGGATATGGTTAATAAATTGATGAAAAAAACCTATTATATCGGCCTGGTATTTAGAATTTTAACAAAACAAGAATGTTACTAGACAAATAATTAAAACGTACGCTTTTAACTAAAGTAGAAAGTTTATAACTCAATTTAATATAAAAAGGTAAAAATGGATGTTACTAAAAGTTTCTATTTGATTCTTGTCAAAGATTTGGTACTTTAATATTATGTTACTAAACAATATTATGTTACTAAACATAATATTAATGTGGCAGATTCTCTTCCTTAGTCCCACAATGAAACCAACTAAAAATCAATATGCTCTTAAAAATCAATATGCTTGATGTCTTTTCTGGAAACACTTAATTTAGCATGGATGGTCTAGAAATTCAATATTTCTCTGGTACTCCTCTCCAGAATGGTATCATGATCCTTTATATTTTTTTTTCTTTTCAATACTTCTTATTTTTATTATTCTTTACTATATTAAAATATAAATTCTAGATGATGTATATTTTACTGAAAATTCTAATAGGATCTATTATAAAGATATTTATAGTGCTTGAGTATCCTGTTGTTATTAAAATTCACACTATATTTTATTTTCACAAAAAGAAAAAAAATCTTTCACAATCGCTTTTTGCGGATCTTGTAGAATGTCACGATTACAATTAACGGTCCGATAAATGTATAATGAGCATGTGTCTGAGTGTCTCATTAAATTTTGTCTAGTTTTGAAAACAAATCTGAATAAATTGAATATTTTTTATGTAGGCATAGAAAAATGATATAAAAACATAATTGATATATATAAACAATTAAACATACTGAGATTTCAACCTATCATTAAAATTTGATATATATTGACACGTCGCCAATTCTGTGATCTATCCCGACCTGGTTGTAACTTTGTGTCTCTATAAAAAATCAAACAAATTAAGAAACAAATTTAACGGGAAAGAGAATACGATTGTAATATGGCTATGGATTAAAATGAAGGACTTTAACTAAGTGACAAGAATTGCAATTTAGTGAGCCGTTTTTTATATATTCATAATTAAGGTACAACTTTTTAAGGCTAAGTGCGAGTCTGCTTAAAAGAAAAATTATACTAATATATAAAATGATATCATGCATGTATTCTTGAGCTTATGCTAATATTATACATGAGAAACACATATATATTACATGCTTGTTAGTTTGTTAAGGTAAACATCGAGTTTTTATTTGCTATTTAATATGCAGCTTCTGTTTTCTTTTGTGTTGTCTTATTGGATCAGTGGCTTTTTGAAGTTAGTTATATGGTTTAAAGCATTCAAGAGCCCCACAGAAAATGAAGAGTATTATTGTTCTGGCCACTGGAGAAGCTGTACAATCAAGCACCTTAACAAGCAAAGAGGAGGCTTTGGATTGCGTGAAGAAGGATAACTGCAGGCTTTTACATGTAGTTTACCGAGTTGGTGATTTAATTATATAAAACAACAAGGTTTGCCAGTTCTTCTGATCAGCCTGATCTATTCTCTAATTTTGGTTGAACTTGGGTTCCAATAAACCCAATGAAGGGAGTCTATTTTTATGGTAGTAATGGGTTAATTAGGATTGTTGTTGTAATTCTACAATTTAGATTAGCATATAATTACCTTGATTTCCCATGTCACCGAAAGAAATAGACAGCAAATGATACTGTTTTTTCTATTTTCTGGATGAATCTGCATGTATGCAATGGTGGTGCACCAAATGAAATTGATTTCTACCAACATCTTATTGTAATGGATGATGAAATAGATTTTTTTTTTTTTTTAATAACGTATATATGACGAAATAGATACATTTGTTGAACTAGTTGTCTTGTTTAACGTGTGCACTTTTTTCCTTCTGGTCACTCTATGCAAGCATCAAGCATAATGGAATTTATTTTCCTATTGCTGTATTTTTTTTTTAATAGCTTATTTCACCGAAATTCATTCATATTTTCCACAAATGACAACAAGTACGTAGCCTGAGTCAAAGAAATACATTCATAGAAGTATTGAGTACAATCTTTTGAAAATTCCTCATTTACATAGATCCACATGTTATTGTTTGAATTCACATTATATTTTATAATCATGAAATAAAATTGAGAAGACCTTTCTCAATCACTTTTTGGGGATCATGTCACAATTATAATTAACTTACAATAAACATTTAAACGTTCATGGGTCTTATAAAATTGTGTCTATTAATTTTTTTAAAAATTAAATAACTTGAATTGTTTTATGTTTTATTTATGTTTTATTTATGTTTTATTTATGTTTTATTTATGTTTTTGAAATATTTAGTTTGCGATCATTTTACTAACTCGGAAAAAGAAAGTAGGATGGTGTATTAAATGAGATAATGGAATTTATTTTGTTATTGCTGTATTTTTTTTAAATGGCTTATTTCACCGAAATTCAATCATAATTTCCACAAATTACAATCATTAACAAACACTACGAGAATCTGGAGGTATTCTTTTAGGTGGGCCCGAAGTAAAGTGATTTCATAAAACAATGGAGGTATTCTTTCAAGTGACGTAATTTTATGTTTATTTTACATATAAGTATATTTTTTAAATTTTTCTTGGAAAAACAAAGAAAAACATAGAAATAGAAGTCAGGAAAGCAAGTATGCATAACTCTATGTACTCCGTCGTTGCAAAATATGCATGATATATACCAACTAAAACTGTAGAAACGACTAATCACAAAATTCATGAGGCATACAGAAGACAACAAATGAATGATTTCTTTGTTAGGTGAGTCTTTCCAATTAGATGACCCCGTGACACTTTATAAACCCTAATAATGTCATCGCTTACATATAAAATTTACTAATAGAGCTCAAGTGCATATAGTATATGGAACTAAATATTAATATTATTTTTCAAGAAAGTCTAAATTTTCTTGTGATATTGGAGTAAATCAAAAAGAACAGAATTGATTGAAATGGCGTAAATTATTGGAGTAAGTATTATATAGTTTAATTTATATTGTTCAAATTTTTGAATTATAAACAAATCAGAGTTCATTTTATTTTTACAGTTGAGGTAGTGTTTTGAAAAAACTGATATTAGAAATCCTTGCACAATATATAAAGATTATTAATATTTACAATACTCATTATCTTGGTAATTGGTTAATTTCATATAGGCGATTATTGAACAATACCAACATTGCTCTCTCCAGGCATAGAGTGCCTCACGTGGATTCAGCACAAGACTCTTGAAACAATCGATCTCAACCTTCCATAGGATATCATAGTTCTGCAGGGATGAAGAGATGAGTCCTGATTTGTCCATTGTGTTCTGGGGCTTGGAGACCAAGTAACATAAAAAACTGCTGAAACTATAGCAGCAGTTGTTTCTACGGTTGGGATCAACATGCTCTCTCCAGGTTAACTGCACAGGTCTTCTGTACTTGGCGATTTTCATATGCCGATTGTCTTTTGGTCGGTTTTCGGCCCCTTCTCCTCTCTCTAGGAGCTTACCAAGATCTGAGCATATTTTCCATATAGGGGCTCAGGAAAGGAGGGTCACACAAGCTGATTGATCAAAGATGTCAAAGCAGGCAATGTGCAGCCGATTGTCAAGCTGTCATTTTTTAGATATCATAACAAATCCTTGTTCCTTATAAAGAAGTAAAGAACCCTAAACCGCATTCTGTGTCTTTACCTAAAAACATAAAAAGTGTATCATCACCATCTTGTTGTGGTGACATGCCAGTGCACAATGGGTAAAATGAAAAATCCGAAGACTCGAAGAACTTGAAAATTGCAGTGAATTTAATTATTATATTTGAGCTATATATCGAAAATATATAATACCAAAATCGGAAAAAGGAAAAGTTTTAATTGATTCGAACAGAGAAGAACTTCTGACAAACCTACCTATCTTAGATAATTCAACTAGAAAGAAACAAAGTCGATAACAAAATTGATTCCAACAGATGGAGTAAAGTACCTTGAAGTAGGATTAAATTTTTTCCATGTAGACGCATCACTTCTAAGGTAGATTGGTTTCAACAGTTCAGATTCCTCGTTTGAGGCAGCTTTGCATGTAGACGCATCACAAAGAGACTTCGTGAACATAGGAACACCCTAGTTATACTCTATATATGGTACTTAATCTAGCTTCTAGAGTTGAATTTATCTGAATGCTGAATGCTAGAATATTTGAAAGATTTAGTATTTATTAAAGTAATTTAATTTTTATGCATGACTTGCTATTGAAAGAACCGACAGAAGAACCGACAGCATCATATCTAGTTTTGGTCATTTTGTTCGCATACTCTTTTTTTACCCTATAAAAATATTAACACGAGTTTTCATTGATAGAACTATATTATGCATTTATTATGTTTAGTTCAAAATTAAAAGACTTCAGTAGAGATGGAACTATATTACCCATTTTAAATCTTACCACTAACACCAACAATTTGAAAGCTGAGGGAATACAATGCCCATTGGACAATGAGCAGTTTCATCGACCGTCTTAACGTTCGATTATTAATTTATTAGGATTAATGGATTGACTGGATGGTATTATTTATTGAAAATTTAATTTATAAATTAGCATAATCTGGTAGCCATTCATCAGCTATATGGGCATTGGAGCGCTCAACAAACAAAATGCAAAGCTGAAATGATAATTTTCTTTATTTTGTAAATATATTTTAGTGGTCTTTATAAAGATCAATTTGGGCTACTAAATAGACTGATCTATTATACAATTTTGAATAACAAATTTTGTTGAATTTGGGGACCAATAAAGAGTGACTATTTATGGTGGTAATTCTACAATTAAGATATGTGTATTATCTTGAATTCCCATGTCACCGGAAGCAATAGAAAAAGGTATTTCCTTTAATAGAACATCAAATAATTATGTTTTCTTCTCTTTAAAAAAAAAATAATTATGTTTTCTCTATTTTCTGGATGAATCTGTATGTATACAAGAGTCTGGCTAGTATAACATCAGTGTCATTTCAGTCTATATAACACCAACTCTAAAACTTATCGAATTGACTTCAAACAGTAAATCCAAACCGTTCAAACCGATCTACTTCAATAGTTGTGCGTTTACATGTAAAATTTATAACTTTTTGAATTTATTTGGTATCAAGTCAAGCGGTCAAATGTGTGAGTTTTTATGTCAATTCTAATACATTCATTTTTCAATTTTTTTACCGCTTGATTTGATACTAAAATAACTCGAAAATATAAAAAGTTTGCATGTAAACGCATCACTCATAAAGTAAATTAGTTTGACCGGTTTGGATTAGTCGTTTGAACTCTAGTCAATCAATTTTGAAGTTAATGTCATGTTACACCAATGTCATACTAGCCGGATTCTGTATACAATGGTGGTGCACAAAATGAAATTCATTTGTACTAACTTTTCTTTTACTAGTTATTTCACCGAAAATCAATCATAATTTCCACAAATTAGAACAAATAGCTTGAAGTAAAAGAATGAGATAGAAATATTGAAGACGATCATTAACAAACAGTATAAAAAACTAGAGGGTATCCATAAAAAATCAGGTGATCTAAATTGACTAGAAATGACAAGTGGTCATGGCCATATAAAATTGTTGATTTTTTATGTAAGCCCGAATTAATGTTTAGAAGATCTATAATTCGATGATGATCTAAATATCCAAATTGGTTATCTTCATTCTCTCCAAGTATTCACTCTATTTCATAAAACAATGGAGGTATCCTTTGAAATTGACGTAGTTTATGTTTATTTTAAATATTAGTACAATTCTTTTTAATATTTCTGGGAAAAACATAGAAATAGAAGTATATTCTAAAAATAAATTTAGGGTGAGACATGATTTCATATTTTTTTTTAGTCAAATATAATTCTTTTCAAATAATATAGAAATAGAATAATTTTTTTTTAAATGATGTCAGGAAAGACTCTCTGTGTTCCGCCATTGTGAAATATGCATGATACCAACTAAAACAATAGAAACATCAACCAATACAAAATTTATGTGGCATATAAAAGGCAACAAATGCATGATTTCTTTGTTAGGTGAGTCTTTCCAATTAGATGACCCCGTGACACTTTATAAACCCTAATATTGTCATCGCTTACATAAAATATTACTAATACAGCTCAACTGCATATAGTACATGGAACTAAATATTAATATTAAATAATATTATTTTCCAAGAAATACTAAATTTTCTTGTGATATTGGAGCACTACTAGAATCTCGGTTTGTTACATGGATAAAATTTGGCTTGTTGCAACGGCTTACCCATGCAACAATCCCTAAAAATGTCAATTGCATGGGTTACTCATGCAACAAGCCCCAAAAAATACCGTTGCAACAACCCCCGTTGCAACTAATAAATTTTGGACTTGTTGCATGGGTTTACCATGCAATAACTTCTGGAATACTTGTTGCAACGGTGTGTCCATGCAATAAGTACCCATGCAACAAATCAGTTGCAGGAAGTAATTGCAACGATATAGCATTGATTAGTTGCATGGATGAAGTGTGTGGGTCTCATGGATTAGTTGCAACGATATAGCATTGAGTAGTTGCATGGATAAAGTGTGTGGATCCCATGGATTAGTTGCAACGATATAGCATTGAGTAGTTGCATGGTTAAATGTCGTGGGCCCCACATGGTTTGTTGCATGGATAATTAACCTATTAGTTCCATGGACAAAGAAGGTGGGCCCCACCAGGTTATTTGCTAAGATATTGTCTGGTCCTCATATTTGTATAGATTTTACGATGCAAAAAATTGTTGTTACCAAAAAAAAAATCCAGGCCCAATTCTATAATTCACCTCGTACAAATTTAGTACCTGTACCGATTTGGTACCAACCCATAAGCAACCAAAAAATCTTTTACATTACACATTGAAACATAATAAGAAGAACAACACAATAAAACATGGAGAGTAACATTTTAATTATCATTATAATAAATTCAAGTTTTTCTTGAAACATCAGACCAAACAGGATTGCAACCAAAGCACTATAAATAACTTGTTTCTATAACCAAAACCTGTTAAAAACATAGCGAGTTGATCAAAATTGATTTGAAAACCAACATGCTTAACAGTACCATGTCTTCTAAGCTCGAAATACCAGTCAAATTGTTCTTCTGCTAATTGCACTACCTTCATCCTGAAACAAAAATTCACCAACAGTGAATTAGTCACTGTTAAATTTTAAATTCAGAATCAACAAAGATCACAACAATATATTCGAATTAATTAGTCCTTGATTCCTTGAAGGAAAAATTTGATAATTACCAAAGTTTATACAAGACATTCTCAAAGCAAAACTGATGGAGGCGATAAAAAGTCCAACCAATAAAAATTAATAGGATGTTTATGGTGGTAGTAATACAGTGGGCACATTACTGCACAGATTAACAATTAAGCTATTATAACAAAAAATCAATTGAAAGGAATGACTGAGAGAAGATTCATCAACATTTAAATTCATTGACATGGTCCAATTCAGAAATATAGCATGTGTGAATGGGTATAAAATTTGGTGGATTCATTTTCTCATTTCTGATTAACTTCCTTTTATTAGGCACTTCCTAATTGGTTTTGAAAATTGCTACCCTTAAAATCAAAATTTTGGTTTAGGAAGGACTAAGATCAGAATTGACCTGGAATTACAATTCAGAAATATAACCTTTGCATCAATGGCTACAAAAATTTGGTGGTTTCACTTTTTCCATTTCTGCTTAATTTCCCTTAACCGGGTACTTATTAAAATCGTTTTCCTTCTTAATTTTCAGCACAACCATATCTAATTCCAATTATTGAAATTAGAAAACAAGTCCTTTGCAACAGCGAACTATATATTATAGACTGGACCCATTAAGGAAAACAACCCAATTTTTCATTACTCAATTAAAGACTTAATTATTTGTATAAAAAGAGAGGAGAAATACAGAACTGATGAAGGGAAGAATGAGGAGAACGATGTAGACCACTAGGCCACCGTTGGAGGAGACGAAGAACTGATAGATTTTATATAATCCAGTTAATATTGTAAATGGCTACACTTTGATATATACCACCCTGCATGGATTTGGACATCATGGCACCAAAAATTAGTACACTCATAATAACAAGTTCTGGTATTTTGTGTCATATTTGAATACAAAAAATGATTAAATTGAATATTGGCAGAATTTCATGGTAGTGAGTTCTTTGAATTCAGTTTCAGAATTTAAATAGAAAAGGTGGGTTATTATGTCATATGAAAAACTTACCATAGTATAGGTTTTACCAATTCCAGTCTGGCCATATGCAAATATGCAAACATTATACCCATCAGGTGCAGATTTATTAAATACTGAGGTACTTGTTTTAATTTACGGTTAAAGAAAATTACCACAATCTGTCAGTAACTCATTTGAGAAATTTATGCATCTTAGTCCTTGGTTTTTCTATTTTTTGTCTGTGTCACTCCTGCTGAAACTGACGCTGCCATAAAACCTCATTTTGATATTTTCCTTTAGATCAATTTTCTATGGACGGTCTGATGTTTTCTCCTCAAATTAAAACTGGAAACCACTTTTTTTTTTTTGAGAATAGCTACCCAAGCAAGATAAATGGAGCATCTACTGCCCTAAATCCCACGGTATAATCCTCAAGACTTGAAAAGAAATAAGATTATATAAAGCTACTTCAACAAAACATAAAATTTAGCACATTCAATTATCAATTACCCTCAATATCATCTCAAAGTGGTGTTCGACAGTTCGACTCAGGTGGTCTTCCGATCTCCTTTCCGAGGTGGTCACAGGCGGAGGCAGCCACAGGTACAGCGACGATCTCCTTTGCGAAGCGGCAATCCAAATTTCTTCTTCTTTTCCCGTATTGTGCACATGTGGCGGCGATGAGACAACCAGCCTTGCTGCACGTCGGCACCTGCCTTGCAAGAGTGAAAGACTTGAGTAAATTATGTTTCTGTTTCTGTTTCTGTTTCATGGTTCAGAAATCATACAAGGACAAAATAGTCATATCTAAAAAGTATACAAATTAAATGTCAAGTTACCCCACAATCTTTCCTCTCTCCTTTCCCCTCTTAATAGATTTGTGGAGCATGTACACCCTTAATGTTCTTTAGAAGAAAGCAAACTGGAGCATAACAGAAATGATATATAATATTTGCAACTTCACAATATTTATACAATAACATTTGCAAGAATTGCCACATTTACACTAACATTTGCAATATTTAAATACAACATGTACACAAAAAAGCTGAGTTAGTTTCCTAACAACATTTATACAACATTTGCAATATCCATACAACATTTACACAAGCACTCAGCACCCTGCAATTACATGATTTTGTGAAGATGTTAGGCCTAGCTGAAAAGGCTGAATTAGTTTTCTAAACCACCAATGCCAAAATTAATTTCACAAAATCAATAGTGTTCTTATTGTTTACTGCTAACTGCTATGTATTCACCTGGTTGCTTTTGTGTCACCATATCGGTACAGTAACTCACTGCTATGTATTCACCTGGTTGTTTTTGTGTCAATTGTGTTTATTTGGAATTTTATATCAATTAGGGGATTGATTAGGTTTGATAAGCTAACTCCAAAATCGTGATTCAGTTATTTAAAAAATGCATGAATCAAACTAGCACACGAAAATATCAAAATTAGTCACTTGTGAGCAATTTATAGGCTAATTGAAATTTGTAAGTCAAAGAGGAAACAACCGCACGAGCCAATGATGGGAGGTGGGAAGGACCGTGTATCCTCTGGACCTGGCATGGCGCTGCCTGACGACACCACATTCAGGAGAATCTAGTACGAGGCGTGGCTCGGTGACCACCACCTTCAGGTCTTGCAAAACGAAGGCATCGTAGAATCTCGACGGAATCGCCTCCAGCGTCGGCGTTAGGAGCACAAGGGTTTGATCGTGGGATTGGGTGAAGGTTTAGTGGTTAGATCGTAAGTGAAAAAGATCGGCAAATTTAAGGAATTAGGTTTGGTGATAGTAGCGGCGCCATTTGGAATTTCCGAAAAAAAGAAGATGGAAAAAGCAGATAAAATTGGAGGGAATGTAAAAAATTAGGAGGAGAAATGAAAACCTAAGTTACCAAGGCAGCTGCGCACAGAGAGAAGGGAAAATGAAAAGTTAAAGAGGCAATCAAAGAATTCATTTACTCTAAGGTAACATGATATTTTTGTTTAGACTGGACCGTGTGATTATCTTTGTGCACTAATATCAAAGGATCATGTGCATCACTTACCGTCAGATCTAAACATAAATATTATGTTACATGAGAGTATAAGGACTTCCCATCCCCATCTATTCAGAACGAATAAATCAGAACCGTTATTCTCTTATCAGACGGTATAAAAGCTTGATATTTATGATAGATGTACAGAAACACATGTCAAAAATTTTTAGAAAAAATAGTTTTATTTTTTTTACATCTTATATAGTCAAATAATACTTATACATATCATTTTGATAGACTTTCATTATTATATGTCCCTTCAAATTTATAAAACATTTTTGGACCTTTCATTTTCACGCGGGAAATCAACGGTCGATCTGTGATAAAAACTTTCCAAATATGTTTTAAAATGATCAAGGGAGAATACTGGACATAACCAACATAAAAGTTTGAAAGTTTTATTATGTATGAACTTCGATCCAACACGAAATGTTCATGACCATACGATACTTCAATTTTTGATCAACTAGATGGATGGGTAAATAAAAACAAAATCTGATCAAACTCGGATGCAAGATAATAAATACAGTGCTCTTTAATTTGAACGGTTCCGATCGACCAATGGGTGACATATTCCCGTACATCTTCATTAACTCACGGAACAAGAGTTTGTGTTTGATGTTCATGCATGTAATGCTATATAATTAACATATCAAACTCATTTAATCAAGCAATAAATATATTATAATATTAATTATTGCACAAATTTAATTAATATAATTTCCATTACAAAATATTTTTACAATTAAAGTCGAATTTTGATATTAATTGATTGAATTTCATTAAATATTTTCGCAAATATTGACACATGTTGAAGGGACAAATTATGGCAAAATTTAAATATTTAAGTCTTTGAACTAAAAATTAATATACAGACTTTGCTAATCTTTATTTCCATATTTAAGTAATTGTGCTCTTTCTCTAATTTAGTGGTATATATTTCTCTTACTATATATACTTCTTGGTCTTTTAGAAATTTGCAATAAATCTAAATATAATTGTGCAATTTTGCATGAAAAGTTTGCCAATAAATCTAAATGCATTCATTTTCACATCCTATATGCATGAAAATTTTACCAATAAATTCAAATATATTTATTTTGGATATTTTTCCTATCCTATATGCATGACAAATTTGCTAATAAAAATTTTCATGACAAAAAATAATTTCCATAACAACGGGGTACCACCTGTCAGCTCTAAGTTTTTTTTTTTTTTTTCTCCTGGGTTCCTTCTCAGAGAAGCTCCCACCTTTCTCCTCTTTCTGGCTAAGTATCCTCATATCTTCTCTTCTCCCCACCAAGGCGCCAATTGCAAATTTTAGCTCCCGCCAATTTGCTAATTTTTTCTCCCGCCAATTGCAATTTCATTAATTGTGCCCTTTAATTTTGTCCCTCTCTCACTCTCGCTCATAATTTTCTTCCTCCTACCACCGCCTGCTCTCTCCATTGAACTGGGTGAACAGAACTGCAAATTGCGGTGATCTTGGGGTGAGCGATATAGGCAAGCGGGTAAGGTTGTGTGGCTGGGTCGCCTTACACAGGGTCCATGGAGGTCTCACCTTTCTCAACCTCAGAGATTCATCTGGTATAGGTGTAGAGAGCATTTTTTTTCTTTAAAACCAAAGTATTATCTTTGTGTTCATTTGAGGTATTATCTTTAAAGAATTGCAAAATTTAATTGAAGTATTATCTTTGTGTTCGTTTGAGGCATCATCTGGTTCGTTTGAAGTATTATCTTTAAAGAATTGCAAAATTTAATTGATGGTCAATTTAATTTACCTGATTAAGAGATTCGTTTGAGGTATTAGCACGGTTGCAAATGAGAACCACAGTACCACCTGTTATTATAGCAGTCGTATACCAAAAGATTACCAACAATTTAATAGATGTTGGCAATTTTGACCCCAAGCTGTCTCTATGATTTGCTAATCTTGTTTCTAGATTGAACAACCGTTCATCAATTGTCTCTATGATTTGCATTTGATGACTGAATTCTTGAGAATCCATCCCATTTACCAGTAAATTAAAAGTACTCCTGATTTATCTCTTTTTACCAATAAATGGAGCAACGGAGTAACTTTGCTTAAAACAACCATATTAGGCAATAGAATATAACTATGCTACCATGGTACGAAAGCATCAGTGCTACTGGTTTTCATGTCCAGTATGAATGTTCTACTGCCTAATTGTTTTCATGAAAATTTCACGTGAAGCTATCCAGATCCCTTGTATTGTCATGAAAATTGGGATGAAAATCAAGATCCCTCGATTTAACGTTAAAGCTGAGATGATATTTTTTACTGTCATGAAAATTGAGAAATCAAAATAATTAGTGCGATTATGTGAGTGATTAGTTGATAAGAACAAGTATAAGTTCTCTTCCTAGTTGTATGCTTCAAGTGTAACAATACCTTAACTAGAGTGCCACTTTAATTTTGGCAATTAAAACTATTTATAAATATTATTTCCAAATTCCCCACTGATTGGGAGAAAATAATTTTGTAGTGTTCTGGACAATTTTGCCCCTTGTATGATTTATGTAAATTTTACTAAAATTAATTTTGCCATTTTAAAAAACATATTCAACAAAAATTACTTAGAAAAATATTTTCATGAATCTAACACAAATTAAAATTTGTACAAAATTAATATTGTCAATCCCTACCGCAATGCGTGGGCACTTCACTAGTACTTCTATATGACTGATTAGTAATAACTTTTATTTCTTATTATTTTCTCATATTTTTGTATAAATTCAAGGAGAGATAAAAAGAAGGATGAGAAGCTTAGCTTTCAAGAACATCATGGAGGCCTATTCTATTAATATGAAAGTATGGTGAATTTACTGTTGATTCAAATGAAGATAATCATGGGGAACTATTCTATTAATCTCTGGGTTGTGTACAATACATTAATTTCATACATAGTGGGTACTCAACAAAAAGAAAATCAAATTTATTCAGAACAATAAGATGGTTTTTAATTGGTAAATCAATACATGTATGTGTTGTGGCAATTTGGTGAATTATGTGTATCTCATTTACTTTTTAAGTAGGATGTGAACAAATTAATATACTGCTGTAATTTATCACTTGTTGTAATTTATAAGAATATATTCAATTTGAAAGAAGAGATCAAATATATATATAAAAGTTAATGTCCAGAAATTCAATAATTGTTGCATGGGTAGTCTCATGCAACAAATAGTTCAAAAAAATCGTCAAAACTTGTTGCATGGGTAATCCATGCAACAAATAGTTCGCAAATAATCCTCCAGACTTGTTGCATGGGTTACTCATGCAACTGTTTAGTCTAGATTTTAGAGATTTGTTGCATGGACAAGTCCATGCAACAAATAGTTCTCAAATAATTGTTGCATGGGTTACCCATGCAACAGTTTAGTCTAAATTTGGAAGACTTGTTGCATGGATATGAAATGAGTTGTTGCATGGACATTTATTAAAATATACTTTCTATTTCTGCTGATGGGTCATGGGTCATCAAATATTTGTTGCATGGATAAATAAGAAACAGTTGCATGGTTAACTATCACATTTGTTGCATGAGTAATAGTTGCATGGGACTGTCCATGCAACAAATTTAATTGTGTCAGAAATGTCAATACTTGTTGCATGAACACTACTTAACCATGCAACAATTATTTTTATCCATGCAACAAACCCAGATTCTAGTAGTGGAGTAAATAAAAAAGAACAAAGAGTTGATTGAAATGGCGTAAATTATTGAAGTATTAATTTAATTTATGTTGTTCAAATTATTCAATTATAAAAAAACTTGAGTTCTTTGTATTTTTACAGTTGAGGTATTTTTTGCAGTTGAGGTATTTTTACTCAAGAGGCGACCATGAAACTGTTGTGTTGTTGGAATACAAATGAAAATGCATCACAATCAATTCAGGATTCTCACCTATGCACCGGCAGGGGCTTAGGTTAGTTGGATTTATTTCCTTGTTTAGAGAAATTGTATTAAAGAGAGAATAATACAAAATAAGGAAGGAAATAGAAAGTAGTAATTAGGAGAGATATGGGGCTGTATCTAGCGGCTATAATAAGAAAAAAAAAAGTACTCGAATGAAGAGATATACAATAAGGAAAAACCGTGTAATCAAATTATATGGAAAATAATATTGAAGAAATGGGTATGTGACAGCCGCCATTGGGAAACTCTCGTTTTTTATATATATATATATTTGACCTAAAAATTTACAATTTTCATAGATCTATCAATTGGTTCAAAAAGTATCTTCTATTGGCACCTACGACGCTTTTATTCCCTAACAAAAGGTTGGTAGGTCTAACCTTTCTCATGTTTACTCTTTCGTCACAATTTATTTATAGTTCGAGCAAATATTTAGTTTACCTTCTACGGTATTGACTTATAACTAATTTTCAGGAAAATTCTTATTTTGATCTTGGGTAACAACTCTTATTGTGTTGAATTTGTTTTTGAAGAATAACTCAATCAAATTATTGGTGGTATCTTTAACAATGGGGACGAAGAAGAAACCTGTCTAATTTGGTTGACTCTGAAAATCAAGTGTAGATTATTTCCATTTCTTCTCCATATCAGATTTTGCACCATACTTTATATGTATATTTTCTGCCTGTTATTTGACTATAGCTCAAGTATATAGAGAAACAAATATACATAAAATTGTATTGCAGAATAAATGAACAATTCAATAATTCACGGATTCAACTATTTCTGTTTTCACACATATCCTCTCTAAAATTGGCCTGGCAAGTTTATAATTGTCACTGATCTGCACCAATTTATTAAAAAATCTCTCCGATTGGCACCAGCTACGCTCTTGTTTCCTAACAAAAGGTTTTTTTCTCATGCTTTTTCTTAGCTATACGAGTTTGTTTATCATGTTAGCCTTAATTTCACTTATTTTCTCGTGTTGTTGTGACTAGTCTACAAACAACAGAACTTGATACAAATTATATTTTAACTCATGTGCTTAATAAATGGTGATTACGAATTGTTAATATGTCCAAAAAGCGTAACATATATAATTGAATTAACATGTCCATTTTATTAAACACATCTCTAGATGAAGCATTGCCAAGCCATTCTCTACACATTGAATTTGGGATTATTTTGTGGATTAATTTTATTTCTTTAATAATTATAACAAGGGATTTGTAATTATCACATGGTGTTTTTAAAGTGGTCAACACAGAATTTGTAAATAGGTTTTATACATAAACGAGCACATGTAAAATTATGAAATTAAAAATCCCTTTTGTAAGAACAGAACATGCAGATTAAAACCGCAATGCAAATTAATTTAGTGAATCTTTAATCTGGCAATTTTTCAAAACATCTCCAAATCTAGTCATTATTAATGATTAATATTTATTTCTCATTCTTATCACCCTAGCTAGTTTGACTTTTAGGTAAATCATGCATGTAAAAATGTATTAATAGAAAAGAGGGATCTGTCTATGAGAGAGAGAACCCAAATTTTACCCCATTTAATACAAATAGTTTAAATATAGAACACTCATCTCGAGCAAATTAAATGTTTAAATTTATAAACAATCCATAAATCCGTGAGACCTTATATTTTTAAAGTCCGGCCCGATATTAATATAGAATATTGATCGCGATAGTGATTTTTCAGATTTTAATAGTTAGATCAGAAAAACTTACTATCGTTAAAATTGGTGGCAATAAAAAAGGTCAGAAAACTGGTGATATGACAGCCGCTGTTGTTCCCTAACAAAAGGATGGTCGGTCGATCCTTTCTCTTGTTTATTCTTTCATCATCCAATTTATATATAGTTCGCGCAAACTTTTAGGTTACATTCTATGGTATTGCTCTCTAGCTTTTCAGGACATATATTATTTTGATTTTGGGTGACAACTATTATTGTGTTGAATTTGGTTTTGAAGAAAATTTTATTTATTCATCATATAAGAAACCTATTTAATTCGGTCCATACCTTATACTGAAAATCAAGTGTAGATTCTTTCCATTTCTTCATCATATCAGATCTTACTAGCATACCTTATATGTTTATATTTTCTGCCTTTTAATTTCACTACAGCTCATGTAAATAGAGAAACAAATATACATAAAATTGTATTGCAGTATAGATTCACAATTCAATAATTCACCACTGAACTATTTCTGTTTTGACAAATATCTTCTCTAAAATAGGATTGACAAGTTTATAATTCTCGCTGATCTTCACCAATTGATTAAAAATCTCTCCGATCGGCACCAGCTACGCTTTTGTTCTGTTACCAAAGGTTGGTGTGTCTAGCCTTAATTTCTCATGTTTTTTGTTAGCTATACGAGTTTGTTTTTCCTGTTAGACTTAATTTCACATATTTTCTCATGTTGGTATGTCTAGTCTTAACTCATGTGCTAAATAAATGCTGATTATGAATTGTAAAACATGTCCAAAAAGCGTAACATATATAATTGAAATTACTTGTCCACAAAATTTATAAAGAGTTTTAAATTATGTGTTAAACATAATTTTGAAAAGAAATTATATATGCTGATGCAACATTCAATTTAGTACATTAATAGCGATTATTATTGATAGTTATAATTATATGTGATGTGTTGGTTTGTGTACATAGATAAAGTACCTTTTAATTTTTATCAAGTACTTTATTTATGATATTGTCTATTGGGAAAGTTTTCTCATAGAGGTGTAATTGATAAAAGACTTGGAGGGAAAATGGGGAGACAAAGGGCGATTCCAACTGGCGAAGGCTGGATGACGGTGGTACGCCAACACAGCAACAAACCGGCTAAGAACTCCTATCAACCTCCCACATGTCACGACAGTAACAACAAAAGGTATGTGGGAAATTTAAATCTAAAGGGATGTGTTATAATTTATTTCATGAAAACTATAATCCCTTTATTAATTATAATGCAGAGGGAGAGGGAGGGAACGGCAGGTGTTGCATCTAATGTCGACAGCAAACTGGTCGGAGCTCCCCAATGATGTGCTTGGGTATTTAATTGGCTTCTTACCCATACCTGATTATTACCGATTTGGCGCTGTATGTCGAAATTGGTGCATGGTGGCAAGAGAAAAACATCATTGTCCAGCTCAGCAACTGCCATGGTTGGTGCTCGGTGAAGATATTATCACCAAAAAGCATATTTTCTTCAACCTTTTTGATGACAAAAAATACTACATAGACATACCCGAATTGTCCGGGCAATTCGTGTGTGGTTCTTCATTTGGTTGGCTCTTCAGTGTAGATGACACTTTGAACATCCGTATGTTGAATCCATTTACCCGGAAAAGTTACAACCTACCTCCTCTTGATTGTGATAATAAATGGTCGGTGCGTAATGTTATCTTGGATCATGATCCGAATGAGAGGTCAAATTTTACAGTGATGGTAATCCATGGCACTTTTGACAAGGTAGCCTTTTGGAGGCAGGGTGATCCAAGTTGGACATCAGCTATATTGCCCTATGCTATAGTTTACAGCATAATATATTTTAAGGGACAATTCTATGCTGTTGGATTTGCTGGTCGATATCAACTTGAAATTTTTATTGTTGATGTTGGCCCAGATTCAAAACTCATACCACTTCAGCATTATGTTCCAATGATTGATGATACTTACAGGTCCAAGTCTATGCTGTTGGACCTCAATGGAGAATTATTGCTCTTACAGTGGAAGATAGACGAGGAGGAGGTTGTAGTCACCACATTTGTTTCAATCCGCAAGCTTGATTTTGAGGAGGGAACTTATTCTGAGTGTAACCATATTAATAACCATGCATTCTTCATTGGTCAGAGTTCGTCCTTGGTTATTGATAGTAGCCAATTTTCTGGATACACACAAAATGCTATTTATTTCACACATGAATTTTCGAGCGATTACAGGATTGGATGGAAATGTATAGTCAATTTCCTGGTTACACAAAACTCGACTCGATATTATTCATTCAAAAATTTCGTCTCTGGATATGGTGCCCCAATCTGGCTAGCTCCTAATCCTTGACACTGAGTCGACACGTTTGAGAATTAAGAGTATCTTCATATTGTTATCACTGTTTGAATTTATTTTTTCAAATATATAAAATAAATGTTGTGGCATGAAATTAATTTTTTATAAGAAATTTAATATATATATTAGAGTGGTTATTTTGATATGTGATATACCAATCTACCAAAGATATAATAACAAAATAGAAATTTCAACCACTCATAAACGACAATGGATTATGTTCTTGTTGCAAATGTTAGATGCTTATTGTAAATATAATATGAAAGAATAGATGAGGCTCAGTGACAAAACATCGACATAATAGACAGACTTTACATGTTAGTGTGGTGACTTCTCTTCAGAGGATTCAACAAAATCTTTTAGGAAGGTAATTTAGTCATTTTATTTCCAAAATAACTTTTATTATATAAAATTTAATTAGTTATGACAATGCCATAATCTTCTAGCTCAACATGATTGCCATATTTAAATGTGTTTGGAGACCAAAATTTGAGTTATTTATAAACTTTTTTACTATTTTTGTAGATAAATACAAAATCACTGTTTTTTAAATAGTGTCCAAAATCTTCTGAATATTAATTCTTCGGAACTTTCAATTTGTTTAATTTTAATATTAATTATACTGATACGTATTGTGTTTAAGTTTTAAGTTTCTTAATTATAATAGATTCTATGGGAGAGAAAAGACGCATGAATGATTATTTAATTTTCTCCAGAGTTTGACTTTTAGGGTTTAGAGATTGATTTTGATTCGTAATTTTATGAAATCGTGCTAGTTCAGATCAAAATTGAATTTTCAAATTTATAAGCTAGCTTTATTTTGATTTTTTATGGACTCAACCTAATTTGTTCAAATCAAGCTATCTTAATTTAATTCAAGAATGAACATTCAACACTTGAATCAGCCTAATTAAGTTTCGAACTGGGCTGAATTTAAGGAGATTGAAGTAGAAAAAAATTCAACGACTGAATTTAAAGTTTTGTTTCATGTATAAAAATCTATTATTGTACCAACCAAGCTTATATTTTGGACCTAAAAATAGGCACTATACTCCCAAAAAAAAAATTTAGTAAACTCAACATAGGCAGTATATGGAAATTCTCGTTCAAATAATAAATTAAAAAAAAATTACAATGTATAGCAAGATTTCATTAGAAATTCTCTCAAAACAGATCATGCATACAACACTTCAAGCCTTTTTTTTTTAATCGTCATTGCATATATAACAGAATCATAAAAATCTAGTTCATATATAAAATTTGGAGGATTCAGGATGCAACTCCATACACTTAACTAATTCCATTTAATTGATGAAATATTTACCTCATTTTTATTGTTGATGTATGGCTAAGGAGCTGGAGCCGGGGCATCGCCAGCCCTCCCTCCAATTTTATCTGAAAATTTAAACGGAAGCATCATTTTCTGTTAAATATGTTAGATTCAATTGTTGTGCAATTGGATATTTTAAAATTATTATCATCACAATAAAAATACACAAGGACCAACAATAAAATATTATTTTGAAATACATATTTGTAGTGCGTTATATGTAATATTCTTGCCATTTTTTTTTTACATTTCAAAATCATTTTTTTTTTTCATAATTGTACATTAGTAATGTATATTTTTTTTTGTCAGATCCGAAATTTCTTTGGTCAATCATTAAAAATCATGCAATCACCCTGCTGCATCTTTGTATTGCATGAAATTTTATACTCACCTTGTCATGTAATTGAAAAATATTTATTTTTGCAAAATAACAATTACATTAAAAATTATCAAATAAGTATACCTTAAAGATTAAAGACTTGAAAAAATAATAGATGTATAGATCAAGTAAACCTTGATGTCCCCACAAAGGAATCCATGGTGTGTCGCAATCGGGCGGGCAAAAATCATTGCAATAGATTACCCAATGCCTCCTTATGCATCTATTCCAGCACTTTCTGCCATGGTCACAATCCAGAACTTGCCCTGAACAATTTGATGTGAAGACCCCCAGAAATATGGTCGAGAGAAAAAACATGGCCAAAATATGACGGGACTCCATGTCAGCCTAGAAGATAGATTTTGTCTCAGGTAAATTGTTCTTCTCTCTTGTTTGTAAATTATGGTGGGTTGTGTTTAATTGTAGTGTAATTAGTCAAACTTATGTGGGTGTTTTAATTTGCACTGATTATATAATGATGTGAAATAAGTTACATTAGCCGAATATAACGATGCACTGTGAGGATACAGTTAAGAAAACAGTTGACAAGTATAAGCCAACAGTTATTTAATCAAGCAAAGAAATATATAGTTAGCAAAAGTTTTTAAAATGTTGGGTGTCACTAACTGGTGATGACACCAAAAGCATAATTCAGAGCGAAAAAGAAACTAAGTTCAAATAACAAATTCAAACTGAATATAATGTTAAATAACAAAATTTATTATTTAATTTAATCTTATATTATTATTGTTTATTTTAAATAGGGAACTTTCTGCAATCACACAACTAGCATTTCCCCTTTCTCATGAGTTTGCTTCCTCTGAGGTAACCAAAACTTTGAGTTTAGATTCAGACCGTCCGATCAGAATATGACCCAATCCGGTCTTAGGTGGAATGCACGGGACTCCTTTAATATTTGTGTCAATGCAGATCGTACAATCCGAATATAAACTTATTGACAATGATCACAACATTAATGCCAATCTCTCTTTTATTGTAAAACTAAATTACTCCAGAAACGCTTAATCTGTTGTCATGCATAAATGTTGTGTTGTTTTGTTGTTCGTCTAAAAATCAGAACTGGTACATGGCCTGTGTTTGTTACAAGGGATCCATATCAGTCCTGGTACTATACATTTCAGAAAGTTAATTGATTTTTCTGGTACAAATTTTGGAGTCTTCTGTACAAGCCGGAGATTTACTGCTAACCGTGTCATTTCTGATTTCTGTTCCTCAACTTGTTGATATGCTTGATCTTATCAAAATATATTTCAAAAATAGGCATGGTTGTAGTAATACAATTTGCTCATCTATATAAGGCCCACTGTTGTTCCTTTCTAATAACATTCGGCCCAATAAACCAATTCGTCGGGCAGCCCAACTAATTGATGAAAGGAAACCTATTATATGGGCCTGCATATTTAAGGTTTTGTTGGGCCAACCATTATTATTTAATATAATTTTTCTATTTAATTGGACTATGACCTGATATTTAGAATTTCAACACAGCCTACAATAAACAACTAAAAGATTAACATGTACGCTTTTAACTAAAGTATAAAGTTTTAAGTTAATTTAATATTAAAATAAAAATGTATTATACTAAAATATTTCTATTTTATTCTTTTAAAAAAAAATTGATACATTGAACAAAATCTGGTGTATATAACTATATAATATTAGCAATTTATATTTTATGACTAAAGATAATATTGATCAGATGGATGGTAATTTTCCTTAGCCCCACAGTAAAATTAATAAAGGAGTTATCATTGTCACAATCTATAGATATCCCACTTGAAGTCTCTCAAGACACTCTACACTTTCTCATACAAATATCAATATGCTTCTCAAAAATAATTATGTTAGAAATTTTTTCTGAATACAATCTAGCATCAACGGTCAAGAAATTCAATATTTTTCAGGTTTTCCATCTCTACAAAGGTATCATGCTCTTTTATTTTATTTTTCTTGTATCGTTTCTTAGTTTTATTATTTACTATAATAAAATACAAATTGGAAATTATGTCTATTTTTTTCTAAATTCCACATCTATAAGGATCAAAAGACATTTTATAGTGCTTGTGTACGTATCATGTTATTGTTTGACTTCACACTCTATTTTATAATCGTCAAGAAAATAAGAAAACCTTTTGCAATCACTTTTTTCGGCATCATGGAAAATCATGTCATAATTATAATTAACGGTACAATAAATGTATCAACGTTCATGTGTCTCGTAAAATTTAATTCTTAAATTTTTGAAAAAAATATAAATAACATGATTTTTTTTTTTAAATTTAGTTTGGAAAGACTCTTGAAAGCAAGGATAATTCAGAAAAAGAACGAATCGGCATCGAAGAGTTCTTCAGCAACAAAAACATACTGCGAAATTCTCACACGGCCACCAAATAAAATTGGTTTGTTGTAGTATTTTTTTTTTTGGGTAATGTATATATGATGAAAAAGATTAATTTGTTTAAGTATTTGTCATATTTAACTTTTTTTTCTTTCTTTTCACTCCATGCAAGTATCAAGCATAATGGAATTTATTTTTGTATTGGTGTATTTTTTTTTTACTAGCTTATTTCACCCAAATTCATTTATAATTTCCACAACAAGTAGCCGGAAGGAAAAGAAAGAGAGAAATATTGAATGTGATCTTTAGCAAATGTCTCTTTGAATTCTTCAAAGGATTAAATTAATTAGGACTTTAATATTGAAAAAAGGCATACCTACTTTTGATACATCTCTTAATCAATGGATTTCAAAGTCCTTGAGAAAAAAATAAATAAATAAAATAAGGAAAACAGATGAGATGTAAGTGGCAACAAACAATATACAACTCCAGTTGTAAGAGCTTGAAACATTATTGTATATATACCCTAACTAATTTATAAATTTCACTAGTTTAAAAGCAGAGGAAACTGAGCACCCAAGAGAATTAATAACAAAGAAAATCAGAAAAGAAAAAAAGGAGGAAAAATTGGATTCAATCAATACCAGTACAAAAAAGTCAGTAAATACAGAAAGTTTCCCTGATGAAAATATTAATAGTTGGAAAAGAAAAGAAAAACTACCTAACTATTTTTGGCCACAGTCATAGGTGTGCATATTCCCTGCAGTACTGTATGTAGTGCAGTTACCTTCAGTGTTGTAAAAGACATATGTTTAGACCGATTACTCGGGCCATTAGTCGTTGGCAGTGATCAAACCGTTACAGATTTTTTCAACTAATCGATCGATTATTTCAGATTATGGCCGATTAAAAATAACACTTTGAATCTAATTCAACAGGATATGGTACCTCCCTGGATCCAAACTCTATCCAGACAGCTTGTAATCACTGACTAGGCCTGAATCCTCTAAAGTAACTAAAAATTTGTTTCTATTTTTGAAAAAAAATAAAAACTTTAATTTATTTAATAATTATTTTTCAAAAAGAATTCTCAAAATAGAAACAACTTTTTATTAATTAAATTTACTAGATGGATCACAATATTTTCTAGATTACCTAGAAGTGACTTTTGAACCGGGATCAATAACTTAGAATCTGAGCATTTTTATTTTTTTCCAATAGCACATAAAGAAATATATTAATTTTTCTTACAGCCGCGAAAAATCCGGCCTGAAAAATATTGATCCGGGTTATTTGTTGTAGTTTTTCTAATAAATCAAATTATATTGTATTTCATCTATTTTTAAAGAAATATATTCAATATTTCTAATATTTTAATATAAAAAATAAAAAAAATTCGAAATTTCTGTTTTAAAAAAAAAATAATAATAAAATAAAATAAAAACATAACTTTCCAGTTAGTGAATAACCGGTTATATTTCTTGTGTTCGGTTATTATATTTCTTGTGTTCGGTTATTGGATAACCGGACATTTATTCCAAATCCAGTTATTGAATAACCGGATTGGGTAGTTATCGAAATTCAACGTTGCTTGGGTTATTTTTTGTAATTTGATTTAATTTTTGAATATAAATAAAAAAATCGGCTCGTGGTGTGTCTCTTCCCTGCAGCCTACAGTCTCAACTCTCAATTATCAAAGACCAACTTGTATGCCTTTTCAGACTATGTGGCATCATGTGTTTTCAGGATCTACTATGTGGCATATCACGGATTGGTGGTGGTGTCTTGTGTGCATGACCTCTTATACCATAGTATAGGAATTTGTATCCTCGAGCTAACTCATATTTTGAGTTAAAATAACGGCCATCCGATTTAAATTCACACGAATATTAAAGAATTCCTTGTGGATTAAATTGATCCAGATGTAGGCAGTATTTATTCGGATTTTAATCGAATGGTTCTCTGAATTATCTCAAACAGTGCATTAATACAGATTTATATATAGTACAGGACCTTAATCAATATTTTGTGTTCTCACACGAATATTAAAAGGACATAAATATGACAAGGGTATAATGGGAAAAAAATAAGTTAGATGCTATGTAATTGTGGGTTATTAAATCAAAGGATAAATAAAAAAAAAATTAGAGTTGAAGGATGTATTAGATATAATCAAGTGTACAAGTGTACAAGGGCAAATAGAAAACTGAAAAAGTTTTTAGGGGTATATAGAAAATTAACCCTAGAATAAAAGCAAGTTATATATATTTAGATTAAAGCAAATCTACATGATATCACATTCCCACCATTCATACATGACAAATCCTTTCTGTAGCATTCAATTAACATTTGTAACATGAATGAAAGATTAGATGAGAGCAAGTTATACATTAGAATAGTAAATACAAGAACTAGATCAGTTTTGAAGTATAGGTCTACTTATCTATGACTTGAAGAAACTTTCAACAATTTAGAATGAGGATGCTCAATTCTTCTTTTCTACCGAATTATTAAAAAAAAATGATTTGCTCGGACTCAATGAGTCTGATCTAATTTTGACTTAATGAAATGTGACATCCATATTCTCCTTTTGTATTGAATTTAAAAAAAAAAAAATATATATATATATATATAGAGTAAGGCTACGCTACTTCGCGAATTAAACATGTTGTTTTAATTCGCGCTCATATCTCTAGTTTTGAAGTCCAAATAGCCGATCCAAACCGTTAGATGTTTAATCTATATTAAAATGTGCTTGGAGACCAAATGTTACATTTTTTGGAATTTTTTTACTATTTATTAAGATGGTTTGAAAATTGCTGTTTTTATTAAAATTCTGCACCATTAAAAAACAGTGATTTTCAAACCATCTTAATAAATAGTAAAAAAATTCCAAAAAATGTAAAATTTGGTCTCCAAGCACATTTTAATATAGATTAAACATCTAACGGTTTGGATCGGCTATTCGGACTTCAAAACTAGAGATATGAGTGTGAATTAAAACAACATGTTTAATTCGCGAAGTAGCGTAGCCTTACTCTATATATATATATATAGAGTTAGGCTGGGGTGCTATGGATAGCATAGTGGCCTCCCGTGCTACGGCTCAATATTCAAGTTTTCAAAATCCAAACGGTCGATCCGAACCATTCATCTTATTCTCCATATTAATATCTGCTTGGAGACCAAATTTTATAATTTTCTGAATTTTTTTACTATTTATTAAGCCACTTTGAAAATCGCTAATCCAACGGTTTTACTGTTTTGTGCAGCCACCGTTGGATCAACAATTTTGTAAAATACTTAATAAATAGTAAAAAAATTCAGAAAAATGTAAAATTTGGTCTCCAAGCAGATATTAATATGGAGAATAAGATGAACGGTTCGGATCGACTGTTTGGATTTTGAAAACTCAAATATTGAGCCGTAGCATAGAGGCCTCTATGCTATCCATAGCACCCCAGCCTAACTCTCTCTCTCTCTCTCTATATATATATATATATATATATTGAGTCCGATCCAATTATGGTTCGATGAAATGTGGCAGCCATATATACCTTTTATACCGATTTAAAAATAAAAATTTTGGATTAGAACCATTGAGTTTGGTCTTTCTGTATTTGTTGAAAATAAGGTACTCTTTCTAAGTCTGATCAAATTCTCACTTAATAAAATGTGACAGCTATATTCTCATTTTCTACCAATTTAAAAAAACAAATATATCAGGATCATTGAGTACATTTTTCTATATTTATTTGAAACAAGATATTATTTTATATTTCTATATTTGTTTGAAAACAATATTTTTTTTATTTCCGTAACTCTAAATTTAAAAATTTCTATGAATAAAAAATTCTCGCAAAATAGTATCGATGATGATTAGTAGATGAAAATAATTGTCAATAATTCCGCATGTGGTACATTTATTAATGCTTTTTCAGACTGTGTGTCTATGGAGTCCTGCCGCGTGGTGTGTCTCTGCACTGGAGTCTGCAGTGATGCAGTCTCAATTATCAAATACAAAAGAAAAAAAAAAAGTATGCCTTTTCAGTTCATGTGTTTTAGGATCTACTATGGCACATCACGGATTGGTTGTTGTGTGGCTTCTTATACCATAGTATAGGAATTCGAATCCTCGAGCTAACTCATATGTTGAGTTCAGATCACGGCCGTCCAATTTAAATTCACGAATATTAAAGGATTCCTTGTGCTACAGGTGTGGGCAGTATTGACTCGGATTTTAATCAAACAGTCCTTTGAATTAACTCGGATAGTGCATTAATGCAAATTCATTGTATAGGACTTTAATCATTTTTTTCTCTTTGTTCTTCTTTTTTCTTTACAATAATCAGACAAAACTCATTTCTTGTATTCAAGCAACTTAATTACAAATATAATACTTGAAATCCTTTTTTATTTATAATAGTGTATGCTTAGCGTTTAGTAATGATATTTTATTATTCTGAGCCGTAACACTAGATCTAACACAAATTCAGATAGAGAAAATCAAGCACTATTACAATTGGATCTCTTGTAATTTGCAACAAAATTTTTATCTATAACATAAAAAATCAAAAAATCAAAATCAAAATTTCACCCATATCATCAGTTTCCTAAAATGAGAAATATACTATAAGCGGTAATAAGGTCAATAGGCCAGACTCGACCCACCCGTCAACAAATTTAGCGGGTCAAAGCCGTTCTCTACTCGCAAACATTATGACGCGATACGTATTGAAGAATTATATAATTTAGATTTGGACATAAACAATGGTCACACCAGATCTAGACTGATTAAGGACTTGTATATACAACTTGAAATTTGATTCACATATTTAATGACATGGCCTTACTATTTCCAAGAAAACTTTTGAATTAATTCAACAAGTTTGACTGAATTTTTTTTTATTTTTTTTTAGTAAGAGCACACTTTTGTTAAATGTATGGGTGGAAATCGAAGGACCTGCATGGCTGCATGGTGGACTTCTAAGAAATAATTAAGCAGTTTAAATACTTTAACTGCTTGGGAGACCGTATGAGTTTTACTAAAGAGTCAAAATAGTAATAAATGTTTTGTTGATTTACTAAACTTGGATTTATTATCATTTTTTGTTTTGCATTTTCAAAGAGAGCATTTATCTCTTTTTCTTTTTCTTTTACTTATAATATGTATGTCAACCTCTCTGTTGGGGCAGTGAATGAATTATAGAAAGTTTTATTTGTTGTTTACTTACAGACTTCTGAATTGATACGTAAGTTTAACAGGCAAGATTGTAATGAGATCGCTTTGCATCATATTATTTGCTGGTCTCTATCTATAGCTAAGTTTAGATTTATTAGCTTGCTCCAAAATATCACTTTTGTCTGTATTATACTTGCCATGTGATACAAAAAATTATGTAAATCAGTTTCTGAATAAGCATATTATGTATTTTAACAAAGTTGATAGTACCTATTCAGTTAGAATTAAAGAAAATATAAACCAAATTTCTAAATAGATATTTTTTTACTACTAGCAGAATTCTGTTTTTATTACCCATAAAAAAATTTCCTTCCAAGTTGACAGTTGGTTGAGTCTGATTTTTAGATTGACTTAGAAAGGAAAAATCAAAATTAAATACTTCCTAATTGCCACATGATAAACAGCAATCCTTTTATGAAATAATGTATTTATGCTTTTAACGGAAGAGGACACCATGATGCTCACCAAGTAGCAAGAAAGGACACCATGATGTTGATAGCGGGCCCTTGATTTCAATTAGCAACAAAGAAATGCATGTGCGTGTTTGATTAAAGCATACTGCTACTACTCAAATTATTGATGCTCGGGTCCCTCTCTGCTACGCTGCTACTACTCAAATTCAAATTCAAAAAGATGTGTGTCTATGTGATCCGGAGTGTGAGATCCAGTCAGGTATCTAGTAGAGTGAGATCCGGAGCGTTTATGTTAATCTGGTCCAAATCTCAAAAGCCTTCCGTGCATCTAAGACATCATGTATCTGCCGTATCTAAAGGGATTTCTCATGATCAAGAAATTCTTGATTCTCTTTTTCAGAGGAGCAACAAAGTCTCTAACAAAGACCTGGATACAGAAAATCAAGCACTGTTACAAGTGGACCAACCACTAAAGTATTAATTCGTTGCATAAATTAAAACATTTTTCATTATATCTCACCTAATTAACTCCCTCTAGTTCATTCCTAATCGGCTCAATAGTCAATAGACTTCGGTCACCTCTTTTTCTTCTCATAATCTCTCACCTTACTTCCCAATCTCTCTCTCTCTCTCTCCCTTGCCAATTGAAAGAAAAGAAAAAAAACGTAACATTGTACTCCAATGGCAGAGGTGGTGGCAGCAAGGTGCGCGTTGACCATGGCAAAATGGGTGGCATCTCCAATCATCAGCAAGCTCCTCAAAGAGGGCTACTCCTACCTCGAGATGGATGTGGCTGCTCGGATTGACAAGTTGGAAGCTACCATCCTTCCCCAGTTACAGGAGGTGATCGATGCTGCTGAGAAGCACGGCCACAAGAGCAATATGGAGAAGTGGCTGAGACGACTGAAGGATGCCATGTATGAGGCAGAGGATGCGCTCGACTTTTACAAGTCCCGTCTTCTCCAACAAAAGGTACTTTCCTCAACCAGTAGATTAGAGTGTTACTATTAACTTTTTTTTAATATTTTACAAATGGAATATAGTAAAAAATAAAGATAAGCTGCGGTGGGGCTTTAGCAGGTGGGCTTTCAAGAAAATATATATATATAGGGTAAGGCCAAGGTGCTATGGGTTGCATAGAGGGCAACGGTACTACGGCTCAATATTCGAGTTTTTAAAATTCAAACGGTCGATCCGAACCGTTCATCTTGTTCTCCGTATTAATACGTGTTTGGAGACCAAATTTTATATTTTTAAAAAAAAATTTACTATTTTTTTAGATAGGTAGAATATAAAATATCTGAATGGTGCAGAATTTTTTAGATCAACTGATTTTTTATCTATCTAAAAAAATAGTAAAAAATTCTCAAAAAATGTAAAATTTGGTCTCCAAACACATATTAATATGGAGAACAAGATGAACGGTTCGGATCGACCGTTTGGGTTGTGAAAACTGGAATATTGAGCCGTAGCACCGTAGCTCTCTATACAACCCATAACACCTTAGTCTTACCCATATATATAGAGAGAGAGGAGGGATCAAGTTATAACAATTTTTGAGTTACAACAACTATTTTCTACATTTTTAAAGTCCAAATCGTCGATCCAAACTGTTAGATATGATCTCTACAATAAAATGTGCTTGGAGACCAAATTTTATATTTTTTGGAATTTTTTTACTATTTACTAAGATGGGTACAAAAACTAGTCAAATTCAGACCATTGAATTTTGTACCCATCTTAATAAATATTAAAAAAATTTAAAAAAATGTAAAATTTGGTCTCCAAGCATATTTTATTGTAGAGATCACTTCTAACGGTTTGGATCGATGATTTGGACTTTGAAAATGTAAAAAATGGTTGTTATAACTTGTTGTAACTCAAAAATTGTTGTAACTTGATCCCTCCTGATATATATATATATATAGGAGTTGGCTATGGTGCTATCCGTAACATAGAGGGCCTTCTTGCAATAGCTCAATATTTGAGTTTTCAAAATCCTAACGGTCGATCCGAACCGTTCACCATGTCCTGATATATATATATATATATATATATAGGAGTTGGCTATGGTGCTACCTGTAACATAGAGCGCCTTCTTACAATAGCTCAATATTTGAGTTTTCAAAATCCTAACGATCGATCCGAACCGTTCAACATGATCTCTATCACCATGTTTGGTTGTGGCCTAAACGGTGGAATAAGGAGTTTAGGTCTCGTTATTCCACCAAATGTGCCTTCATTGAGACGGACTAAGATGGCATAAGCTGATCTTTAGGCCGGTCTAAATTAAACCACCTCACATAGTGTTTTAATTTTTATTCCACCTCGTGGCCTAACTTGAATGACTATAATAATATTTTATTTGTATATAATTAGTATATTATTATTAGTATATAATTATATAATTAATATCTTATATTGTTAATATATTAAATAATATTATATAATTAATATTTTTTATTAATAATTATTATTAATAAATAATTATATAATTATTATGTTATATTGTTAATATATTAAATAATTATTATATAATATTGTAATATATTATAGTTATTATTAATATTGTGTAATTAGTATCTTATTAACGATATATAACTATATAATTAATATGTTATATTATTAATATATTAAATAATTATTATAATAATATTATAATATTTTATAGTTATTATTAATATATATTAATATTATATAATTAGTATCTTATTATTAATAATTATTATTAATATATAATTATATAATTAATGTCTTATATTGTTAATATATTAAATAATTATTATAATAATATTATAATATATTAATATTATATAAATAATAATTAATATTGTTAATATAGTAAATTATTATTATAATAATATTAAATATATTATAGTTGTTATTGATATATTAATATTATATAATTAGTATCTTATTATTAATAATTATTATTAATGTATAATTATATAATTAATATTTTATATTGTTAGTATATTAAATAATTATTTTAATAAGATTATATAATTAGTATATTTTTATTAATAATTATTATTAATTTATAAATATATAATTAGTATTTTTTATTAATAATTATTATTAATATATTAAATAAATTATATAATAATATATAATATATTACAGTTATTATTAATACATTAATATTATATATTTAGTATCTTATTATAAATAATTAACCAATTTAGGTTTTCAAAACTTTATATCTCCATCAACTCTAAACAAACAAGGAATAGTTTAAGCTATGATTTAATTTTAGGCCTCAACCAAATATGAATAATTTAGACCGGCCTAACTTGAAATAACCAATTTAGGCCTCCTTAGCTTTAGGCCACAACCAAACATGGGGAATATGAATATGTACTTGCAAACCAAATTTTATATTTTTTAGAATTTTATTACTATTTTTTAAGATAGGTAGAAAATCACTCGATCTAAATAGTACATAATTTTTGTATCAAGTGATTTTCTACCTATCTAAAAAAAAGTAAAAAAGTTTTAAAAAATGTAAAATTTGGTTTACAGTATATATTCATATGGCGATCATGTTGAATGACTCGGATCAATCATTAGAATTTTAAAAACTCAAATATTTAGCCGTCGCACGGAGGTCCTCACAGCAATTAGATACACAATTTAGCATAGTCTGCAAACTCGGTCGAGTCAGACCGAAATCGGCTGAATTGGATCAGAATCAGACCAAGCCGAGCCAATTTTTTTACCGAGTTATGCGGTTGGATGAGTTTTGCAGTGAAAATCGCTGAAATCGTACAGGAATTGACCAAGTTTATGTCCGAATTAGATCGATTCTCACGATTTCAGATCGATTTGAAGGACGTGGGCCGATTCTGGCCTTTTTTTCATGGCTAATCGAACTTGAGGGGATTTAAGAAGAAAGATAGTGCAGGTAATTAAACATGGTCTACAAGTGGTTTATTGTTTTGTGTGGAGAATATTGCTTGATTCACACAATGAACCACGTCCTAACGAACTATCTGCAATTAGTTACTAGGTGGACTTTAGCAGCAAAAAAAATTCTCTATTTTCAACCACAAATTTTTCAAATAAATTTCAAGTGTCAGATAGAAAAGGAAATACGGGACATACCATGACGTGACATGATAATTAAACACGCTGTGACTTGGTCACGTGACGTGATTAAATTTTTTTCACATGACGTGGCGTGATGTGACCAAAATAGTGGCAGATGGTCACGTCATGCTAATGGTCACGTCACGTATGATTACCCCGTGATCACTCGTGATGTGACCACATGTGACGTCAATTAGTCACGTCAAACTTTTTTTTTATATTTTAATTTAAATTGTTGAAAGCTCAAAAAAGAAGATATAAAAAAATATGAAAAATTCTAAAAATTCTAAAATGAATAAATAATATTGCAAAGTGTTTATTTTTTATTAGGAATGGCCAGTGGGTATCTAACATTACTTTAAAACTTCAAATTATGTACTAAACTAGAGAAAATAAAATCGGTACTATATGAGTACCAGTATCATTGAACCTACACTAAAAAAAAACCTAAATACTCTTAAGTGTACAAAAAAAGAAACTAGTACTACATGTTTTATACCGTGAAATGGCATGACGTGATGTGTAATATTCGTTCAAATACAGTCATGTCATGCGACACGCGAGTCATGTCACGTTATCGACACACGTAACGTGATGTGACTGATCACATCGTGATTAATTTTTTCTCTAGTGTCAAATATCAAAAGAAAATTTTCGCTATTTCTAACAAACAAAGTTTTAAAATAAACACTCAAGTGTCAGATATGAACTATGACCATCTAATTAACTATATTAGAGTGAGGGTATACATATAAACAATTATAATATCCAATTACACCGAGTTGTTTATTGTAAAACGACAACAATAATACTAATAAATATTGAGCCTTTTACGTGACATTTTTGAATCGGCCAATTTTAAATGTTTATATTTATTATATTAGTGGATTTTTTTTTTTTGTAAGATGTGGGCCATGTGACCCTAACATTCTTTTTTGACTAATTATTATTTTACATTTCTATTTTTCTGATACAAATTTTGGATAAGCACCAAAGAACTTGAGCATTCAACACTTGTGAAATTATATTAGTTGTTGTGCGAGGTGAAACGTAAATTGATTGGGATAAACCCAAAATACTTCACCAAAATTTAACAATGAGGCATAGCAACCGATCTGTCATCACAGTTGTGTCCCAAAAATACTATAAGTCAATACTTGCGTTTCCGATCCAATTCGGTCAAAAAGAAAACAAGCTTCTGTCAAAAAAATCCGAGTTTCCAATCCGATTCGGCCGATTCTAACCATTTCATCCGATTTTGATTCCACGATCAAGTGACCGATTAAGATTTTTCCTTCTTTGAATTGAAGTTTGCTTAATTTTTTTTAATAAGGTGAAGAATCATGGAACCACAGTGAAGAAAATTTCAAACAAGCTCATTAGCAAGTTGAATATCCTATCCACTGAAGAGAAAAACCTAAAACAATGCCTCAACAAACTAGAAAAGATTGCTTTGGAGGCCAAGGATTTTCGTGATTTATTAGAGAGGCAAGTCAAAATCAATCCCAGCAACTCAATTAAAGAACCCATGGTGACAACCTCCATACCTCCCCTACGTATCTTTGGGCGAGACGCCGATTGTGACTATCTATTAAAAGAATTGTTGGAGCCGGTAACTGAACCTGAGTCCAGTCAAGTTAGGAGTTACTCGGTTTATTCTATTGTTGGTGTTGGAGGGGCAGGTAAAACTACCCTTGCGCAGTTATTTTACAACCATGAAAGAGTAACTGCTGAATTTGATCTTAGAATATGGCTTTCTATGACCCGTGGACTTGATCTCTTTCGTCATACACGGATCTTGATAGAAGGTGCCTCGAAAAAAGAGTGCCCGTGTTTAGATAATTTTGATACCCTGCAAGGTTTTCTCATTGATTCAATTAAGTCAAAGAAGATTTTGGTTATGATGGATGATGTTTGGTGGGATGAAACAATGAATGAGCAGAAATGGGAGCAATTTGTTGCTCCTTTGGCAAATGCAAAGAGGGGTAGCCAAATTCTTGTAACAAGCCGTACCGAAAATATGCCATGTACTTTGCTCCCCCGAAAGATTATGCCTCTAAAAAACCTTGAGGAGAATCAATTTTTCTCACTTTTTATGCATCATGCTTTTGGTGATTTAGAACCAAATAGTACTCACTCGCTAGAGTCTCTAGAAAGAATAGGGAAGCAAATTGCCAAGAAGTTAAGCAGATCTCCTTTGGCAGCAAAAGCAGTTGGCAGTCGTCTATTTAAAAATTTGAATGAGTGGTTTTGGAGAGATACCTTGGAAAGAGACATGTTAACCGATACAATGCAATCACTTTTATGGAGTTACCAAAACCTAGATGCACCGATCCAGCGGTGCTTCTCCTATTGTGCCATATTTCCGAAAGGTTATCGGTTTGACAAGAGAGACCTGATTTTGCTCTGGGTAGCTGAAGGTTTTATTCATTCTAGTACAAGGAGGATAGAGGATGTAGGGGATGATTATTTTAAGGAGTTGTTATCTGTCTTTTTCTTTCAAGAAGGAGAATATGGCATCATTGGCATGCATGATTTGTTCCATGATCTAGCTGAAAGAGTTTCCAGGGACGATTGTTTCAAAATAGAAGATGGTAAAGTAAGAGAAATCCCGGTATTTGCTCGCCATTTATCCATTCAGGGTGAAAACTTCAATGAATATATCACGAGTGTTGAAAAACTAAAGAACCTGCGTAGTGTTATCTTTATTTACCCTGTTACGGACGATGTTATAAATTCTTTTCTAAAGAAGATAGAAAAGTTCTCAAAACTTCGGGTACTGGACTTTTGCAAATGCAGCATTGAAAAACTTCCAAACTCTGTGGGAGAATTAGTGCTTTTACGCTACTTGGGTCTTTCTGGAACAGATGTAGCAGAGTTGCCAACATCAGTAGAAAAACTTTACAACTTGCAAACATTAAGGCTGAGTTGGGAGATTACTCATTTACCAAGAGGCCTAAACAAACTTGTGAATTTACGACACTTTGAATGTTTTAGCTCACTTCCTGAAATAGGCAATTTAACCTCACTTCAAAACTTGGACGATTTCAGGGTGAAGAGTGAGATAGGGTTCGAAATTTCACAACTGAAGCATCTAAATGAGATCAGAGGTTCGTTGGAAATTCTTGATTTGAAGAATATAAAAAATAGGGGGGAAGCCACCGAAGCCCATCTGAAGGATAAGAAACATCTTCAGCATCTTTCACTTGATTGGGGTGATGATGATGCTATGGATGGAAACTTGAATGCACACTTAGACGTCCTTGAGGGCCTTGAACCACATTCAAATCTAGAAAAACTAGAAATAGAAGGCTACAAGTCACCAATGCTACCTTCTTGGAAGTTTCAACAAGGATCCCATGATAATTTGATATCTCTGAAACTGAGGAAATGTCCTTCCTTGGAAGTCCTTCCACCTATCGTCACCTTGTTTCCTTGTTTGGGCAAAATAACCATAGAAAAACTCCCCAAGATAACAAAACTCCCTCTGTTTCCATCGAGCCTTAAGGAACTATGTATAAGAGAGTGTGGGTCTCTTGTGTTCATCTATGAGGAAGAACTGCAAAAAGGTGACTATGAAGTGAGGCTTCTGAAGGCAATGCAAGATTGTCAATTTAAATTTATTCTGGAAACCATACCTGATATAAAGTATCCTGCATGGAGAAAATTATTGGAAGAGTGCTCAGAGCTAAGAAGGTTAATGGAATGGAAGAGCCATGGCAAAGTAAAAAATATGAGGGTGCTTGCCATGAATATAAAAAGAGCTGAGATAACCACAGATGGTATCTGGGAGGCACATCTCCAATTAATAAAACTGAGAATGGAGTATATTTATAGCAAGAAAGAGAAGTACCCTTTGATTGTACCACCAGGCCTTGAAAAATTGATGATTTCTTCTTGTTACATTACTGATGAGGCTTTAATGCATTGCCTTGCGCAGCTCACTTGCCTCAAGTCCCTCCGTTTAGATGGCATAAGAACAATCACAACCCTCCCTCCAAAGGAGATCTTATGTCAACTGGCGGTGCTCGATTGCCTAATTATTAATAGTTGTGACTTTTTAATTTCGCTTGGAGGTCTACATGCTCTTGTCTCAATAAAAGAACTACACATATGTAACTGCCCTTGGTTAGAGATTCCAGGAGAAGGAGGCAGGGGCACTCTTCCATCTTCACTGGAAAATGTAGAAATCTTCAACAGTTATTCTATTAGAGACTTTCAAGTTATAGATTTGCAGTCACTTTCTCGTGCAACTTTCAGTGGCTGTGTACAACTAAAATCAATGGAACTGAGAAATCTTTCATCACTAAAATTCCTAGGCATAAGTAACTGTTGTAAGCTCGAAACTATTTACTCAGACATGCCTGATACCTTACAATCCCTCACCTTGTCATGCTGCCCTGCTATTGCATCGCTACCAGTTTTGCCAAAGTCTCTGCAGGATCTAGAAATATCTAATTGCCCTATATTGAGTAAACGATGCCAAGAACCCAATGGGGAGGATTGGCCAAAGATTTCCCATGTCCGGAAGAGACATATATATGAAACCCCTATATATTTGTAACATCGGTACGTTTTCTCGTCATTAATATAACTGCTCTAGAAAAAATCATGTTCATCCCATTCATTTTTTAGTTTTCTGATATCTTTTCCTTAACAGAAACTCGAGTTTTTATCTTTTTGGAGCAAATCTTAGATCGATGGAGTGAATTATAGATGGAGTAACAATTAATTGACTTCACTTTGGTAATTTATCTTAAAGTGTTTATTTTCTGTAGATATTTATTTGCGACAATATAAATTTAGTTTGTTCATATAAATTTATTCTCTAATTTGTAGATTTGCTATTTGCTAGGATCCTCGATTAGTGCTATATGAGGTGGAGATTCACGGGTAACAAGGAATATTGGTCAAAGATTTACTAGTTGTCTTTCTTCAATGCTATTCACGTGCCTGGTAAGCATTTAAATTAATTTTAAATTAAATAAAAGTACAAAAAAATTTATAGTTCTGTAACAATTAATTTTCTTATTGTTACATTTTACCAAATTTTTTATAGATATCCAAACAAATAATTAAATTTCAAAGACTAACCAAAGATGCGTAGGATTTCGAAATCTACCCAAACCACAAAAAAAAAATTTACGGTAATTTAGTCTAAAACCACAAAAAAAAAATATCGGTTTCAATTTTTTTTCATTTTTCAGATTTTCTTTTTATTTAAATAGAAATATTTATAATTTATTTATTTTGTGTATTGAAATATTAGAAATATTTAATATATTCTTTCAAAATAAATGGAATACTATATCATTTGATTTATTAGAAAGACTGCTACAAATAACTAGGATCAACATTTTTCATGCCGGATTTTTAGCAGCTGTAAGAAAAATTAATATATTTCTTTATGTGTTATTGGAAAAAAAAAAATTATTTGGATTCTCAATTATTGATGTCAGTTCAAAAATCACTTCTAAGTAAAACATTTAATTTATAAAAAGTTGTATCTATTTTTGAAAAAAAAAATTGAAGTTATTTAATTATTGTTATTAAAAAGAATTATCAAAATAGATACAACTTTTATAAATTAAATGTACTAGAAGGATCACAATATTTTTTTGTATTACCTAGAAGTGACTTTTAAACCGGGATCAATAACTCAGAATCAAAGCATTTTTATTTTTTTTTCAATAACTCATAAAAAAATTTATATATTAATTTTTCTTACAGCTGCAAAAAAATCCAGCATGAAAAATGTTGATCCGGATTATTTGTAGCACTATTTCTAAAAAATCAAATTATATAGTATATCATCTATTTTTAAAAAAATATATTAAATATATCTAATATTTCAATAAAAAAAATATAATATTTCTATTTAAATAAAAAATATGAAAAATGAAAAAAAAAATTGGTTTTTTTTTTTTATAAACCGCAATTTTTTTTTGCGCTTTTGGACTAAATTACCACAAAAAAAAAATTTCGGTTTGGATAGATTTCAAAATTCTACGCAACTTTGGTTAGTTTTTGACATTTAATTATTTTTTGGATATTTATAAAAAATTCGGGCATGTAACATGCACTAGGTGCTATATATGCAGAGTCCTACTTGGCATCAAGTTTTGTGCACATGTGCCAGAAGCATGAAGTACGTTGGATTCAAGCCGAGGTTGCAAAGCACATGTTGCCCCTTCATCGGCCAACTCACATCCCTGTCAGAAAGATTTTGGACAGGTATAATATTCATAACAATTGAAATTTAAATTCAAATCATAATTTTGTGTTAAACCAAATTTATTTTCAATTTGGTCACGCAAGACAAACACGTGGCGAATTTTCACATACCAATCAAGCCTTCGCATTTGGTTTTGCCACCTGACATGTTTCTGAGGCAGTCATCACAACAAGAATTTGATTAGTCAAATTATGCCTCACATATCTTCGAGGTGACGCCACAACAGCCCGGTCAAGAGGAGGCCATGCGTTAAATATACACAGGATAAGGTTAGATTCAGACTAGAGGCGAAGACAGTATGTAAAAATGCCTACCCCTAATTTTTTTTTTTTTTGGGTCAGGTTATTTTTAATTTGGTCTTGCCTACTTCTGACGCAGAACTTTTGTTATTTCCATCCCAGAGGAGACCTTGTGCGTGATTTTGGACAGGTATAATATATATTCATAACAATTGAAAATTACATTCGAATTATAATTTTGTGTTAGACCAAATTTATTTTTAATTTGGTCACGAAAGACAAACACGCGGCAGTTTTTACGTGCCAACCAAGGCTTCAATTTGTATCATTTTTTTCTATTGATCAAGTTCTCTAAAAACGATGCCACTATTAATTAATTTGGTTTTTTAAGATGCTACGGAAAACCGATCGGTAGCGTGATTGTTCATTTAATTAAGTTTTTTTGAAGATGCTACGGATGCCACTATGTGTTGCAGTTGTTTTTTTTCTTCAATGCTATTCACGTGCCTGGTAAGCATTTAAATTAATTTTAAATTAAATAAAAGTACAAAAAAAATTTACAGTCCTGTAACAATTAATTTTCTTATTGTTACATTTTACCGAATTTTTTTTAAATATCCAAAAAATAATAATTAAATTTCAAAAACTAACCAAAGTTACGCAGGATTTCGAAATCTATCCAAACCGCAAAAAAAATTTGCAGTAATTCAGTCTAATACCGCAAAAAAAAATTGCAGTTTTGGAATTCCGGTTTTTTTCAAAGAAAAAAAAACTACAAAAAAATTTTACGGTTTCAATTTTTTTCATTTTTCAGATTTTCTTTTTATTTAAATAGAAATATTTATAATTTATTTATTTTGTGTATTAAAATATTAGAAATATTTAATATATTATTTGAAAATAGATGGAATACTATATCATTTGATTTATTAGAAAGACTGCTACAAATAACTCGGATCAACATTTTTCATGCCGGATTTTTTGCAGCTGTAAGAAAAATTAATATATTTCTTTATGTGTTATTGGAAAAAAAAAGTTTGGATTCTCAGTTATTGATCCCAATTCAAAAATCACTTCTAAGTAAATATAAAAAATATTGTCATCCATCTAGTACATTTAATTTATAAAAAGTTGTATCTATTTTGAAAGAAAAATAAAAATTTAGTTATTTAATTATTGTTATTAAAAAGAATTCTCAAAATAGATACAAATCTTTATAAATTAAATATACTAGAAGGATCGCAATATTTTATGTATTACCTAGAAGTGACTTTTAAACTGGGATCAATAACTCCGAATCCAAGCATTTTTATTTTTTTCCAATAACTCATAAAGAAATTTATATATTAATTTTTCTTACAGCCGCAAAAAAATTCGGCATGAAAAATGTTGATCCGGTTTATTTGTAGCAGTATTTCTAATAAATCAAATTATATAGTATTTCATTTATTTTCAAATAAATATATCTAATATTTCAGTACAAAAAAAATAAATTTTAAATATTTCTATTTAAATAAAAAATATGAAAAATGAAAAAAAAAATTGGCTTTTTTTTTATAAAATGCAATTTTTTTTGCGGTTTTAGACTGAATTACCACAAAAAAAATTTGCGGTTTGGATAAATTTCAAAATTCTACGCAACTTTGGTTAGTTTTTGACATTTAATTATTTTTTGGATATTTATAAAAAATTCGGGCATGTAACATGCTCTAGGTGCTATATATACAGAGTCTTGCTTGGCATCAAGTTTTGTGCACATTCGCCAGAAGCATGAAGTACGCTGGATTCGAGGCAAGGTTGCAAAGCACATGTTGCCCCTTCATCGGCCAACTCACATCCCTGTCAGAAAGATTTTGGACAGGTATAATATTCATAACAATTGAAATTTAAATTCAAATTATAATTTTGTGTTAAACCAAATTTATTTTCAATTTGGTCACGCAAGACAAACACGTGGCGAATTTTCACATACCAATCAAGCCTTCGCATTTGGTTTTGCCACCTGACATGTATCTGAGGCAGTCATCACAACAGGAATTTGATTAGTCAAATTATGCCTCACAGATCTTCAAGGTGACGCCACAACAGCCCGGTCAAGAGGAGGCCATTTTTTTTTTTGGGTCAGGTTATTTTTTGGTCTTGCCTATCTCTGGAAAATGGTCTTGCCTACTCTTGACGTAGAATTTTTTTTATTTCCATCCCAGAGGAGACCCTGTGCGTGATTTTGGACAGGTATAATATTCATAACAATTGAAAATTAAATTCGAATCATAATTTTGTGTTAAACCAAATTTATTGTCAATTTGGTCACGAAAGATAAACATGCGGCAGTTTTTACGTGCCAATTAAGCCTTCAATTTGTATCATTTTTTTCTATTGATCAAGTTCTCTAAAAACGATGCCACTATTAATTAGTTTGGTTTTTTAAGATGCTACAGAAAACCGATCGGTAGCGTGATTGTTCATTTAATTAAGTTTTTTTGAAGATGCTACGGATGCCACTATGTGTTGCTTTTCACACTACAAGAATGAGACACTTTTCGCGAGGATAAAAAAGTGACTTTTTGCGACGGACTACTCTCATTTTTTGTTTTTTTTCTTTTTGCGACAGACGACCGTCGTAAATGCGCTTTTTCCCTCACAAAAAATATCTACTTTGTTGCAGTGTCAACACTTTTTCTATGTCGTAGGAAATTGGTTCTCCTGACGTATGTATTATGTCAATTTTGATACTAACTTTATAGATGCATCTGACTTTAATATTTCTCCAATTATCTCAGTAACACTCTCTCCTCTTTAATTTTTCTCCGATTTTCACCTGAATTTTTTGATTGATTTTTCAGCAAGAACAACCATACGGACATGTAGCAGATGATACTGAGAGAAATAATGGATAAATAATTACTTGCTTCACATTCACTGGCAACAAATAGGCTCGTGACAGCGTGATTTCCTTCCTCGATGATGTTTCGCAACTGAACTTATAGTTATACAGCATGTGTGTATACAAGCTGAAAACCAGTTATTCGATGATGTTATATGCCCCAATTTGTTTTGTTTTGTTTTGTTTTTATGCAAATGGTATTATTGTTTTATATAAATATGATGTTTTCTTTAATGTTTTGTGGTTGTTGTTAATGTGAGTGCCGTTATTAAAAGTCACTGATGTGAGCTAAATTGATAATTTGGGGACCTTTGAATAAACCAGTTGATTTTAATAATGATAAAATGTACCCTGTATTTTAATTATTTTTTTTTTTGTCAGCCATCTGACAATGGGACCCTGCTTTAATTTTATAGGATCGAAGCCCATCTATCTAAGGCACACTGTTGTTCCTTTCTAATATAAAATTGGGCCCAACTAACTAATCTTCGTGCGTTTATGTGGGCCTGGATATTTAGTATTTTGTTGGGCCTACTATTATTATTTATACATTTTCTATTTAATTGGAGTATGACCTGATATTTAGTGGATTAGCAAGTACCAATTTATGATCTATGAAAGCAATTATTTCGTCATTAATTACCATCTGAAATGTTCTTTTTCTTACAAACTTGATGAAAGCAATTATTTTTTGTTAGAAATGCAAAAATAAAATAATAATATTGTTTAATATCAAGTAAACCACAATTTTTTGTTTTGTGAGTTAAATGAATTTTCCATATTATATTACAAATTTCAACATATTTTAATACTATTTTAAAAAATAAAACTATACTACATAAATTTTTCAGATTGTTGTTCCATATTTCCGTATAGAACCATTGAAATATTACAACAGATGATGGGTTCGGTAGAAGAACCAAACAGTATGGACTTTGTAGGTGGTAGTGTGGTTCTGCATCGTCTCAAAACTAGAAATGTGTTTTAGAATTAGAATGAATGAGACACTTGATAATTTTCGAAAGCTAGATCTATAGAGAAACCTTTGTTTTCAAATAAACTAATTAATACAGTTTTTATATTTTGCATGTTTTTGCATAATTTCTTTTATTTTTATTTTTTTTGCAACTACGGACAGATTTAAATATTGATCTCCTTTTTTGAATAAAAAGGCAAATTTCCGGACATCAAACTATAAATATTATAAACAACTTTTTTTATGTAGATAAAAGAGAAGAATTATTGTTGAAAATAATCAAACATAGAAGTACCTATCATTTTAATTTGATATAACAAGGTTCAAAATGGAGGACACGAACAATTATGACTAAAAAGTAAAACAATAAAAATTATGGAAGAACTGATCACCTGCGAATAGTAACAGTGTTCTTATGAGACAAGAATCAAAATCACCTTTCTTCACAGATTCACTCGATGTATCACGAACACAAGACTACTTTAGTATTATCTCTACTTATATATGACTTTATACTCTAAATATAGAAACCATTTTCAATTCATTTTTGACGAACTTTTGATAAAAAAAATAGTATAGCCAACTTTTAGCGGGTGGAAAATAGCAATTATTTCCAAACTTAATTTGTCATACAAAAAATATAAAATTGGGCATGACCCCAGACGCCAGATTGCTCTAATTTTTGTCCAATTCTATCTTATCTATTGACTTACCCAAATAAAGATTACCGAAATCAAAAAATGCATGTACGTAAGACAACAATACCTCTTATTTTATTCCAAAAATGGCATATACAAAGTCCTGTCATTTAATTTATTCCAAAAATGACATATACAAAGACCTGTCATTTTATTACAACAATACCTGACATATTCCAAAAGATTCATTTGAAGTTAATGTATATATTGTTGATTACCAATTTAATGTCACAAGATCTTGATCTGAATCCACATTATTTGGATCTAAATATCAAATATGTTATCTTTTTTCTCTCCGAGAATGCACTCCATTTCTTAAAACAATGGAGGTATCCTTTCAAGTGATATAATTTAATATTTAATTTAAATATTAGTATATTGTTATATTTTTTTTTCTGAGAAAAGCAAAGAAATAGAAGTATATCATAGAAAAAAAAATTAGGGTGAGACATGATCGATTCTACAATTTTTCTAATATTAAATATAATGATTTTACAAAATATATAGAAAGAACCATATTTAAAAAAAAATGAAGTCAGGAAGGGCAAGTTTCATCTTCCGACACTAATATTTTTCAATATTTTGAAGTCGTCGTGAAATATGCATGATATATACCAACCAAAATAATAGAAGCAACAACTAATCACAAAATTTATGAGGCACGTAGAAGACAACAAATGCATGATTTATTTGTTAGGTTAGGCTTCCCAATTAGATGACTCCATTCTACTTTATAAACCCTAATCATTAATGCAATCGCTTACATAAAATTTTACTAATAGAGCTCAAGTGCATATAATATATGCAACTAAATATTAATTAATAATAAATAATATTATTTTCCAAGAAAGACTAAATTTTCTTGTGATATTGGAGTAAATCAAAAACAGCATAGAGTTGTTTGAAATGGCATAAAACAGTAAGCATTAGTTTAGTTTGTATTGTCCAAATTATTCAATTATAGAAAAATCCGAGTTCTTGGTATTTTTACAGTTGAGGTAATGTTTTGACAAAGCTGATATCTACAGGAACAATTGCTATCGTAATTTAATTGCCAAAACTTCATCCCATTTGGTTGTCATGTCATTTCTATTTTCATCATCTAATTTTGGATACTCCATCAATATCTTTTGTACTCTCTTGGTTATTTCAATGAACTGGTATTGAGTTAATATGTATTTTAAAAAGTGAACAAAATTTCACCCAATTACTAATCACAACAAAAATAGCTGGTTAATAATTTATCTACAATTCATAATGAAACTACTATTTTTCCATCATATCACTACAGAAGAAAGTTTTGTAACTACAAATTCTCATACAAAAGTAAAAGGGATATATACATGACATTATTAATATATAAGTCAGTTCGTCAAAATTCTATGAAATATTAAACAATGAATAATTTACATTTTTGGAAAATAGAAATGCATGCAATCCAAATAATTATAAATTGACATCCTGCCTATATATCTCTCACGCTTGATTTATTGTCACATCTATATATAGCTTGATGCGACAGAGTGGGCACTTGTTGTTCCTGCTGAGCCACAACACGATGCAATTTCTGTGAAAGAGTTGATCGCAAGGCAGCTTTGTTATCTCTGCCTCATCTTGCGTAACCATCTCGTTCATACAGATCACACATTCTTTCACATCATCATCCAAAAAAAGGACACAAGTCACGAACTCGAGCGTATGTTGGGCTGCAGGAGGGCCACCACTCTGAATTACTCTGTTAGTGTTAGGGATCAACATACGAAAGTGGTTCTGTATGATAAACAATCAGAACCTCAGCCTCATCTGATGGCTCTGGTTGCACTCTATCAACATACGAAAGTGGAGTTGGATCACCATACCGATAACCCTGCAAAACTGACATGCGGGCACGATCTTTCCATGTAAGTATGTTGGCCCTAGGCTGCCAATTTTGAAATGATTAAATATTGAGTGCATTATAAAGAGAACAGGTGATCCTTTCCTTATATGAAATCTCAATTTTGAAATGTAATTTTACTGTACATTTTTTAGGGGTCATTTTCACCTGTAGCGTACATATACAAAAATAAAGATCAAATTATATGCAAATGAATAAATATTTTCGCGTGCCATTTTTTTTAGGTGAATTTGATCCAACAATTGATCTAACCAACATGATCTCAATATTATTAAGTAATATTACCTATATTGTTGAGAGTGTATATATATTCTCGATTATTGTTCGGCTCAATAGACCTGTTAATAAAGAGTAATGAAAATTAGGATGCAAAGGGTACGAGAATTAATTAAGTTCAGAACAGATGAAATTTTTATTTACCAAGGAGTTTAGAACAAATGAAATTTTACAAATGTAGATGTAATTACTAGTATTTCTTTTTAATTTCATGCACTCAGCCTTTCCAGTGCTTATTTTCGAATATTCAGCTCTATTAAATAACTTTCTTTGTAAAGAATTGATTATTTAGTAAATTAGGAAACACTATCAGAAGCGTTATTTCATTTTGGAAGGGAAAAATAACTTTTTTTATTAACATTTTTTAATTCTCTCAGCTCTCAAAATTATTAAAGATGCACGTCTTTATATTTAATAAAACACAAGTTGTTATCTAATTTTGTAAATTTCCATATATACTCTTGTTCTGTAAATGGATTAAAACCGATAGATGTGGATCATTTTTGTTTATATGTACGGAAATATATACACATCTCTATTATTTCCAACTCGTAGAATTCTAAAATAGACTAGCTAGGCTATATATTTAGCACATTAAAATGTTGTTACTAAACAATTTCTTTCTAAAAATATGAAAACGATAAACTATTGTATGAAAATATTAATTATTCCTTCGGAGAACAAACTTTTGGTATGGAAATAAATCTGTTGTCACTATTCCAATTGTTTCTTCAAACTTTTTCATGCGTGGATCTGAATGAAGGAAATTTTTCGTACACAAATCTCAACGAGGATCAACGTGGATCTGAATAACAGTTCTTGTTATTTCCAAGGAATAAAAAACAGATTTATTTCCTTTTTTGTATAGTGGAAAAGAAAATGCTCTTACCGTGGGGTGAATTATCTAGATTCTTCCTATTGTTCTACCGACTTTACTAATGCTTCATCTAGAGTTTACATGGAATATTCTACTATTTTCTTTGTTACCGTCAATATAAGTTGGTTGGGTAATTTCATGAATAATCTAGAAAGTGAATTTTGGGCCTTGGCCCATATTATGATCAATAAAACACCCATATTATGATAAATACAAGAGTTTACATCATGTGTTTCAGTTTGACCCATAAAATATTATGATAAATAAAAGACATAGCAATATAATAACCAACTTCGTGGTGAACTATTTGTTGCTCTGAGTTATTTTTTTTTTCCTCTTAAGAATTTGTCACAAAATTAGGCGTACGTGGAGCAACGTAACTTAATTATTATTACAAAATATTTGCTGGGGCTCGTATATTCTTTATGTATAGAAATCAACAAAGTAGAATGGTTGAAATAATTGAACTTAACAAGTAATTATATCCCATTAAAAGCAATTTGCCTTTTCCATATGCAATTGGCACGCATAATTAGAAAAAAAAAAGAATATAAAAACGAAAAGCTTTGGAAAATAAAGCAATGAACGGTCAATAATCCCTGCAATTAAATTAATGTGCTCACACTAGCGGTCACAATTTCATAGGTGACCTTTCGAATGGGCAATATTAATTATTATTCTATAAATCAACATCCTATTTAAAAACAAAATGATTGTGCGGTAGATCATAAATAATTTTAATCTCTAATCTAATCTAGTCTAATATAATATAATCTAATATATATACACTCTATGTGGAAGATAAATTGGTTGAATTTAAACGAACAAACGCCTCAAAAGATGTCCAGGATTCAATTCCTCTCGATCTTTTCCAATAAACAGAGAAAATATATCGTCCTTAATTGAAACCCACTCATATTCTTCATCTTTTCCAAAGAGTAATAATATTTATTGCTAGCTTCAATTTTTCCAATGCAGCGCTGCACAGATCACAATAAAATAATTTAATGTATTATTAATGATCCATAGTATAGTCAATAATAAGTGTTTCCAAATTAATTTATTCTGATCAATTACATATTCATTAGAGGAACATTTGTAAACGTTTTTACATTATGAAAAATCTTACTTTTAGCTAGTGCTATATATATTTATGACTAATCACTTTCAGTTTTGAATTTTGTCAGGTTGGAGGTGTTAAAATGGTTGATAAAAATATAATTATAGTTTAATTTCATCATTTAGTGTAATTCAACGTGTTATGTTCAATTCCAGTAATAATTTTATAATTGGGAATTACAAATATTGTCTAGTGATAATATACAATAAAATATACAATGAAGCTGGAGATTTGACTTGTCATTAATAAAAAAATAAAAAATTGTGAGTTCCACAGCATTCAACCATAAATATAATAAATGCATCAGGTTATAAAAAGGCCAAAGCCCTTGCTGCACACTTCACAGTTAAGTTCCAAAAAAATTCTGAGATTCGAGAAAAATCCCTTTTGCTGCACACTTCACACTTCGAGCATCGTTTCTCCTTTGTGCTTTATCTAGTTCTCCATATTTGTGTTTCCTTATGACACCGTTGAGACTCTCATATGTAAGATTTCATCTCAGAATCTTTAGCCTTTTGAAAGAATTTCAGTTATTTTTTTCTGATTTCTGTTCTGATTTGTTAGATTGTCACCTTCATGGCTCGTAAATGTTTCTCTGTTCTTTTCTGAATTTTATATCAGATATCATCGTACAAATTTTATATTATATATCCTCGTACGACATAGATATACCAGACTGTGCAATTTTCTAAGAAAAAGATGTTCAGCGCAAGGGTCAATAAAGCAATGTAGAAGTCTTGTATATTATTATAGTCTGAAAGAATTTAGTTTACGTACAAATTAGGAATCTGAAAGAAAGGTGAAATGTTATTAACTGGTACAACATCATAGTCTTGTATATTACATTTTTATTTCTTCTATATTTATACTAAGACAATTTAATTTTTTAATTTCTTTTGATTGTTCTGAGTTTCTTATATGTAATACCTTGTTTCAGGTTGAAGTGAATAAAGTTCAGGAGCTCATGAGCTATTATTGTTAGAGTGATAAAAGAAAAACATGAAGGATTTATCATATCGCACACAAGTAAGTTGGAATTTGTTTCTCTAATATATATTATAAGCTCTATGTACATTGGCATGTTGAACTTCCTTGAGATATAGGTTTTTGGATTTAAAGATGAACTTTGCATGGTGAACTAGCTCTTTAGCCATTTGCTATAGGTTTAGGATTTTTGATTGAAAGTGTTTTTTAAATTATTCATAGCACTATTTTCTTACTACCAAGCGTATGTGTTTTGCGAATGTTAGGTATGGCTCGTATTAGAGGTGCCGCTCGAAGAGGAGGTGATGAAGCCGATGCAACCGAAACAGGAGGAGATTTTGGTGAAGATGGTGGAGGAGGAGGTGCTGAGGATGGTGAAGGTAAGATTTTATCTACTATAGTCTTTATGGTATCATTTATGCTATAATCGTTAGTTTTTATTATCAAACCAGGAGGTGCTACTGAAAAAAGATTCTATTCACAGTATTGATTCAACGAAGCTGCATGGTGGGGGTGGGGATGATGAAGAAGATTCTATCCACAGTATTGATCAAGCGAAGCTGTGTGGTAGAGGTGGGGATGATGAAGAAGATTCTATCCACAATATTGAACAAACAGAGCTGCGTGGTGGGGGTGGGGATGATAAAGAAGATTCTATCCACAATATTGATCAAACAGAGCAAACTGTTCCGCTACAGGAGGCACCATGGCTCCGTTTCCGACGGCCTCCAGTTCGCATTGCTGATTTGAGGATATTAGTTTCTTTTAAATTGTGGATCAGAAATGCGAACTTGAGGCTGTCGAAAATGGAGCCATGGTGCCTCCTGTGGCAGAACAGTTTGCTCCGTTTGATCAATATTGTGGATAGAATTTTCTTCATCATCGCCACCTCCACCACACAGCTTCGTTTGATCAATACTGTGGATAGAATTCTTCATTATCTCCACCCCCACCATGCAGCTCCGTTGGATCAATACTGTGGATAGAATCTTCTTTAGTAGCACCTCCTGTTTTGATGATAAAAACTAAAGATTATAGCATAAATGATACTATAAAGACTATAGTAGATAAAATCTCACCTTCACCATCCTCAGCACCTCCTCCTCCTCCTCCACCATCTTCACCAAAATCTCCTCCTGTTTGAACGAGATGGTTATGCAAGATGACGCAGAGATTACAAAGCTGCCTTGCGACAAACTCTTTCACAGAAATTCGATCGTGTTGTGGCTCAGCAGGAACAACACGTGCTCACTCTGTCGTTTCAAGCTCCCTATAAATGTCACAATAAATCAAGCGTGAGAGATAGTTAGGATGTCAATTTATAATTATTTGGATTGCATGCATTTCTATTTTCCAAAAATGTAAATTATGCATGGTTTAATATTTCATAGAATTTTGACGAACTGACTTATTATATATTAATAATGTCATGTATCCCTTTTACTTTTGTATGAGAATTTGTAGTTACAAAACTGTGTTCTGTAGTGATATGATGGAAAATTATTAGTAGTATATTAATTATAATTTATGACCTTTTTGATGGTGGAATGTTTGATAATTTTTATTTTCAACTTATAGTTTTATGAAAAAATTTCGGTTTTAAAATATAACAAAAAATGTACACATTTCTTGCTGCTTTTTTTATTTTATTTTATTTTCAAATATGATCGTTCGTTGTTGCAAGTATAATGAACCCAATATTAAATATGTTTTGATATGATGTTATGATTGTATTTCTTCCTGAATTAAACTATCCGAGATTTGTAAATAATAATATTCCTTACTATTTCATACACGAAACAAAACAAAAAAACAATATACTATATGCTTCCGCTCAGTGGGGACCTGAAATTTTAAAATTGGGTATGAAGTAGTATAAATATATTGGTCTGCTTCAAAAAATTAGATTGCCTATCCTCATTCTCGAAATTTTTAAAAATACCATACCCTAAAAAATAAGATGAAGAGTCTATTCACTTTTTTCTCATGTTCAATTCAACCTTGCCTCAAAAGGACATCTCCATTTTAAAAGAAGGGGTATATTTATCTATTTAATTTTTAAATAACTAAATAATAGATTTAATGAATAAATGAGTATAGAAGAAAAAAATGTTTAATCTATATGGGTATATTGGATATTAAGATGTTTTTATGGGGAAATTGGCTATTTTGAAAGTTTTGATCGGTACACCAAAAAATTTCCCTTAATTTTTATTCTATAAATCAAAATCCTATTTGAAAAGAAAATGATTCTGTGGTAGACAATAGACAATTTTAATCTCTAATCTAATCTATATACACTCTCTGTGGAAGATAAAATTGGTTGAATTTAAACGAACAGACGCCTCAAAAGATGTCCAGAATTCGATTCCAAAGAGTAATAATAATGTTTATTGCTAGCTACATTTTTTCCAATGCAGCAATGCACAGATGACAATAAAACAATTTAATGTATTATTAATGATCAATAGTATAGTCAATAATAAGTGTTTCCAAATTAATTTATTCTGATCAATTACATATTCATTAGAGGAACATTTGTAAACGTCTTTTATATATTCATCACAATTTTTTTACAGTTCGCGCAAATTTTTAGGCTAAATTCTATGGTATTGGTTTCTAGCCTTTCAGACATTTTTTTTTTGGATAACAACTATTGTGTTGAATTTAAGACTATTCTGTTTTCACACACTTCTCTATTCGGCGTAACTGATTTACAATTCTCACTTATCTCCACCAATTGATTCAAAAATCTCTCCGATCGGCACCAGCTACACTCTTGTTCCCTCACAAAAGGTTGGTGACTAGCCTTAAATTCTCATTTTTTTTGTTAGTTATAGGAGTTCGTTTTTCCTGTTAGCTTTAATTTCACTTTTTTTTTTTTATACAAGTTAAATTATAAATCGTGCTAAATAAATGTTGATTATGAATTGTAAATATGTCCAAAACAATGGTATCATATATAATTGATTTGACATGTCCATGCACCCACATTTTAAAGAGTATTCAATTATGCGTTGAATAAACATAATTTTGAAAACAAATTATTTTGATGAATCATTCAATGTATTCATATTTTGTTTTGTTTAGTAAAGTTCAAAGTCAAGCCACCAAACTATTTAATATCCTTGTTATTATCCCATCCGGGTTTCAAACACAGCCTCTCACATAGAAGCGATGTGCCTTTGCCACTAGACCAAATAATGTTGATAAATCATTCAATTTATTTATATTTTGTTTTGTTTAGAATATTTTACTAGTTTGTTATTACATTAATAAAATTATTATTGAGAGTTTTAATTATAAGTAATGTGGCTTTTATTTCTTATCAAGAACTTTATTTATGATATTGGAAACTCTTCTCAAAGCGGTATAATTGATACAAGAGCTAGTGAAAAAATGGGTAGAAAAAGGGTGATTCCAACCGAATAAGGCTGGATGACGGTGGTATGCCAACACAACAACAAACCTGCTAACAACTCATATCAATCTCCCACACACCGTTACAATAACAACAACAGGTATGTGGGGAATTTAAATCTAAAAGGAAGGTTTAAGCAAACAGGTGATCACAAAGAACAGCGGCGCCGACCAATTTAAATCTATAGAGACTGTTCACTTTCAGCATCATGTTCCAATAATTGAAGGTACTTACAAGTCTCTAGTGGACTTCAATGGAGAATTGTTGCTCTTACAATGGGAGAGAGAGAAGGTGGAAGGAATGTGTAACAGAAATGTTGGCGCCTGGAAACTTATTCCAAGTGTAAGCATATTAGTAACCATGCATTCTTTATAGGCCAAAATTCGCCAGTTGTTATGAAGCCCATCTATCTAAGGCACACTGTTGTTCCTTTCTAATATAAAATTGGGCCCAACTAACTAATCTTCGTGCGTTTATGGGCCTGGATATTTAGGATTTTGTTGGGCCTACTATTATTATTTATTTATATATTTTCTATTTAATTGGACTATGAAGTATGAAAGCAATTATTTCGTCAATACCTTCTGAAATGTTCTGTTTCTTGCATTATTTATTGGTCAGAATTCTCCGGTGGTTATTGATCCTAGACAATTTTCAGGACTTACCCCAAATCCTATCTACTTCACACTCAGTGTTTCCAGCGGTGATTGGGTTCAATGGAATTGTATAGAAATCTATAACTTGGTTACAGAAAACTTGGCTAGATATTATTCATTCAAAAATTCCCCCTTTGAATATGTTGCCCCAATGTGGCTAGCTCCTAATCCTTGACACAGGGTCGGCACGTTTGAGAATTGTTAGTATCTTCATATTGTTTATCATTATTGGTTGTGATTTTCAGAAATGTATTACAGAGGAGTTGTTTGCATAATAACCATTGGATTCCAATTAGTTATGTAAATGCCGTAACCTTTTTTGCTGGCACAATTGTTTCTCACTTGTTAAGTTATCCTTTGCAAGAAAATCTTATTTCATAATATATTTAGCTGGTTTCAGGTAATCATTTTGTCTCAATTAAACCCTAAACCCTAAACCCTAAACCCAATAACCAAAGTCATCAAATCAGATCATGACTACTGTTGTAACTTGTAAGTACTGAACAAATATATACACAATACTGATAATTCACATAAAACATATTTCCAAATCATGACTAGACTGGCTAGCATGCCTAAACGACCTAAACAACAAACAAATTAAGAAATCCTGACCTCAAGTGTTGTCAGCCGTAATTATTTGTTATCTATTTACTGTATCAGGAACAATAACCAACAATTTCACCTTCATAAAAGCACAACACTATGGATAAAAGATGAAGATTAAGTTTGAATCGCAGATTGGAGTCATCTCTACGAAAGATAAAAGTAATGTGTATTTGAAATTTAATAAAGTGGTATAGTTTCCAATTAATAGAGTAACCAAAGTTTTTAAATTTTCATGAAACCAAAATTATTTTATTTATCAAAGGTTTACATGACTCAGTAGAAATGAAAAGCGTAGCATTCATGATCCAATTCGCATTACGAGGGACCCGAGCATCTCGATAATTTAAATTTAATTTCTCCTTTTTGACTCTTAGTCTTCTTTGATCCAAAATTCCAATATGAGAGGGACCCTGGAAGTGGAAATTGATATTTTTTTCAATTCTCCATGGAAATAAATCTGCTACGATACTAAGGGATTGTAGGGTCCTACAATTCCAAATCCAACCTTTCATTTTTTAAGTATTACGAATCTCCATAAAAATTATTTTTTATGCACAAATCTCAAAACAAAAAAAAGGTTGGATTTAGAATCATAGGACCCTATAATCCCTTTTAGATCGTAGCATCTGGATATCATATACACGGACAAATTAACGGTCAAGATGGTGACGATTGGAATTTGGAAGAGACACCGTAAGTTTGTACTACTGGAGTGTCCTGTTTGTTGTAGACTGGAGAGTATAAAAGATAAACGCGTGTGAACTGTGAAGTGTGAACGGTAGAAAAGTTGTTTGTCCTTTTCCTTAGCATGTTCGCATGTGAATGAATCGGGATATAGCATCTTTCGCAGTTGCACATTTTCCTTAACATATCTTGTCAGAGCACTTATTCATAATATATTAATAATATATTGTATATGCTTGTTATTCTGAGCCCAAATTTTGAATTAGATGCAATTTATGTTTTTGTATAGTTAGTGGAGTCTTTTCAAACTAAATTAAAAAAAAACAACTTATTTAGATATTTTAAAATAGATAATTTTTTATGGACACATGCACGTTTATACATTTATTTTGTACCATTAATTATAATTCAGATATATTTTTTTTGTGATATGAAAAACATGATTGTGAAAGGTTTTCTTAATACTTTTTTTATGATTGTAAACTATATATATAGTGTGAATTCAAACAATAAGAGAATACACAAACACTATAGAATGTCTTTTACATATATCTTATAAGTGTGAAAATTTAAAATATTATACATCATCTCGAATTGATTTTTTAGAATAGTATAAATAATAAAACTAAGAATAAATGAAAAGAAAACAAAAATATAAACTATCATGATACCTTTCTAGAGATGGAAAACCTGAAAAATATTGAATTCCTAGACTGTTCATGCAAAATTGTATTTAGAAAAAACTTCAAACAATTATTTTTAAGCATAATATTGATATTTGTATGAGAAAGTGTGGACTGTCTTGAGAGACTTGAAGTGGGATATTTATAGATTGTGACAAGGATAACTCCTTTATTAATTTTATTGTGGGACTAATTAAGGAAAATTACAATCCACCTGATCAATATTATGTTTAGTCATGAAATATAAATTGCTAATATTATATAATTATATACACCAGATTTTGTTCAATTTACCAATTTTTTTTAAAAGAATAAAATAAATACTTTTCAGTATAATACATTTTCATCTTTTTTTTAATATTAAAGTTAAAACTTTCCACTTTAGTTAAAAGCGTACATGTTAATTATTTGTCTAGTAGCATTTCTTTGTTTTTTTTTTATTTGGAAAGGAGTTGTTTATATAAGGCTGTGTTCAAATTCTAAATATCAGGTTATTCAATAATTCAGGTCATAGTCCAATTAAGTAGAAAAATTATATAAATAATAATGGTCGGCCCAACAAAATCCAAAATATCCAGGCTCATATAATAGGTTTCCTTTCATCAATTAGTTGGGCCTCCTGATGAATTGGTTAATTGGGCCAAATGTTATATTAGAAAGGAACAACAGTGGGCCTTAAATAGATGAGCTTCGGTCTTATAAAACCAAACATATGGCAAATTGTACAAATAGTATTACTATAACCATGTATATTTTTGAAATATATTTTGATAAGATTAAGCATATCAACAAGTTCAGGAACTGAAATGACATGGTTACCAGTAAATCTCCGGTTTGTACAGAAGCTCGCTGTCTATGAAATATATATGCTCCCCAAGGACTCCAAATTTTGTACCAGAAAGAAATAGAAAGAAACAGAAAGATAAGTTTGAAATTTGATTTTATTCACTCATTGTAATTTATTGATTTACAAGAGATTGTTCCTACCTTTATATAACAATCTGAGTTATTATGAAAATCTAATTTACATTTATTTCTAATGCGCTATCTAGGCAGTGAGTATCTTTTTCTGATTTATTTCCTGAGTCATCCGTTATGCCTTGTGAGGCTGCTGTCCATTGGTTGTAACAATGGATGTGTCCATTTGTATCTTATCATTAGTTCTATTAACTTCTGAGTTCATGTTATAACCATTGATAAAATAAACTTGGATTCATGAAAATTTCAAAACCTACATAGTCTATTAATTGGAAACAGTACAAGATTTCCAGGGACATTTTGTTGAGTAGGGACACTATATTGAAACTAATTTTATTACTCTCTCAAGATATTCTTACAACTCTACTACTTAATAATCTAACATCCAAGATTACACCCTCTACTACTTATATTATCCTACACCTCCAAACTACTACAACACTCTACTACTTATATGATCCAAGATTGTTTTCTTGCTTGGATGGTGAAAATGAGGAGCAAGGCACCCTATTTATAGTTGCTCCATGAGAGCCAAAGAAACATCTAGACCTAAGATATTTTTGGGCTCTTCTAGATTTTCCTACATCTTACACTACAAGATATTTTCTTTAGTAGTTTCTAGATCAATCTTGTAATTATCTAATTGGGCTTGGGCCTCTTTGGTGCTGACTTCAACACTCCCCCTCAGCACCAACTTGATGTTGTCTTATTTTTCGGTACTCCCCGTTTATCTGGATCATCATAGTTCTTGTCGTTTCTTTTAATTTTCTGAACTTGAAGTTGTTCATACATATGCAGTCGATCTTCCAGAATAGTCATCTTCACAAAAGAAGTTTCTGAAATCTTCTTCTCACGCTGCCTTGGCACAAGTCGTCGTTGAATTCTCTTCTCTCGACGGTTCACCTGACAAGCTCCATCTTTTTGCACAAACTCTTGTACTGCAGTCTTCTCTGCAACAACAACACTCCTCTGTGTCGTCTTGTCATCATCACTCTCCTTGGTGATGGCCTCCAGTTCAGTGCTCTCTTGTGGCTTCTCCTCATCAGCCACTGCGCACCTCACAACTTCAGTCTCCTTCTTGACCGATTCTTCAACTGGTTCTTCAAAGAACCATGACTCAAAATCGATCTCCTCATCCTCAGGCTCACCAGCCTCTTCGACGTCCTCTACGTCGGCCACCGACTGCATCGCAACAGCCGCCACTGTGTCCCACTCTTCTTCACTTGGGACCTATTCTGTTGCCTTCTCCTTCGTGGTCACAGCAAAGCTTCCTTCATTCTTCCTGAACTGACACTCTCTCGCATAGTGCCCTCGTCGTCCGCAATTGTAGCACTCCACTATTCTACTCCGGTATTCACCGCTATCGGCTCCTTTATCCTCTTAGCCTCTAGGAGCTCCCCCTGAACATGAACACCTCTTGCATTGTTCATGACAAACCTTCTCCGTCTCAGGTTGTCATCGATACCGGTCTCTGCTCGATTCTCCATGTCGACCACTATACAAAGCCTTCTCCTCTTCGTGCTTTACCGTCAAACCTGCCAGCTGTTTGGCAAGAGCTTCCTGACTGGCCAACAAATTCTCCAGTTCCAACAGAGTTGGTTGTGTCGCCCATCCTTGAATTGTCGTGATGAAGGCGCTGTACTCCGGCCTCATGTCATTTAGGATTATCCGCCGCATTCTGTCCTCGCCAATTTTCGCATTGGCGTCTAGCTGCTCAATCTCCCTACACAAATTCTTTACTTTAAGAAAATACTCACTTACAGTCTTGTCACCTTGGGAGATATTCATCAGCTCCCTCTCGAGCAGTTGCAGCCGACTTGTGTTCTTCCTTGAAAACAACGCGGCAAAAACATCCCATGCCTCTTTTGGTGTCTCCACATCTTCAATGTGAGATAGCAGGCTCTTGTCCACCGTAGCCTTCAGCACAAATAACGCTCGACCCGCCTTCACCTTCCACTTCTTATAAGCTCGGATCGAATTTGGTGGTGGTTCGATCTCATCGCCACCGACAATCTCCCACAGATCTTGCCCCTGCAGATATGACTTAATACACGTACGCCAGTCTCTATAATTATAATTATTCAGTTTCTCAATCAAACCACTCATGCCACTCAAATCTGACATTTCGGCACCACGACGTACTAAGGGGTTACACAAACCTCCTAATCAGCAGGACCTTCGACACAACAACGGATTATCCGAACCTTCTTGCCAACAGGATCTAACCTGGCTCTGATACCACTTTGTTGAGTAGGGACACTATATTGAAACTAACTTTATTACTCTCTCAAGATATTCTTACAACTCTACTACTTAATAATCTAACATCCAAGATTACACCCTCTACTACTTATATTATCCTACACCTCCAAACTACTACAACACTCTACTACTTATATGATCCAAGATTGTTTTCTTGCTTGGATGGTGAAAATGAGGAGCAAGGCACCCTATTTATACTTGCTCCATGAGAGCCAAAGAAACATCTAGACCTAAGATATTTTTGGGCTCTTCTAGATTTTCCTACATCTTACACTACAAGATATTTTCTTTAGTAGTTTCTAGATCAATCTTGTAATTATCTAATTGGGCTTGGGCCTCTTTGGTGCTGACTTCAACACATTTATTTGGTTTTCAACTTGTAGTAGTTTAATTTCAACAAAAATAACTATTTTGTATTTTATGTTTTTGTTCTTATATATTAGAAATAGTATTAGGATCAATTAATTAAAATTGGACTAAATTGACAATTTTAATTTTGCTTTCTCAAATAAAGTACAAAAAAAATTAAAAAAATATATATTGTATTTTTATTTTCGTTATAGATTGATTGTGGATTCTTCGTGTAATTTGAAAATCATTCCATTTTTCACCAAATATCTTTAAATGTACCCCGTAAACAAATTAAGTCATTCGATGAACAGTAAAAAAATTATCAAATTTGTACAGGGGTGTGATTTTTAGTCATATGTCACCAAAAATTAATACTACTTCATCTAATATATATATATATATATATTTATAAAAGACCCTTATATATGTTTTAGATATTATAAAATAGTCAATCACGGATAAACAAATAAAATAGTGTTAATATATTATTTACATTTTTATTAAACTTGGTACTGAAAAATCCTAAATTCATATATCTGTATAATATAGTAAACTTATCATATAAACAAATAAAATGGTGGAATGCTAATTGTGGAGGATAAACTTTCAATTAATATATAAATGTATAATAACTATTTCATATGTATGTGTGATTTTGAGAGAGAGAGAGAAAGGTGGTTGTAAGAGGTTGCAAGTAAGGTTGTCTCTTACATGACATAAATATGAGGTTTTGTCTTTTTTGTTCCTGTCCAAACTACATTGAGACCACAGACATGTGTATGGCTTGGATTGTGCCCCTTCTCCCCCGTCTTAAAATGATTGAGACTTCATTTTTGAATTGGGTTTCATGTTTCGTGGTCCTTTTTTGGACCATTTTGATGTTGGGTCCCTCTCTTTCTAGAATATATCTAGGAATAATAATTAAGTTTTAAATTAAGAATGTAAATAGACTTCATTTTTTTTTATCTATCTTAGTTTTTTAATATTAAAACATATTTCTATTACAAGTATTTAAAAATCAACGGTCGAACCTATTAACTCATTGATTCAACCAGTGAATCTTTGATTTAAAACTTTTATTAGGTGAATATCTAGTCTGATTCAAATAACATTGCTCAAAAGCGTGGACCAAGCCTCACATTTACGAATTTAGATCCAGTCAGGTGGACCGACCATTTAAGTCTCTAACACAGATTCGGATACAGAGAATGCAAGACATTTATTCGTTGCATAAATTAAAACATTTTTTCACCTGATACCAAAAGGTACACTATGTTTTTACTTGAATACATAGTAAAACATTTTGATTGATCTATCATCTATCTACAGTTACAGGTTCATTATCTCATAATCTCTCACAACTTCAGTCACCTCTTTTCTCATAATCTATCACTACTTCTTAACCTCTTATCTCTCTCTCTCTCTTGCCAATTGAAAGAAAAGAAATAAACGTAACATTGTACTACAATGGCTGAGGCGTTGGCACTAGCAGGAGCAAGATGGGGGATGTCCATCGCAGGATGGGTGGCATCTCCAATCATCAGCAAGCTCCTCAACCAGGGTTTCTCCTACCTCGGGATGGACGTGGCTGCTCGGATTGAAAAGTTGGAGGCCACCATCCTTCCTCAATTCCAGGAGGTGATCGACGCTGCTGAGAAGCACAGCTGCAAGACCAACTTGGAGAAGTGGCTGAGACGACTGAAGGATGCCATGTATGAGGCAGAGGATGCACTCGACTTGTACAAGTACCGTCTTCTCCAACAAAAGGTACTTAGAGTGTTATATTAATTTTTTTTTTAATATTTACAACTGGAGTAATAGTCTGCAAACTTGGCCGAGTCAGACCAGAATTGAACCTAACCAAGCCGATTTTCAACCGACTTATGCGGATTGCAAGTTTCCATCGAAAAACCACATTGAACAGTGTTGAACCAGCCGATTCAAGCAATTTTAGACCGAGTTTTTTTTTTTTTTTTTCCGAGATCTGTAATGTATGGTTTGAGCAGCAGCTCCAGATTAACATCATTGGTTCGAAACCATGCTAAAAATCATACAGACCTTTTAGTTTAAATTTGGTAATTTGTTTTCTATTTGGATTTGCTCAATTTTTATTCATCGTAAATGTTAAATGAAGTTTGTCTAATTTTTTTTTTAATAAGGTGAAGAATGATGGAACCACAATGAAGAAAATTACAAACAAGCTCAGTAGCAACTTAAATATCCTATCCACTGAAGAGAAAAACCTAAAACAATGCCTCAACAAACTAGAAAAGACTGCTCTGGAGGCCAAGGATTTTCGTGAATTAATAGAGAGGCAAGTCAAAATCAATCCCACCAACTCAATTAAAGAACCCATGGTGACAACCTCCATACCTCCCCTACATATCTTCGGGCGAGATGCCGATTGTGACTATCTATTACAAGAATTGTTGGAGCCGGTAACTTTTGAACCTGAGTCCATTCAAGTTAGGAGTTACTCGGTTTATTCTATTGTTGGTGTTGGAGGGGCAGGTAAAACTACCCTTGCCCAGTTATTTTATAACCATGAAAGAGTAACTGCTGAATTTGATCTTAGAATATGGCTCTCTATGACCCGTGGACTTGATCTTGTTCGTCATACACAGATCTTTCTAGAAGGTGCCTCAAATAAAGAGTGCCCACGTTCAGATAATTTTGGTTTCCTACAAGGAGTTCTCATTGATTCGGTTAATTCAAAGAAGATTTTGGTTATGATGGATGATGTTTGGTGGGATGAAACAATGAATGAGCAGAAATGGGAGCAGCAATGGGAGCAATTTGTTGCTCCTTTGGCATATGTAAAGAGAGGCAGCAAAATTCTTGTAACAAGCCGTACAAAAAAGATGCCATGTGCGTTGCTCCCCCAAAAGATTATGCCTCTAAAAGAACTTGAGGAGAATCATTTTTTCTCACTTTTTATGCATCATGCTTTTGGTGGTTTAAAATCAAATAGTACTCACTCACTAGAGTCTCTAGAAAGATTAGGGAAGCAAATTGCCAAGAAGCTAAGCAGATCTCCTTTAGCAGCAAAAGCAGTTGGCAGTCGTCTACGTAAAAATTTGAATGAGTGGTTTTGGAGAGATACCTTGGAAAGAGACATGTTAACTGATACAATGCAATCACTTTTATGGAGTTACCAAAATCTAGATGCACCAATCCAGCGGTGCTTCTCCTATTGTGCCATATTTCCGAAAGGTTATCAGTTTAACAAGAGAGACCTGATTTTGCTCTGGGTAGCTGAAGGTTTCATTCATTCTAGTACAAGGAGGATGGAGGATGTAGGGGATGATTATTTTCAGGAGTTGTTATCTATCTTTTTCTTTCAAAAAGTGGGCAAAGAAGAATATAGTGAAGAATATGGCATGCATGATTTATTCCATGATCTAGCTGAAAGAGTTTCTAGGGACGATTGTTTCAGAATAGAAGACGGTAAATTAAGAGAAATCCCTTTAGTTGCTCGCCATTTATCCATTCAGGGTGAAAGCTTTAATGAATATATCACGAGTGTTGAAAAACTAAAGAACCTGCGTAGTGTTATCTTTATTGACCCGGTTAGGGATGATGTTATAAATACTTTTCTAAAGAAGATAGGAAAGTTCTCAAAACTTCGTGTACTGCACTTTTGCAATTGCAGCATTAAAAAACTTCCAAACTCTGTGGGAGAATTAGTGCTTTTACGCTACTTGGGTCTTTCTGAAACAGATGTAGCAGAGTTGCCAACATCAATACAAAAACTTTACAACCTGCAAACATTAAGGCTGAATTCCAAGATTACTCATTTATCAAGAGGCGTAAACAAACTTGTGAATTTACGACACTTAAAAAGTTTTGGATATCAGGCAACCTCAACACTCTCTGAAATAGGCAATTTAACCTCACTTCAAAACTTGGTCGATTTTTGGGTGAAGAATGAGAAAGGGTTCGAAATTTCACAACTAAAGCACCTAAATGAGATCAGAGGATTGTTGAGAATTCGTGATTTGAAGAATGTAAAAAATAGGGGGGAAGCCACAGAGGCCCATCTGAAGGATAAGAAACATCTTCAGCATCTTTCACTTAGATGGGGTGATGATGATGTTATGGATGGAAACTTGAATGCACACTTAGAAATCCTGGAGGGCCTTGAATCACATTCAAATCTAAAAAAATTAGATATAAATGGCTACAAGTCACCAGTGCTACCCTCTTGGCTGTTTCAACAAGGATCCCATGATAATTTGATATCTCTGGAACTGAGGAAATGTCCTTCCTTGGAAGTCCTTCCACCTATCACCACCTTGTTTCCATGTTTGGCCTCAATAATCATAGAAAAACTCCCCAAGATAACAAAACTCCCTCTGTTTCCATCGATCCTTAAGGACCTAACTATAATAGAGTGCTGGTCTCTTGTGTTCATCTATGAGGAAGAACTGCAAAAAGGTGACTATGAAGTGAGGCTTCTGAAGGCAATGCAAGATTGTCAATTTAAATTTATTCTTGAAACCATACCTGATATAAAGGATCGTGCATTGAGAAAATTATTTGAAAAGTTCTCAGAGCTAAGAATATTAATGGAAAGGGAGAGCCATGGCAAAGTAAATGATATGAGCATGCTTGCCATGAATATAGAAAGTGCTGAGATAACCGCAGATGGTATCTGGGAGGCACATCTCCAATTAATAAAACTAACAATGGAGTATATTTATAGAAAGAAAGATAAGTACCCTTTGATCGTACCACCAGGCCTTGAAAAATTGAGGATTTCTTCTTGTTACATTACTGACGAGGATTTAATGCATTGCCTTGCACAGCTCACTTTCCTCAAGACCCTCTCCATTTGGATGGCATAAGAACAATCACAGTCCTCCCTCCAAAGGAGGTCTTATGTCAACTGGCAGTGCTCAATCACCTAACTATTGATAGGTGTGACTACTTAATTTCGCTTGGAGGTCTACATGCTCTCGTCTCAATAAAAGAACTATTCATATGGGACTGCCCTTGCTTAGAGATTTCAGGAGGAGGCAGGGGCACTCTTCCCTTTTCACTGGAATATGTAGGAATCAGGGATTGTTATTCTATTAGACACTTTCAAGTTATAGATTTGCAGTCACTTTCTCATGCCACTTTCATTAACTGTGAACAACTAAAATCAATGGAACTGAGAAATCTTTCATCACTAAAAGAAGTAGAGATAAGAAGCTGTCGTGAGCTTGAACTGATTTACTCTGACACACCGGTCTTGGAGAGGCTGGTAGTTGAGAAATGCTTCGCCTTGCAGAAAACCTTCTCCAGTTGTAATATGGCATGGGCATCCTTGAAGAAGATTGAAATTAACAGCTTTAGCATGCTTGGTAAGTTGCCCTCGAGGGGTGAACTGGTTAATTTGGAAGATTTAATAATTAACGGGTCAAATGAAGCATTCTTCAACGAAGATGAATTTGGGTGCCTTACCTCACTGTATCACTTCTCCTTATTTAATTGTGAGGTTCAAGCTTTGCCATGTTCTATGAAGAACTTCTCCTCACTGGGAAGGATAAGTCTGTGGGATTGTCATGAGTTGCTATCATTGCCTGACATGCCTGATATCTTGCAATCCCTCACTTTGGGAAACTGCCCTTCGATTGCATCACTTCCAGTTTTGCCAAAGTCTCTGCGGTATCTAGGAATATGTAATTGCTCTATATTGAGTAAACGATGCCAATAACCCAATGGGGAGGATTGGCCAAAGATTTCCCATGTCAGGAGGAGAAAGATTGATTGACAAAATTAGTGATCCCATCAATTGCAGGGATTGAAGCATTGGTAACATTGGTACATTTTGTCATTAATATAATTGTTGTAGAAAAAATGATGTTTGTCCCATTCATTGGTTAGTTTGCTGATATGTTTTCCTAAAAAGAAACTCGAATTTTGATCTTTTTGGAGCAAATATTAGATTGATGGAGTTAATTATAGATGGAGAACAATTAATTGATTTCACTCTGGTAATTTATCTTAAAGTGTTTCTTTCTGTATTTCTATTATGTTAGTTTGTTGATATAAATTTATTCTCTACCTTGTAGATTTGCTATTTGCTAATATCCTCGATTAATGCTATATGAGATGGAGATTTACCAGTTGTTTCTTTTCTTCAATGCTATTCACGTGCATGGTAAGTATTTAAATTAATTTTAAAGTAAATAAAAGTACAAAAAAAATTATAGTTCTGTAACAATTAATATTTTTATTGTTACATTTTACATGCTTTACGTTCTATATTAAAGAGTGTGGCTTGGGCATCAAATTGACGGTCAGAAACAGGTGGTGATTGACGCGCCAGAAGCATGAAGTACACTGGATTCAAGCAGAGGTTGCAAAGCACATATTGCCCTCATCGGCCAACTCATATCCCTGTCAGACAGATTTTGGACAGGTATAATATTCATAACAATTGAAATTTAAATTCAAATCATAATTTTGTGTTAAACCAAATTTATTTTCAATTTGGTCATGCAAGACAAACACTCGATGGTTTTCACATACCAATCAAGCCTTCAATTTGTATCATTTTTTTCTATTGATTGAGTTCTCTAAAAACGATACCAATATTAATTTTTTTTTTAAGATGCCGCGAAAACCGATCGGTAGCTAGATTGTTCATCTAATTAAGTTTTTTGAAGATGCTACGGATGCCAATATGTGTTACTTGCTTTTCAACATTTTTTAATTGAAAATTTTCTTTGCTTTATAGAGATCGACTCAAGAAGTTGGATTGTGGGCATGGTGGATAGTAGTTCATCCTCATTAGTTGTGGTTGCCCCTTGAACAAATTAAATTGCAAGTGTGATGCAATCCCAAGATCTTTTGACATGGCCTCTAATAGCTCGCCCGTCAATTTGTTGAGCACAAACAAATTATACTACATACTCACCGATCGAATCCCTGAATCAATTTTCCAAAAGTAAATAATCTAAGAAAATCTTTGCAATCTCTGCCAAACTAAACTGGGGGTCCCGCAGCTTAGCAAGGTCGATGAATGATGGGCAGCTCAAAGAAGCCTTTTTCAGCAACTGAATCGGTCTCAATCCAGGCATGATGTACCGATCCGGTACCTTACTAGATGAGGCACCAAAATTGGATGCAAGAACTTGAACACTCTCAGTTTGGATGAACTTGAGCTTAACAGTACTACCAAATTTTTCTTCTAGAGTAGATGCCATTTTTCTTTATTGTTTTCCTTGTATGGCCTTCTCTGTTTAAATAAGGAATGTATGCTTCATGGCCATCTATTAATGATTGTGGGACAGAGCCTGGATGCTTTCTATTAAAATACTAATATATGTTTACATAGTCAAATTAGCTTTCTGTTAAAATACTAATATATGACACCGCCCATTAATTAGTTTTGGCTTATTGGAGTTTGTTGTAAAATATATATATAAAATATCTTCTTGAAAATACAAAACAAAATGATATTAAATATAATTTTGGTAAATCAACGAAACATTTATTACTGTTTTGACTCGTTAATAAAAACTCTCATGCTATTGGTGCTGACTCTTAAAAGCCTCTCCATTCAGTGGATGAATAGATTCATTTCAGTGTTGCTTCAGCAGTTAACAATTGTAAGATTTCATTGGTTCAGAGAGAGCATGACATCAAGGTGTAATGTTTATTCTTTTGACTATTCGTACATAGATTGCATTTTGAGATCTTGTGAAAGATAATAAATAAGTGAAACCAAATGTGAAATGAAAAGATTATATGAACATATATAAAATACAAACGATGAGATAAATATCATTGCAGTGGTGTCTATTTATGTAACTTTAGTTGGTTGAAAACGAGAAAGAAGATGAGTAATAAATTGAGGAAATGAAACTTATTATTGGGCCTAGATATTTAGGATTTTGTTGGGCTGACTATATATTATTATTTGGAATTTCTACATTACACAACTCATTTCTAAATAAAAAAGAATTAAAAGAATGTAGACAAATAATTAAAACGTACGCTTTTAACAAAAGTATAAAGTTTAACTCAATTTAATACAAAAAAAGGTAAAATGTATTTTACTAAAAAAATTTATATAGCACATTGAACAAGATATCGTGTATACAATTATATATCGTGGAAACAAGATATTTTATTCATTTAAAAAGATTTGGTACATTGAACAAGATATCGTGTATACAATTATATAATATTAGGAAATTATAATTCATGACTTTACATAATATTAAAATTCCACACTTATAAGATGTATGTAAAAGACATTGTATACTGTTCGTGTATCCAGTTATTATTTGAATTCACACTATAATTTGTAATCATCAATATTAAAAGTTAAGAAAACTTTTCACAATCACATTTTTCGTATCATGAATAAACATGTCTGAATTATAATTTACGGTACAAAAGAAATGTATAAACACGTGCATGTGTCTCATAAAAAGAAATATCTATTTTAAAACATCTAAAATTTGGATTGACTATAGTAAAAAAAGTTCAAAAAAAATGTAAAATTTGATCTGCAAGCACATTTTAATATATCCATTATGTTGAACGGTTTGGATTGACTATTTAAACTTTGAAAATATAGATTGTAATTTGATGCTATCGAAAAAGGGTGTATGTGGATCCTCCTCTTTTAATATCACTATATATATAGAACAGTATGACAACATTAATTGAGGGTAATTCTCCAATTAGAAAATCAACAATTAGTGAAGTAGTGGTTATATAATTGGTGGAGAGTCACCGTTGATTATAGCAAAAAGTGAGCCAAGTGACCCGCTTTACAATTGACCACTACATACAAACCTTTGTGACCAATGCCCATGACCCACTGGATTGGATACGAAAACATAAATAGCATCTAATTCAAAAATTTGGCTCAGAGTCACATGTAGGGGTGAGTAAATCGCTCATAACTCGTGAGCCGCTCATAACTCGCTCATTAAAAGTTCGCCTAAACTCGCTCATTTACTTAATGAGCGAGCATGAACATGACCCAACTCGCTCATTAAGCATTTGCCACATCTAATCCTTGCCACATTTAATCCTATGTAATTCTGTGTAACATCAACCTTGCCTCATTAAGATTCACTACTAGAATTCACTCTTTTTTCATGCTCCCGAAAATGGCTTTTTCCAAGAGATTACCCTTGAAAAAAGCCCAAAAATCGCCATTTTCAAGCGCTACCCTTGAAAATACTACCGTTGATAATACCCTCCTTGAAAATAGTCAGTATTTCCAAGGAGACCGTTGGAAATACTATTTTCTAGCTTTTTTCAAGAGACTACCCTTGAAAAAAAGGCCGTTGGAAATACTTTCAAATTTGACTTCTGTCTACATTATTTTCAAGGGGAGCATCGTGGAGCCCACTAGATTATTTTCAAGGGAAGCATCGTGGAGCCCACCAGATTATTTTCAAGGGGAGAGAACATGGGTCCCACTTGAACATTTCCAAGGGTGACACCCCTGGGACCCACTTGAGTATTTTCAAGGGCAGTTTATGGAGGACCCACCCCAGCAAATTCATGGCCAACAAAAGTGGGCCCCACCTGGTCAGATGTTGGTGCTATTATTTGAATGGGTTCGTGCATTTTTTCCATGGAAATACCTCTGAAAATACTAGCCTCCTTTTTTTTGTACCAGAATGCTTTCATTGGATTATTCTCCCGGTACCAACCCAATATTGCTTTACAATCCCCAATTCTCATTCAAACTGATAACACATCTTACAAATCGATAAAAAACACATTGAGAAAAGAGATTGCAAAACATTTAATAAGCATAAATCATTAACATAGCATAATCAACACATTGTATCAAAAGAAAGTGAAAAACCCTTTACAACACAGTATTGTGTACTTGCACACTACTAATATACCCAAAATATACCCACTATGCTATGAGTTAACAAAAATTCACATAATAAGTTACCACCTAGTTTCTTGATATGTTAGAGGTTGTAAATTCACCAAAATGTGCACTTTCGGACACTAAAAGGTCTGGTTAAAGTTGAAGATAGATTGCCACCTACAATATTAAGAAAACATCCATGTGAGCATCCATGTGAAATTATCGAGTCTGTTACCTACAATATTAAGAAAATAAATTATGAGAATTATATTATTATTATTAGCTTGGAAATGTATTTTGCAAAAATGTGATAAGTTACTAAAAATTGTACTCTACCTTGCTGCTGTTTATCATGGACGATGGCAAGTTTTGCCTGGACATATAGTTTGACTTATCCTCACTGTAGAAGGTATAAGTTAAATCTCAGTTGCTAAAATTTCAATAATTGAAATTAAATAATAATAAATAAAATATTGGATGTAAAGTACATGTTGGTACCCAGGACTAACATGGCCATACCATTATAAACAGACAATAGATTGACAAGGTTAATTTGTTGGGTATCTTTGGTTATAATGATCAGTGTGTCAATTGTCAAAGTAGTATCTAATTATGGTAGAATGAATCTCATTATTATCACTCCATGTTGTGTTTTTAACTTGACCATCTTGCTAGTGTAAATTTGATAAAAAAAGTAACTAGATGTCAACCAAATAATAGTTTTTTGTTCTTTACATCAACTGCTTGTGGAGAGGCTAGTTTTCAATTAATTCAACATGTTTGAGGCAAATTAACCACTTTATATGCAATTTTAAAACTAGAATTGCTAAGATAAACCAATGTTCGATGATGATCACAAACACAATTAGTAGGCATCAATGCAAATACAATAATGATATGAGGTGCAATTTGAATTAATAAAAAATGCTTTGCATATAATTATGGTCATACAAGCAAGGATAGGTATAATGAAATACTAGTTTAAACTTGATTAAGCAACCAAAGTAGGAAACATTTTCAGAAATTGGCATACCTGTACTGTACTGGTACTGTACCAATGTCTCGTCATTTTCACAATTTTAATCAAGTGATTTGTATCAGTGTACCTGTACTGTACCAATGTCTAAATAATAGAAAATAGAAGAGAAGGCAAGCAATATTGATACCAGTATCATAAAAAAATAGCAGGCTTGAAAAGATATATAATCTATGATACCTTTTGAAAAAGGACAAAACTATCCTCCTTATATGGATATCTAAAGCAGAGTTACAAATATCATTAATTGTCAAATAAAGCCTCTTAATTTTGGGCTAAAGACTAGAAAGTTCATCATTATTTTTGAACTTACTGGTTGTATATAGTCGCAATCAAAACCAGCATATTCATTGAAATGATTCTCAATGTCGTATCCTCTGTAACTGTATGAGCCATACTCAAATCTATGAAATAAAGTTTACCTATCCAAATAATAAATATGAAAAAAGCATAAGTTACTATTAATTGACAACTACAATTATGGATTGTCAGAAAGCAAAACCTGCATTTTTTCAATTGAGAATTAACAGCACAAGTGAAACATCACTAAGGCTTTAACTTCTAAAAAATGAGAAGTTACTTTAGATGGAGGAACAACCTTTGCCAAAAATTTCGAAAAAAAAAATACTTAAGAGAGAGGAAGGTTACCTTGCAAGTCATTTAGCAAAATATTTTCAAAAAGCAAGTCATTGTATGAAAAGGTGGAAAAATTTAATAGATCGGTAAGATCCTGTTAAAAAATAAAAAAAATAAATACTACAAGCACCAAAAGCATAGAATAAATAACTACAAGTATATATGAAAGTACCTTAAGTTCATTAACTTGCTTATGAATCTGGACTGCTTTTTGTCATCATCGAACTAAAGCTTTTCAGCTAAAACCAAAATATTAGTTAGTTTTCAATTCAACATTAGTTAATCAAACAAATGCCAAGAATACAAAAGATAATCCCCCAAGGATTAAAATATAAATTTTGCATGCTAGTACATTCTTATATAGAAATCATGTTGAATAACTCAGATTGACATTTGGACTTTAAAAATGAAAATATTGATCCGTAGGACGGACCAATATGCACTATGCATATATAGTACCATAGCCTCACTCTTAATTCTATTGCCACCTATATAGAAGTCAAGTATAAGGCCAGCATGTAAAACCAAGTGTGCATTCATCTCTTCCACAAGCAAACTGCAGCCCTAATTGACATGATGAAACAAGGATACCAACAAAAAAGTAAATCCAAAATACGTACCCCATGTAGGAGATGAATATTGCACACAACAACTCGACCAGAGCTAAAATCAAGCAGTTATAGTAGCATATTAGCAAATATGGCAAAGGCTACAATAATATTCAATTATGACCAATTGAGCCTCCATTAGCCCCTCAGCACTGCAATTCACCATTTATTCAGTTTTTAGTGCCTAATAATGAAAACCAATGTGGAATTGATACAATGTGAGAAATAGGGAAATAATATGAGAAAGACAAAAAAAATAAAAACTAAGTTGAGAGACATTCTCTGAAAATAGTCCACTGAATCGCTTGTATAGTTTTTTTTAGTTATTTTGGATTCAATGGAGGCTTTAATATGAAATTCTGGGTGTGGGGGGTTGACCAACTGAGAATACTTACTCCGTCACAATCTTGTCAAAAATTAACATGTACTATAATCCTAAAGCAATTTACTTGGACCATCTCTTTATAGCCTTCAATTTTCTGGAAAAGGGGCAAATGAAGAAAATTTATTTGGACTATCTATTTACCATTAATAGCTGACAGTTCAAAAGTAATTCCTTCCTTCCTATAGTATGGCTCGTAAGCTCCCAAAATCACATCATGAAACAAAATCATGCACTACCCTTTAGTCAGTTTCACCATTTTACAAGTGCTAATAGATGCATGATAAGACCAAAATTTACCTGGTACTTTCTTCACGGCTACTGTTGGCTTGATGAAACCCTTTACCTGATTTACACCGCACCAAGAATAAAGGAAATAAGCGAGATTATTGTGCTGGAGAGGAGGCGGTGTCTCGGTGCAATCTGGGAGAAGGTTCGGATTGAATGAGATGAGGGAGATCTGAGCGGGTTTGGAAGGATTGGGTCTAAAAGGAGAAGAAAGGAAGCGAGACGACTGAGCGGGGTGATTTGGGAGTGAGGGTTTTAGGTTCTTTGCTGTAGAGGACCTGATATTTTCTAAAAGTAGGAGATAATTTTGAGAGGGAATTCAAGGAGGGAAGCCAAAAATTTAGGGTTTTGGCGCTCGTGCTCGGTTTTTCACTGAGAGTAAAGAGAGTAGTGGAGAGGAGGCGTTAAGTCCAGAGAGTATAAGTGTTCATACAGTAGTAGTTTGTACTGCATATACTGGGAGAAATCACAAACTTTGAGGTAACGTGATTTTTGTGTTTAGATCGGCGCCATCTGATCATTATTATGCACAAATATTAAAAGATCTTGTACATCACTTAAGGTCGGATCTAAACAGAAATATTATGTTACCTCGGAGAATAGGCACTCCCTACCCACAACATCTAAAATTAAGACATCATGGCCCTTCATTACTTATCTGACGGCTCAAAACTTGATCTTACTAATTAGATAATACATGTACAACAAATAATATGAAAAAAATTCCAAAAAAATTAAATTAAATTATTTACATCTTATATAACCAAATCATAGTTATAATTGTCCATCTTATAAACTTTTATTATTATTTACCCCTCCATATTTAACAAATATATATGAACCGTTCATTTTCACGTGAGAAATCAACGGTTGATCTGTAATTAAATTATTCCATATTTGTTTTAAAATGATCAAGGGGAAAAATTGAACGTAACCAACATAAAAATTCTGAAGTTTTATTATGTTTGAGCTTCGATCTAATGTGAAGTGTTCATAACCCTTTGATGTTTTGATATTCCGTCGACTTGATGGATCGGTAAATAAAAATAAATTTTCATCAAAATTTGCTGCAGGAATGTATATGCAGTGCTCTTTAATTTCAACGGTTCCGATCGACCAACGGACGACGCGTTTACGTGCGCCTTCATTAACCCACAAAGCAAGAGTATATGTTTTATGAAACATATACTCTTGCTTTGTGGGTTAATGAAGGCGCACGTAAACGCGTCGTCCGTTGGTCGATCGGAACCGTTGAAATTAAAGAGCACTGCATATACATTCCTGCAGCAAATTTTGATGAAAATTTATTTTTATTTACCTATCCATCAAGTCGACGGAATATCAAAACATCAAAGGGTTATAAACATATGTAAATCTGAACCGTTTGATTAAAATTGTGCCATCCTGATTATTAATGGACATTTCCATTTAACAATCCTAGTCACTATTTTTTATGTAGATCACTTCAATGACAGTTGGGTCCCAATTTTTAGTTTAACAAGACTCCGAATTTTTTCTGTGCCGTACTTAGGTTTATTTTCATTTCTCCCTCCACACTTTTCATTCCAGCGCTCTTTCTACTGTCTCTGACAATAATGTCCCACCATCCGAAGAATTCATTTCAGTACCTTTTCTTCCTTCTCTGACAATCATGTCCCATTGTTCAGCACCGTGTACTACAACGAAATATGCATCTCCCGGCGCTAAAAGTTAGTATCACTGTGCGCCAGACAATTTTGGTGCCCGCCAATTCTAAAATTCCGCCTCCGATCCAAACCCTAGACACCCGCCTTCCCACCTCTCAGCGTTAATTCCCCATCGCAAAAAGGTACCGATTAGTTCCATCCTCTCTTGTATTTTGCGTTTTGTAAATCCTCAATACTTCCTATTACGTGTTTGTCTAAATAAACTTAGATGATAATGGTATCTCAAATATATCAGGACAATTCGTTCTCTTTTAATATAATCATCTATGTTTATTAATTTTAATGCAGCTCCTGTGAGTAACCGGAACAAATTACCGATTGATGGGTTGACAATTGGAAAAGGAGAAATCAAACCTGAAGATTTATATGCTGCCATTAAAAAAAGAATTGAGAGAGTCTTAATCCGAACAGTTCAGATTTACTAATTATAATTAATCTTTTTTTAGGTCTTACGATGAAATCTTTGCTAATCGATCTGACCTATTTGCAAATTAATTGCCCACAAACTTAATCATTTAAAATAATTTCTAAAAACATAACTCCTATGTAGCAGAAAATAACTAATTGCTCTCCCTTTTTTCATATGAACTGAACCAATCCCCTTTCAAATTTGTAGTCCAAGGTCTTAATCCACTTGTCTTTGCTTCTTACAGTACTCTGTGGTTGGTGAAGTCAATGTCTTTGCTTCTTACAGTGCTCTTAGTGCAAATATAATAAATATAAGGCATTATTTGCAATAATGGCAAAATAAATTGTGCAAACACCCTTTTATCATCTTGAAAGTGTCTTTCTTGTTTTAGAAGGTCGAATGTTTTGGACAAATTCGTTCAACTAAAACAATCCACTGTGTACTGAGGCTAGATAAGCAACTCAGGATTTGAAATTCTTTTGCTTTCTAAACAAGTCTTGATTCCAACTAATGCCAGTGAAGGACCACCAGGGGGGGTGTTTTTTTTTTAGTTCAGTTCGGCAAGTAGCAAGACTGAAATTGGTAAGAAATCAATTTGTAACTCAATGAGTATGTTAATGTTGAAGAGTAGGCCTGGTACAAGATTTGCTCCTGTACAAATTATGACTGGTTAATGAGCTACAAGCACTTAAGAAAATAAATCTAGCAAACATTGGTCCTATAGAAATTTAGTTACCATGGCCTAATCCAAACTCAGCCACAATACAATCTAAACTGAGAAGTTTGAAAAAGTTGGTTTTGCTTTTATTTTTTGGAGATGTCACTTGCAAGAACAGTTACTGTTGCGCCTAAGTTATTTGGTTTAAGTGAAATTGTTGCAATAAGTTGCTCATATGTCTTGGTGCAATGTGATGGTCAGAAACTAAAATCAGGTCTATTACTGGTATGTACTGGTATTCAGGATGTATAGTAAATTTTTGCATCTCTTCAGTAAGGTTATATGTCATTTTCAATAAAGGAACATAGATTTTCATTTGAATTGCATTTTTTATTATTTAATTAAAGCTAAATTTTATATTTTCATGCTAAAAGGAAGAATCATCAAAGAGCAGAAAAGCACCCGTCAGATGATGCATGCCCATCTTTTATCTTGTAACACCTGCCCCTTTTTTTTCTCAATAATATGTCTAATGGATAAAAAAAACTTGCTTTGTAGGTATACTAAGTCAAGTATTGAAAACTTTGCAAGTAATGAAAACTTTGCAAGTAATAATGGTTTTTCCTCCCCTCTTATAAGATCAAACCGAACTAGCTAGATTTAATAGAACTAAATCTTGATTCGTGTTTACAAACTCTTCCGCAGCTTTGGTTCTGTTGGTATGAAGAAGTCAGAGAGTCATGTCTTTGTTTGATTTGTCCCTTTGTTTGGATGGTTGAAAACTTGAAATTTATCAGAAATAAACAAAGGATATCGGTGCTTTAAAAATGATCTGGTCATTTCCATGTCTGGTACCAAACTTGAGCTCTTGTTAGAGATAATAAGTGACACTGAGCTCATTCTGTTATTTCAGTTACAGTGGCAAATTCTGCTCTTGTGCTATCATGGCATAGTGGTGCCTGTACTATGGGATTGCATATCACAGCAGGCAACAGTACTATGGGATTGCTTTGTTAGATAGTAGCTAGATATTCTAAGACTGTTATATAACAAAGCAATCCCATAGCACAGTTGACAGATACCTATATTCGAGAAGGGGTATGAAAAGGATCCGGCAATTGTTGCTAAAGAAGCTATTCAAGAAGCTGCTCATAATAAATCAGATGTTGTTCTTGTTGATACAGCTGGCCGCATGCAGGTAATTTTTTTGTTCTTCTCTTACCGGAAAAAAGTATCTTAGTTGAAGATAAGTGTATACAGTGATAATAATCTTGGATTTGAATACCTCAAGATAGAGTTGAATTGTCCAATTTCAAAAAGTTAGCAAGAAGAAGTAACTAATATCTTTGCATCTATGCTACTGGATTGAGCGTGAGACGCGTACTAAGTTCATGTGTCAATACACAGTGCAAAAGCAACATGTACTATGGGTCAGTTTGTAGTGTCCTTGATCCTCAATTTGATGATTTTATCACAAAAATGTATGCACAACTTATCCAAAGACCTTCATACAACACATGTGCATGTTTTCCTTAATTTTTTAATATTTTTAATAATTTTAATAATTTATTTCATCACTTTTTAGTTTGTGAGGTGCAGTTTGGATCATTCTGACATGTTGTTTTGTTATTTTTGTGTAGAACAAACCATAGACCCAAATTGGATGTTTTTTGTGTCTAAAATTTCAGGAAGTCATAATCTGCACCCACAATTTATTTGAACTCATTGTATTGCCTAGAGCTATGCCAAACTTAAGTTTTTCTCAATATCAGTTTTGTTCCAGTTTTGGTTCTGTACCAGTTTTTTTATTTTCTGACAACCAGTTTTGTATAATTTTCACAGGACAAACTACAACTCCAAATTGAGTGTTCTTGGTACCAAAATTCTCAGGATATTAAGATCTTTTACCATGATTTATTTCACATTTTTATGGATTTTCTAAATGAGTTGAATTTGGGGTTTTGTACAGGAAAGTACTGCACCAGCAACACGTACTATTGTACCAGTTTTTGCATTTCATGAGGTCAGACTTTGAGAATTCATTATAAATGGTAGTAACTATAATGTCATGTGTTTTATTTGGTTTAGAACAAAAGAATGTTTAGCAAATATATCATGTCTTTAATTGATTAGAATTTCTCTTCTGGTCAAATACTAAAAAATAATTAAGTGCTCAGCTCTTTTATAATTGGGCAAATTTTGTATGCATAGGAGCACCATGTGAATTATTGTTGCTTTATAATACCTTCATTTATTTGAGATTTTTACCAGGCAATATATATTATAAGTACATTATGAGGAGCATTGTATAAGATTGAAAAGCTGATCAAAACTTTGTTATACCAATTAGTTCAAATATCTCTAATGCAAAATAATGCCATATTTTAAGACGTACTCGAATTAAATACTCACAAAACGGTTTGTTGATCATATAATAATTAAATATTGCTTGTTGCTATGATTTACTTTTGTTGAACATTTAAAGCGGCATCTCAAATAAACAGGAATATTATTGTCTATAGGAACTAAACTTTTTCAACGGTAGTCTCATTGAAATAATATGTCTAACTATAAAATAATATAAATTGAATCAATAAAATATTTCCAAGGGTATTGTGCTCCAGCATTTCCAAGGGTCTCACTATAAAATAGTATAAACAGACTTACCAAATCATTTTCAAGAGTAGTCCCTTGGAAATAATATGGGCTCTCAATAAAATATAGTATTCGTTCTGTTTAGTGGGTTATGGGTTGTGCAAAAGTATTTCCAAGGGTGGATAATAAGCATTTTCAAGGGTTGGCATCAGGGATTTTCATGCGCTATTATTTTCAAGGGACTACCCTTGAAAATAGTTAAATGTGTCAGCAAACTCAATTTTATTTCCAAGGGCCCTTCTTACCCTTGAAAATACAGATGCTACCCTTGAAAAAAGTGGAAATTCTAGTAGTGATTGATAAATAGTAAGCATAGTTTCATATTTGATCCTGTGTAATATAGTGAGCATAATGTAACATTTAATCGTGTGTAATATACTAATATTCATAGTTTCATATTCATTTTTTTTTGTAAATCGGTAGAACCAAAACCTCCGCCTAAATCCCAAAACAAGTAATAGTCATAACAACTCGCTCATTTAAATAAATTATGACAATTTGTTGGATTTTGTTATGATGACTTTTAACAAATTTTGTTATGCATGGGCACACTATATAATTTTGTTATGAGTCATAAGTCATAACTCGTGAGCCGCTCATAACTCGCTCATTTACAACTCGCTCATTTATCCGCTCATTTAAACTCGCTCATTAACAACTCACTCATTTACTTAATGAGCGAGCATGAGCATACCCTAACTCGCTCATGCTCGCTCATTAATCACCCCTAGTCACATGCATATATAATATATTATTAATATATTATGAATAAGTGCTCTGACAAGATGCCAACTACACCCTGAAAAATTGGAAATAACAGCTAAAATCATCGGAAAATGTGACTATAAGCACGAATTTTGAATTGAAGAAATGAAACCTATTATTGGGCCTGGGTATTTAGGATTTTGTTGGGCCAACTATTATTATTTATAATTTCTACATTACACAACTCACTTATAAATAAAAAAGAAAAACAAAGAATGTAGACAAATAATTAAAACGTACGCTTTTATATAACAAAAGTAGAAAGTTTTAACTCAATTTAATACAAAAAGGGGTAAAAATGTATTTTACAAAAAAAAAATTTCTATTTGATTCATTTAAAAAGATTTGGTACATTGAACAAGATATGGTGTATACAATTATATAATATTAGCAAATTATAATTCACGACTTAACATAATATTGATCTGGTGGCTTATTTTCCTTAGTCCCACAATGAAATTAATTAAGAAGTTATCCTTGTCACAATCTATAAATATCCTACCTAAAGTCTCTCAAGACACTCCACACTTTCCGGTACAAATATCAAATTTGTTTCTAAAAAATAATTATGTTAGAAGTCGTTTCTGGATACAATTTAGCCTATACGGTCTAGAAATTCAATATTTTTCAGAAATGTATCTTGATATTTTATATTTTTTTTTCAGTACATTAATTTATAGTTTTATTAGTACTTTTTATATTAAAATATAAATTCGAGATGATGTGTATTTTTTTTAAAGTCCGCATTTATAAGATCTATGTAAAAGACATTTTATAGTGCTTGTCTATTATGTTATTGTTTGAATTCACGCTATATTTTATAATCGTAAAAAAAATAAAGAAAAAGACTTTCACAATCAATTTTATTGCAAATCATGAATAATCATATAGCAATTATAATTAACTATACAATAAATGTATCAATGTTCCTGTGTCTCGTAAAATTTTGTCTATTTAAAAAAAAAAATCTAAATAACTTGATTTATTTATTTTTTAAAATTTAGTTTGGAAAAAGAGCCAACCAGCATTGAAGATTTCTTCATCAACAAAAACATACTGAGAAATTCTCACGCAGCCTTAATATATACATTCTATTTAATTAGCACCTTGTAACTATATGTTTTACCTTGGGAAAGTAGACCATTAAGTCAGGCTCGCATTTGGCCTTATTATGATAACATTAATTGAGGGTACTCCTCCAATTAGACAATCAACAATTTGTCCACTAGTGGTTATAATATTCACTACAGCAAATCCCACTTTCTGCGACCGTTTTTCCGGTCGCAGAAAGTATAGGCGCCGGTCGCAGAAAATCAAAACGGTCGCTAATACCCCGGTCGCTGAAAGCATTGTCGCAAATACCCTCCTGATGACGTCACCGGTCGCTGATAATTTTTCTGCGACCAAGATGTTTTGGTCGCAGTTGTTTTTACTGACGTCAGGAAAAGGTATCTGAGACCGGTGAAACCGGTCTCTGATACCTAAATACCGGCCGCTGATACTTATATCAACATTTTTTTTTTTATATTTTGTTATTTACATTTCTCCATGACATTTCAACATACAACATTACATCAAATAACATAAATAAGACAACAAATGACATATAATTCCACATTCACATCGATCAAACAATAATATCAAATAATAGCTCAATTCGAATATAATATCAAATAATCATAACATACATAATAGCTTGATTTGAATTTAATATCAAATATCGTACAACAATTCAATATTGACATACAACATGATATCATATAACATAAATAAAAAATTATGACATACATATACACACATTGAGTTCTCTCCGAGCATGATGATCGGCCATGAATCTAACAAATGCAAATGATAGTAACACCAATTAATAAAGGGTATCAATCAAGGAGGACTTATTGCGAGAAATTTCAGCTTCAAACGATAAGCCGATTGATGCAATATGGTCCTGCGCATGCTTCACAAAAAGGGGCGTAACTTTTGATCCGTCCGTCGGATTGAGCTGAAATTTTGACAGGAACTCCACAGCCCAAAGGCCGAAAGGAAACCAATCTATAGATTCGTTTCACCCATCGTGGGTTCAGATTCGCGATCCGAGTCTTCCTTCATGGACTTTTGGACCTTTCTTTATAATTTTAGAGTTTTTAGGATCATTTATGTTTTTTTTATGTATTTTAACCATCGATTCTTCAATTTAACCATCGATTCTTCATTTTAAATCCAATTGAACTGACACAAAATCCTACTTACATGCATTAAAGCTATTTATTTGACTAAAATTATAACTACCAAAACCCACTGCTTTATACAATCTACAATACTGGACGGGTACCATTGGTACCAACACTGCCACCACACAAGCAACACGGCAGCAACAAAAATTAGAGACAGAGTTACAAGAATCAAAGCCGCGTAACACCCAAAATCAAGTAATTCAATCGTGTCGGAAAAATCAACAATCCGCACTCGATTTATCAAATCCAATTCTACGAATCATCACGACAAACAAAGAAATCAGCAAGGAAAAGAGAGAGAAGATACCAGTGTCGTCGGTTCACGGCGTGCGGTCTGGGCGAGTCGTTGGTGGTGCTGGTCGTGAGTCCAGAAGACGGCACGGAGAAGAAGGCTGGTGCTGCAGCCGGTGCTGGTCGGGAGTCCAGAAGACGGCACGGAGAAGAAGGCTGGATTCTTTCCGTGAGTCCAGAAGACGGCGAGGAGGAGGAGACGGCGCGGAGGAGAAAATTTTTGGGGAGGCTAGGGTTTTGGCGGAGAAGAAGAAGGGTTCTGGCGCCTTTTTTTTCAGCGAAAAATTCCAGCGATTTAAAAAAAAAAAACTTTCAGCGACCGGCGATGGCGCCGGTCGCTGAAAAGTGTTGGTCGCCGCTGATTTTTCTCTTTTCTTTTTTTTTGGGGAAAAATGACTATCAGAGACCGGCGTTAGCACCGGTCGCTGATACCGGTCGCTAAAAAATTATTCTGTTGTAGTGATTGGTGGAGAGTCACAGTTGATTATAGCAAATATAATCACAATTGAATAATTCGAGTTCGGCTCGGCAAGATTAAAATTTCGTGATTCGAGAATAATTCACAAGGGAGTAAAAATAAAAATAAAAAATTCGAGAAAAATTCGAGAAAAGTTCGGTAATAATTCATATAATTCAGAAATATTTGTAAAATTCACGAATAATTGAGTCAAAGTTTGGTCAAACCGAATAATTAGATGTTTGATTAGTCATTATGAAAAAAACGAATTATTCAGGAATCTTGTGACTATGATATTAGCAAAAAGCGAGTCAAGTGACCCGCTTTACAATTGACCATTACATACAAACCTTGGTGCCCATTAGGGGTGAGTAAATCGCTCATAACTCGTGAGCCGCTCATAACTCGCTCATTAAAAGCTCGCCTAAACTCGCTCATTTATCCGCTCATTTAAACTCGCTCATTTACAACTCGCTCATTTACTTAATGAGCGAGCATGAGCATGACCCAACTCGCTCATAACTCGCTCATTAAGCATTTGCCACATCTAATCCTTGCCACATTTAATCCTATGTAATTCTGTGTAACATCAACCTTGCCTCATTAAGATTGATAAATAGTGAGCATAGTTTCATATTTGATCCTGTGTAATATAGTGAGCACAATGTAACATTTAATCGTGTGTAATATACTAATATTCATAGTTTCATATTCATTTTTTTTTTGTAAATCGGCAGAACCAAAACCTCCGCCTAAATCCCAAAACAAGTAATAGTCATAACAACTCGTTCATTTAAATGAATTATGACAATTTGTTGGATTTTGTTATGATGACTTTTAACAAATTTTATTATGCGTGGGCACACTATATAATTTTGTTATGAGTCATAAGTCATAACTCGTGAGCCGCTCATAACTCGCTCATTAAAAGCTCGCTCATTTACAACTCGCTCATTTATCCGCTCATTTAAACTCGCTCATTAACAACTCGCTCATTTACTTAATGAGCGAGCATGAGCATACCCTAACTCGCTCATGCTCGCTCATTAATCACCCCTAGTGCCCATGACCCACTGGATTGCATAAGAAAACAAAAATAGCATGTAATTCAAAATTGTGGCTCAGAGTCACATGCATATATAATATATTATTAATATATTATGAATAAGTGCTCTGACAAGATGCCAATTACGCCCTAAAAAAATTGGAAAAATAACAGCTAAAATCATAGGAAAATGTGCGACTGCGAAAGATGCGCCTATGCCGCATGAATTTTCAAAAAGCAAAGTGTATATCCAATATTAGCATGAATTTTGGTGTTTTTGGAACCTAAATTTTGGTGTTTGGATGGATTAATAACAAGATACGGTTAATCTTAACAAAGTATACTATTTTTGGAACCTGGTTTTTGATATTTCATTCTCTTAATAATAAGTCACGGCAAATCTGAAAAAGATATGGTATTTTTTTTAACCTGAATTTTGATGTTTAATTGACTTAATAAGAAGATAGTTAAATCTGAGCAAAGTCTGAAATTTTTGGAACAATTTATAAAAATTCCTAATAATATCTAACAATTTATAACAATTTACATATTTTTCTACTAATAAAAATTTCGGTAAAATTTCCGACCCCTACCCACGTATTGATAGAAGTCAAAACCCCTAGAAATTTGGCAATCATATTACCTTCAGAACTGCCCAAAATTTTGGCAATACTAAATGGAATAGGACCACCAAATTTTTTGATCGAGGGCAACTTTGTAATTTTTTATTTTTTTTGGAGGATATTAAAAATTAGAATCTAAGACAGATTCGGATACAGAATATCAAGCACTATTACAATTGAACTCTTGCTGTCTTGCAACTTGCAAATTGCGCCAAATTTTTTTATCTATAACATAAAAAAAAAAGATGAAAATTTCTGCCATGTCATCAGTTCCCTAAAATTTCGAAATATATGACGAAAATCACTGTTGATTGTAGCAAAAAGCGAGTCAAGTGACTCCTTTTACAATTGACCACAACATACAAAGTTACAAACCTTGGTGCCCATGACCCACTAGATACAAAAATATAAATAGCATCAAATTCAAAATTTTGACTTAGAGTCACATGCATATGACGAAAATCACTGTTGATTGTAGCAAAAAGCGAGTCAAGTGACTCCTTTTACAATTGACCACAACATACTTTCCTCAAAAAAAAACCACAACATACAAACCTTGGTGCGCATCACCCACTAGTTACAAAAATACAAGGGGAATATCACGTATACCTCTCAAAAACTTCAAAATTACATATTCCCTCTCTAAACTTCAAATACTCATATTATCTTTTATATTAAAACTCATTCTAAATTTATAAAATACCCATTTTATTCTTTGTTAAAAGCATATAAAACCCATCAAACTCAAATTTATATCTGAACAATTTTTCTATAGTCCAAATTGCTTTTAAATTTACATGCGCAAGATCAGCACGAATCTTGATGCGAACACGCACATATATTGAAGCGATGTGACATATCTTAATGCGATGCGCATGAATCAATATTTCTTTAAGATCCGTGCATGCTAGATCAGCACGAATATTGAAGCATTATGCACATATCTTAATGCAATACGCGCGGATCGTGCGGTAGATGAACCATTTAAATTTAAATTTGAGTTTGATGGACTTTATATGCTTTAAATAAAGAGTAAAATGGATATTTTAAAATTTTAGAATGAGTTTCAATATAAAATATAATAACATAGTTAAATTTATGAGTTTTTGAAGTTTAGAGGGGAAAATATGTCATTTTAAACATTAGAGGATAAAATAAGTAAATTTGAAGTTTTTGAGGGGTAATGCATATGTAATATATTATTAATAAATGCTCTGACAAGATGCCAACTACGCCTTTAAGAAATTGGAAAAATAAGCATCGGAAATGTGCGACTGCGAAAGATGCGCTTATATGCACGAATCTTCAGAAAGCAAAGTGTATATCGAATATCAGCCGTTGGATCCCGATTCATTCACATGCCCGTTTTTTGACCATGCGAACAACTTTCTACCGTTCACACGCGTTAGTCTCTTATACTCTCGAGTTCAGACAAAACAGGAGACTCCAGTACCAACTTACGGTGGCTCTTCTAATGAATTTTTTTCATAAACCATAATTAATTAATTCAATTTTACCGAATCAGCATGATTGTTTTTTTTTTTTCAAAAACCATAAAGACCGAATTGGCAATTCGGTCTGCCCATATGCGTTTCCCTCAGACCGAATTGGCAATTCGGTCTCACTAATTTTTTAACTTTTGATGTGAGACGGCCACAGAAAATCCCACAACTCATGGGACCGAATGGAGCAGGGGGTCTGATAATTTAATTCTGAAGACCGAAAGTAGCAGAGCGTCTTGACAATTGAATTCTCCAGACCGGCTGCCATAGTTTTTTAACAGATTGATTGATATTGACATTCTGGATTAAGTTTACAAAGGGTGTTGTTTATTCTAAGTGGGTCCCACTTGTCATTGATATTTACAAGTTTGATGTTTATACTATTAGAGAGTGGGTTGTGGCTGCCATCTAAATTGCCTCAAAGTTAGATATATTTTAATTGACCTCGTATAAAAATACGAGTACTGCTGAGGGGGTTCTAAATAAAAATGGAGAAGTGCATCTTATTGCACTATCAATACCAATTTGACAGGAATGCTCGATGAAGAGCAGGATAATTATAGGTGGATCAAACAATTTCAATCACAATCAATCGTCGATATTATTTTTAATTTTACAACCTAAATTATGACCGTAATTGAAAAAAAAAACTTGCTACAATCTTTAAATGAAAGCTACCAACACAATGAAGAGGCTGATCTGTAAAAACACAATCTTTCGTTGAAACTTGATTTTCAGCTGAAAATGGAAGAAGAGTTTGAGAAGAAGAAGTTTATGAGTTTCTATTAGACGCCGGGAGAGAAGAATATTTATATTTTAAAAAAAAAACAAAAAAAAACCAGACCGAATGGCCATTTCGGTCTGGAGGAAAAAAAATCTCACAGACCGAATAGCCATTTCGGTCTGTAGGAAAAAGTTATTACACGAACAGCCACATGCGGAAAGTTAAAAAAACTGAAAAAAAGGGGCAGACCGAATTGCCAATTCAGTCTTTATGGTTTTTGAAAAAAAAAACGCAATCATACTGGTTCAGTAAAATTGAATTAATTAATTATGGTTTATGAAAAAAATTCCTCTTCTAATCGTCAACTCCTTTGGTTTGGAACACTGTTTAGATCTTCAATCACCTCTTTTTCTTACTCGGCTCAATAGTCAAAAGACTCCAGTGATCTTCATCCACCTTTTTTCTTCTCATAATCTCTCACCTTACTTCCCAATCTCTTCTCTCTCTCTCTCTCTCGCTTGCCAATGGCAGAGGTGTTGGCACTGGGAGGAGCAAGCTGGGGGATGTCCATCGCAGGATGGGTGGCATCTCCAATCATAAGCAAGCTCCTCAACCAGGGTTTCTCCTACCTTGAGATGGACGTGGCTGCTCGGATTGAAAAGTTGGAGGCCACCATCCTTCCTCAATTCCAAGAGGTGATCGATGCTGCTGAGAAGCACGGCTGCAAGAGCAACTTGGAGAAGTGGCTGAGACGGCTGAAGGATGCCATGTATGAGGCGGAGGATGCGCTCGACTTTTACAAGTCCCGTCTTCTCCAACAAAAGGTACTTTCCTCAACCAGTAAATTAGAGTGTTATTATTAAATTTTTTTATTTTACACTTATGGACAACAATTAGTACACAATTTAGCATAGTCTGCAAACTCGGTCGAGTCAGACTGGAATTGGCCGAGTTCGATCAGAATCAGACCAAGCCGAGACAATATTTTACCGAGTTACACGGTTAGACAAGTTTTGCGTGAAAATCAGTGAAATCGTACAGGAATCAGCTGAGTTCTGTCCGAATCAGACCGATTCTCACGATTTCAGATCAATTTGAAGGAAATGGGCTTATTCTCCACTTTTTTTTTCATGGCTGGTCGAACTTGAGGGGATTTGAGAAGAAAGATAGTGCAGGAGAGAAAGAAGTTTTAAGTATTATAAAATATGAAATAAACATGGTCTACAAGTGATTTATTGTTTTGTATGGAGAATATTGCTTGATTCACAGTGAACCACATCCGGACGAACCATCTGCTATTAGTTACCGGGTGGGCCTCACCAAAAATAAAATTTCTCTATTTCCAACCACAAAATTTTCAAATAAATTTCAAGTGTCAAATAGAGAATGAAATATGTGACACACCGTGACGTGACATGGTAAATACATTGTAACTTGGTCACGTGACGTGATTATTTTTTTTCAAATGATGTGACATGATGTGACTAAAATAGTGGGGGACAGTCATGTCACACGAATGGTCATGTCAAGTATGGTCACCTCGTGATCACTCATGACGTAACCACACGTGACATGAATTAGTAGCGTCAAACTTTTTTTTATATTTTAATTTAAATTGTTGAAAACTCAGAAAAATAAAGATATCAAATAATATGAAAAATTCTAAAAATTCTAAAATGAGTAAATAATATTGCAAAGTGTTTATTTTTTTTAGGAATGTCGTGTGGGTATTTGACATTATTTTAAAAATTCAAATTACAAATATTAATTTTACTAAACTAGAGAAAATAAAAACCAGCATTATATGAGTACCAGTATCATTCAACATACACTAGAAACAAACCTAAATACTCTTAAGCGTACAAAAAAGAAACCAGTACTACATGTTTTATACCGTGACGTGACATGATGTGATCACGTGACGTGATGTGATTGGTTTACGTGACGTGATGTGTAATACTCGTTTGAATACAGTCACATCACACGAATGGTTACATCACGCGACATGCGAGTCAAGTCACGTAATCGACACACGTGACGTGACGTAACGTTACTAGACGTGACTAATTTTCTTCTCTAGTTTCCCATATCATAAGAAAAATTTCGCTATTTCTAACAAACAAAGTTCTGAAATAAACACTTATTAGCGTGAGGTATACATATATACAATTATAATATCCAATTACTACAACCGTTACACCAAGTTGTTTATTGCAAAAAAAAAGAAAAAACAACAACAACAATATATAATACTAATAAATATTGAGCCTGTTACGTGACATTTTTGAATCGGCCAATTTTAAATGTTTATATTTATTATATTAGTGGATTTTTTTTTTTTTTTTTTTGTAGATGTGGCCCTAACATTATTTTTTTCTAATTATTATTTTACATTTATATTTTTTGAAATTATATTAGTTGTTGTGCAAGGTGAAGTGTGAATTGATTAGGATAAACCCAAAATACTTCACCAAAATTCAACAATGAAGCTCAGGTCTAAACATAGCAACCGATTTGTGATCACAGTTTTTGTCACAAAAATACTATAAGTCAATATACTTGTGTTTCCAATCGGATTTTTCGATCCGATTCGGTCAAAAAGAAAACAATCTTCTGTCAAAAAATCCAAGTTTTCGATCTGATTCGGCCGATTCTAACCATTTCATCCAATTCCGATTCCACGGTCCAGTGACCGATTACGATTTTTCCTTCTATGAATTGAAGTTTGCTTAATTTTTTTTAATAAGGTGAAGAATGATGGAACCACAATGAAGAAAATTTCAAACAAGCTTAGCAGCTTGAATATCCTATCCACCGAAGAGAAAAAGCTAAAACAATGCCTCAACAAACTAGAAAAGATTGCTTTGGAGGCCAAGGATTTTCGTGATTTATTAGAGAGTCAAGTCAAAATCAATCCCAAGAACTCAATTAAAGAACCCATGGTGACAACCTCCAAACCTCCCCTACGTATCTTCGGGCGAGATGCCGATTGTGACTATCTATTACAAGAATTGTTGGAGCCGGTAACTTTTGAACCTGAGTCCAGTCAAGTTAGGAGTTACTCGGTTTATTCTATTGTTGGTGTTGGAGGGGCAGGTAAAACTACCCTTGCCCAGTTATGTTACAACCATGAAAGAGTAACTGCTGAATTTGAACTTAGAATATGGCTTTCTATGACCCGTGGACTTGATCTCTTTCATCATACACGGATCTTGGTAGAAGGTGCCTCGAAAAAAGAGTGCCCATGTTTAGATAATTTTGATATCCTGCAAGAATTTCTCATTGATTCAATTAATTCAAAGAAGATTTTGGTTATAATGGATGATGTTTGGTGGGATGAAACAATGAATGAGCAGAAATGGGAGCAATTTGTTGCTCCTTTGGCAAGTGTAAAGAGGGGCAGCAAAATTCTTGTAACAAGCCGTACCAAAAATATGCCATGTGCATTGCTCCCTCAAAAGATTATGCCTCTAAAAGACCTTGAGGAGAATTATTTTATCTCACTTTTTATGCATCATGCTTTTGGTGGTTTAGATCCAAATAGTACTCGCTCGCTAGAGTCTCTAGAAAGAATAGGGAAGCAAATTGCCAAGAAGCTAAACAGATCTCCTTTAGCAGCAAAAGCAGTTGGCAGTCGTCTATGTAAAAATTTGAATGAGTGGTTCTGGAGAGATGCCTTGGAAAGAGACATGTTAAGTGATACAATGCAATCACTTTTATGGAGCTACCAAAACCTGGATGCACCGATCCAGCGGTGCTTCTCCTATTGTGCCATATTTCCTAAAGGTTATCGGTTTTACAAGAGAGACCTGATTTTGCTCTGGGTAGCTGAAGGTTTTATTCATTCTAGTATGAGGATGGAGGATGTAGGAGATGATTATTTTCAGGAGTTGTTATCCGTCTTTTTCTTTCAAGAAGGAGAATATGGGTTCATTGGCATGCATGATTTATTTCATGATCTAGCTGAAAGAGTTTCCAGGGACGATTGTTTCAGAATAGAAGATGGTAAATTAAGAGAAATCCCTTTGGTTGCTCGCCATTTATCCATTAAGGGTGAAAGCTTCAATGAATATATCATAAGTGTTGAACAACTAAAGAACCTGCGTAGTGTTATCTTTATTTTCCCGGTTACGGATGATGTTATAAATTCTTTTCTAAAGAAGATAAAAAAGTTCTCAAAACTTCGTGTACTACAAATCTGCCAGTGCAGCATTAAAAAACTTCCAAACTCTGTGGGAGAATTAGTGCTTTTACGCTACTTGGATCTTTCTCGAACATCACTAGCGGAGTTACCAACATCAGTCCAAAAACTTTACAACTTGCAAACATTATGCCTGAATTTTTGGATTACTCATTTACCAAGAGGCGTAAACAAACTTGCCAATTTACGCCACATAAAATGTGATATGTTTTCTAGAGAGGCAATCTCAACACTCCCTGAAATAGGCAATTTAACCTCACTTCAAAACTTGCACGATTTCAGGGTGAAGAATGAGAAAGGGTTCGAAATTTCACAACTGAAGCACCTAAATGAGATCACAGGATGGTTCAAAATTCTTGATTTGAAGAATATAAAAAATAGGGGGGAAGCCACCAAAGCCCATCTGAAGGATAAGAAACATCTTCAGCATCTTTCACTTGAATGGGGTGATGATGATGCTATGGATGGAAACTTGAATGCACACTTAGAAGTCCTTGAGGGCCTTGAACCACATTCAAATTTAGAAGAGTTAAAAATAGAAGGCTACAAGTCACCAATGCCACCTTCTTGGATGTTTCAACAAGGATCCCATGATAATTTGATATCTCTGGAACTGAAGGAATGTCCTTCCTTGGAAGTGCTTCCACCTATCAGCACCTTGTTTCCATGTTTGGACAAAATAACCATAGAAAAACTCCCCAAGCTAACAAAACTCCCTGTGTTTCCTTCGAGGCTTAAGGAACTATATATAAGAGAGTGCTGGTCGCTTGTGTTCATCTATGAGGAAGAACTGCAAAAAGGTGACTATGAAGTGAGGATTCTGAAGGCAATGCAAGATTATCAGTTTAAATTTATTCAAGAAACCATACCTGATATAAAGGATTGTGCAAGGAGAAAATTAACGATTGAGTGCTCACAGCTGAGGAGTTTAATAGAAAGGGAGAGCCATGGCAAAGTGAACAATATTGGCGTGCTTGCCATGAACATAGAAAGAGCAGATATAACCGCAGATGGTATCTGGGAGGCACATCTCCAATTAATAAAATTGAGAGTGGAGTATATTTATAGCAAGAAAGAGAAATACCCTTTGGTCGCACCACCAGGCCTTGAAATATTGAGGATTTCTTCTTGTTACATTACTGACGAGGCTTTAATGCATTGCCTTGCACAGCTCACTTGCCTCAAGTCCCTCCACTTAGATGGCATAAGAACAATCACAGTCCTCCCTCCAAAGGAGGTCTTACGTCAACTGGCAGTGCTCGATTGCCTAATTATTGAGAGTTGTGACTATTTAATTTCGCTTGGAGGTCTACATGCTCTTGTCTCCATAAAAGAACTATACATACGGGACTGCCCTTGCTTAGAGATTCCAGGAGGAGGCAGGGGCACTCTTCCCTCTTCACTGGAATTTGTAGAAATCATTGATTGTTATTCTATTAGACACTTTCAAGTTATAGATTTGCAGTCACTTTCTCGTGCCACTTTCAGTAACTGTGAACAACTAAAATCAATGGAACTAACAAATCTTCCATCACTAAAAGAACTAGAGATAAAAAGCTGTCGTGAGCTCGAATTGATTTACCCAAACATGCTGGTCTTAGAGACGCTGAATGTTGAGAAATGCTTCGCCTTGCAGGAAAACTTCTCCAGTGGTGATATGGCATGGGCATCCTTAAAGAAAATTGGAATTAGCAGCTTTAGCATGCTTGGTAAGTTGCCCTCGAGAGGTCAACTGGTTAATTTGGAGGATTTAAGAATTTATAGGTCAAACGAAGCATTCTTCAATGAAGATGAATTCAAGTGCCTCACCTCACTGGATAACTTAGTCTTAGATGATTGTGAGGTTAAAGCTTTGCCTTGTTCTATGAAGAACTTCTCCTCACTGAGAAGGATAAGCTTGTGGAATTGTCATGAGTTGCTATCATTGCCTGACATGCCTGGTATCTTGCAATACCTCACTTTGGGAAACTGCCCTGCTATTGCATCACTTCCAGTTTTGCCAAATTCTCTGCGGGAACTAAGAATACATTATTGCCCTATGTTGAGTAAACGATGCCAAGAACCTGATGGGGAGGATTGGCCAAAGATTTCCCATGTCTTGTGGAGAGATGTTGAGTGACTCATCAACTGCAGGGACTGAAGCATTGGTAACATCGGTACGCTTTGTCATAAATATAATTGTTCTAGAAAAAATCATGTTCGTCCCATTCATTTGTTAGTTTGCTGATATGTTTTCCTTAATAGAAACACGAGTTTTTATCTTATCGGCGCAAATCTTAGATTGATGGAGTTAACAATTAATTGACTTCACTCTAGTAATTTATCTTAAAGTGTTTCTTTTCTGTAGATATTTACTTCCGACAATAAGTTAATTATAAATTTGTTCTGTACATTGTTAGTTTGTTCATATAAATTTATTCTCTACCTTGCAGATTTGCTATTGCTAGGATCCTCGATTAATACTATATGAGATGGAGATTTACCAGTTGTTTCTTTTCTTCAATGCTATTAACGTGCATGGTAAGCATTTAAATTAATTTTAAAGTAAATATAAGTATAAAATTGACATTTTACATGCTCTAGGTATTATATACACAGAATCCTGCTTGAGGCATCAAATTGACAGTCAGGAACAGGTGGAGGTCGATAGGCAAGATAGTTTTGTGCACATGCGCCAGAAGCATGAAGTACGCTAGATTTGAGCCGAGGTTGCAAAGCACATGTTGCCCCTTCATCGGCCAACTCACATCCCTGTCAGACAGATTTTGGACAGGTATAATATTCATAACAATTGAAATTTAAATTCAAATCATAATTTTGTGTTAAACCAAATTTATTTTCAATTTGGTCACACAAGATTCTTATGTTCATAAATTGCAATAAAATATGGAACTAATCAGTTTTTAAACCCAATTAATTAAGGCTTTAAGAGCATTTTTGATAGGTTCTGAATTGCTTGAATTGTTTACATGGAATTGTTTGAATTGTTTAAAATGTACCAGCAAAGAAAAAATTCAGAAAGATCTCAAAAACATTTCAAATTAACTATCAAAAAACAAAAACAAAAACTAACCACTAGTAGATGTGTTCTTGTAAGTTGCACTGAGGTATTTAGTAATTTATGATATTATGATTTTTGCATGCCATTTTTAAGGGGTCACTTGCAAAGAAACAAGGAGTTACTGGAATTAGAAGAATTATGTTTATATTACAGTATAGTGATTCAATGGTCACCTGTTGTTTGCAAGTTTCTAAAACATCTTTGTATCTTAGGGCAAATATGGTAGTATTATGTATTATTTGCAAACAATGCCTTAATGTTTACAGCCAACCCTGATTTAATAATAATAGTAATAAGATCATATCAATACCCCCAATTAAGATGTGGTGAAAATCTGAACCTGAATTGTTGTAGCAACTTTTTTTATTGCTGAAATTGTTTGCTTAGCATCTTGAATATGTACCAATTTGTGATTTTTTATTTGTAATGTATAAAATGTTTTGATTTATGGTTTTCTTTCTTTAAATTTGTCAATAGAAAATGGACAAATACTACAAGAAGGGACTTAAGTTTGAAGGGGTATTTTCGGAAATGAATCATGTGAAAAACCGAGTAAGGAATTCAATAGGAGATCAATTCTTGAATGATTGTTTGGTTACTTATATTGAGAAAGATTTGTTTGGTGAGGTAGATGATGAACGAATTATGCAACGATATCAAAATATGAAGACACGTAGAGCTCCTCCATTGACTTGATTATGTAGCATTAATATATTTCTTGTTTTTTTATGTCAAAGAATATTTGTTATAAACTTTTGATTTAGTTGAAACCTTTGATGTTCAATTATATTAGCTCTACTTCTTGTTTATTTTAATTGATGTTGTAATTTTTGTTATGTTGAAATTTTTTTTGCATGTATGTATGTTCTTCTATGTATGTTCACCTACTTCTGGCAAAATTCCTAGCTTCGTCACTGATTCGGACCATTTACTTTAATCTGGTCTGATTTCAGAATCCTCTTTTGTATGTAACCCGTTTAAAAAATTGTTCGACTGAGATTTTATCATGTGCCATGTCTAAAGGGATGCTCCCCTTTTACCCAGTTATTACTTATTACAGGCAATATTTCCCTTGCTCAAAAAATTGTTATTATCTGGGCCAAACCCTCTACATTTTCTGACAAGCTTATTTCAGTGTTTTTATATATTACAAAAAACTTTTACTGTACCTTTCAGAAAGTTACTTGAGTATTCTGGTACAAAATTAGGGTCCCTGTGGAGCATCGTAGACAGTGAGCTTCTGTACCAGCCGAAGATTTACTGATAACAGTACAATTTTTATTCCTCAATAGGGAACTAATCTTGTAGTCAAATGACATATTTATTTAAAATAGAGAAACTGTGAATTGAATTGGTGCGGTTGCTGCTTTCCAGCTAGGTCATATCACAACATAAGTATGATCTTACAATAAAATAAAGTCGCTCACCCAAATAGAACCTATTTTACATGACACAATTTGAGCACCTTTTTATATATATACATTCCAACACAAACATGCAATTTATTGATCTAAATTCTCTAATATTAACCAACAATTTATAGCATGCATGAAAATACAAAGGCAACCTAGTACTCTTTCCCCAGCTATCTCTACCATGATAAACACAATCCACCTAACACGCCTCGTCATCTTAATCTTCCTCCTCGAGTCCCTCCGAAACACCTTGGCCGACGAACAACTAATCCATACCGTATGCAAGGAGACACCATCTCCAGACGCATGTGAATCGATCCTCCTCGCGGACCCACGCGGTGTCCTATCCCACACCCGAAAAGACCTCTCAATAGTAGCGGTTGATGCAACGATTGCCGCGGCCACTTCAGCAAACAGAAATGCAGGATACATGGCAGGGCAATACTCAGGTTCACCTCAGGGCGAACCGCTTGCGCAATGCGAACAGTTGTATCTGATGTTGGTTATCGATTTGCAGAGTGTGAAGGCCATGTTAAAGGTATCATCATTATTTTTTCAGTTTTTCTGCCTAACAAGTAATAATATCTAAAACCCAACAGTTCTGTATATCTAGAGCATAGTAGGTTTGAAGTTTGATGGGCATCAGACTTATTATTGTGCTCGATGGAGTTCATGACCGTCCAATTTGCTTTATGATTCGTGCGTACAAATATTAAAGCAAGATGCACGGATCTTAAAGTGAATCAGACAGTGTTGGAGTCCATCAAATCTGATGTAAGTCACCGGACCTACTCCGCTCTACAATATATCAGCAAAACATAGCTTAGCTGAGCACAAAATGACTGTTTTCTCAAAATATAAAGGTGTCATCATTTGAGGAGGCATATCAGGCCGCTAGTGACGTGTGGAAAATACCCGACGCGTGTGATAACGAGTTCGCGACCCGGAGGTTGTCGTCTCTGTTGAAGCGAAGGAACAAGGAGTTGAATCAGAAGATTTCGCTTTGCGTAAATCTGGCGTATCAGATGATCGATGAGGGACATTATTAGTTGATCAGGCTGTACTGAGACATAAAATAGATAAGATATATATAAAAGATTAAATTTTCCTTTGCTAGCTCTTGTAGGTACAGTATGCATATGGACATAGCCGTTGGTGTATACAATTTTTTTTTCTTAAAATCTGGTAAGTTAAGTTTACCTAAAATTCGCACGGTTTTTAAATCTGTTTGTACGAATCTTAACTCAAATCAGACAGTTTAGATCTGACTTCAAATAAAATTTGTCCAAAATTCTTCTAAACCAAAACCCAATTCATTATTAGAAAAGATGTAAATCCAGTGATGGCGATAACACTTAATAAATATGGGCCTAAGGCCCATAATGAAAGCCCACAGTGAAAATTCAGACTAATTGAAAATCAATCTATCTATCAAACTAATTGAAAATTCATACTTCTCAGCATTTTTCTCCCCATTTTCCTTTGTTTTTCAATTTTTATTAACATACGCATACGGTGTCAAACAAACGGCTAAAATTTCTTATCTTTTTTGGTCAAAAATATCAACAAGAAAAACAATAAAACGAAGCGGATCCAGAACAAAAAGAATCCATTATCATAATAATACCCTTTAAAGGCCTAACATGTAAAGGCCTCATGTTAAGATTTTAATCTCCTTGTGGGACTAAGTTGACTCCGGGGTCCGGATCAATCTTGCTTCTCTTTGTCTTGCATTTTATTTTTCTTTTTTGCATTGCTAAAAAAAAAAGTTTGTGTTGATTTTAATACTTCTATTATATTATATAAGTGAATTTATTGAGTGGATTATTCATATGACTCGATTATCTGATAATTATACGTTTCATATTCGTATTTGAATTTATATTTGTGGATTATCCGCTCCATATCTGTATCCATTTAAGGCAGATTTAATTTTAAATTGTAACATTTGTTACGCATATTCGTATATTCTCATTGAATAATGGATACGAATTCAGTATTAGCATTATCCGCTCCGAATTCGCTACGTTTACACCGCTATTTGGCATACTTTCTTTAACAATTAAAATCATTAATTTTGATAAATAATGATAAATCAATACACCATAGAAACTAGGTATGATAAACTCATGACTTGTATAATTATTCAGTTCTATTATATTAATCTTTGTAACTTTAATTATTCATAAAAAATCTCATTATAACATGCTAATTTTTTTTTAAATGTATACATCTTTTGTTTAAAATTTTACATCAAGTTAAACATGTATGTTTTTTAAATATTCATCTGTCTTTACAAGCAAGACAAGTATTAATAATTATTTGAATTTGATTTCATGATCTAATAATTTTTTATGTCCTTTTATTGAACTTAAATATTAAGAAAATGTTATAATCAATTAGTACTAATTCAGTTTTTTTTTTTCTATCAGACCAATTATATTTCCCATGCGAACTCCAAAAAGCAAATCTAATAAAAAAAATATTAAGGCGTCACTATGTCTTCGTCAAATCTTTAATCTTAATTTATTTAGTTAACTAAATTAGATAAAAAAAAAAAACAAATCAAATATGAGACAATCAATCAAATAATTAATAATAAGGTAAAAAGATTTCATAATAATAAAATAAAATTTGTTGAACAAAATAATTATCAGTTAAACAATCGCCATCAGATCTCAAGAAAAAAATATCTACCAATTTTTCTCCTCCGAACAAATGGACCACAAGTTGTCAGATTGAAAAAAAATCTTGAAGAAATCAAGTATAATTAATGTCATTTTTACTTAAACAAAAAAAAAACCCCTTAAGTTCAACATCTTTCCACTTTTTTTCTTTACTGTATTTGAATTTGTCATTTGTTTTGAGGCTTTCAATTAAATTATACTAATTAGTTGAAGAGGATCAAATATGCTTTTGAATTGTTTATGTCAGGTACCACTTTTGATGACTTTGACATAATTGATGAAGAAACTTTTTTTTGTTTATTAATTAGGTAGGTGGGTATTCCACCACTTAAAATTGAGAATTCATTACATCAAATTAGTTTTAAACTGAACCGAGAAAGTTTAAATTAAACAGTTTTCTGGCTAAATGGACCGGCTCAGTTTATTTTTAAGAACCGGTTTAATTGTTAGGTTCGGTTTAGAAATTTTAAACCGGTTAAACTGAACTGATCGAAATTTTAATACCGTCCCCCATCCGAATCAAATATTTAAAAAAAAAATCAAAAATTACGATATAATGTATATTGCTTGGTTCAGTTTAAAACAGGTTAGACTAAGCCGAACAAAATTATTAAATTCATCGTAAAAAAATTCAAAATAATTAACAAAAAAAAATTTTATGATTAATTTTCTTATTTTGGTTCAACCGGACAAACTGAAATTTAGTTCGGTTTGTTTGATTCGGTTTTAATTCAGTTGATAAGTTTATTTCAGTCAGTTCGATTGTATTTTTAAAAACCAAATAAAATTTTAATTTGTCTATTTTATATGAATTTTAACCGAACCAAACCAATAAACATCACAAGAGATCTCTCATATCAATCATGCAACCCTTTAACAAGAAACTAAAAGGAATTAATTAAAGATGATATTTCAATCAAAAGAAACAAAGGACCACAATAAAAGAAAAAGGAGAAAATTGGAAGGATCAATTAGCAAAAGTTGTGGGTGTATATATAATGAGTGTGTTCAATTTTAAAGTGCTTTTCTCCCCTTGATTGTTGCATTTGAGATAAATTAATTTTTACTTTTTTAGTTGCATGTCTTCAATTCTAAGCTTTTTATTTATTTTATTTTGACTGATAGCATGTTGCCATCATCCCCAATCAGCACTCCACGTTCTATTTTAAGCAAATTTGTTTCATGTTACACTTTTCATAAGTTTGATTTTCTATGTCATAGTTGGTGATATATTTCAAACAACCATTTTTTCTCATAAATTTTAAACCCCTTTGTATTTTTATTTTTATTTTTTTGCCTTTTTTGTTGTTGGTTGACGACAAAAAAATAAAATAAAAATATTGTTCCGAATAAATAAATTTCAAGGATATCACAACAAAACATAAACATTGTTTCGAATTTTACAACAAAATAAAAGTATTTCAACATATATAAAAATTGCAAGTAAATAAAAATATTGTTAGGAATAAATAAATTGCAAGGATAATACTTTATAGTTGAAAGCATAATATTGTTAAGAATAATAAATTTTACAACAAAACAAAAAATATTGTTCTGAATAAATAAATTTCAAAAATATCACTTTATATTTGAAAGCAATATAATTTGTTTTTCTTTTGACTACACCAATGACCCACCATACAAAAAGCAGCACCATCTCATGTTGATATTGCACGTCTTTTGGGGCATTCCGTACCGTAAAATTTTATTCCATTTGTCTTTTAATTTGCAAATGGGGAAACACAAAGATAAAAAAAAAATATATATTTTAATTTAGACATGGTTTGGTGAGCTCAGGTTGTATTATGCAGCTCATGATTTGTGGAGGATTGAGAGTTTGAGACCATTTGACTATGACCTAATTTTATTTAGATAAAAAATTAGGTTTTTTATTAATTTAAATATTTACAAAATAAATATCTTGTTTTGAATCGATCATGACCCAATTATATTATATATTTTTTCCGTATATTGTTTTCTCTTATTGAATAATTTTACTCTATAACCATAATTTAATTTATATTTTTAATTAAAAAAAACTCAAGAACAATATTTTATAAATTAGTCTTCTAATTGGATGGTTTTCAAGAGCAAATGAGTAATTTATCTACTTCTGATGCTTCCACAAGTATAAGCATATACTTAGATGTCACTGTGCAAGCATCAGAAGTAGAGAAATTACCCATTTACCTTCCGAAACCGGCCAATTAGAAAAGTGGTAATTTTCAGAAACATACTACATATTTTTTTTTTCTTTTTTTCAATAAAAGATAAATTGGATATTTTATGAACTTAAAGTGAGTTTTAATAAAAATGACAATAAAATGGATATATTTTGTGAGTTTTTGAAAATTTAGAAGGATAAATATGATATTATGAACTTTTGAGGAATAAATACATAATTTCAAAGTTTTTGAGGGGTATAAATGAAATTTATCAGCTCATTATAAAGTTCTTCCTAATCAAATATTTTGCTTGCTTTCTTTTCTTTGTTTTTACATTTCTTGTGATGGAAATAGCGTGTTAGCAAAGCTTTTTTCTTCTTCCTAACAAATATTTTTGTTTGCTTTCTAAATTTTAGTTAGTGAAAAGGAGATTCTCTGCTTGAATTAAGGCTTTTTTCTAATTTGTGGGTCCCACTGCTCTCAAGTGTTACACCAAATAAATATTCAAATCCAACGGTCTTATTATTTTATTGTACTATTTTAAATTAATTAGTTGGATTTCCATCTAACAAACAGGATTGATAGAAACTGTCGGTATATATCATAGATTCACATTTAAAAATGTTATTTTGTTAAATTAGATTTTAAATTTGAATGAAAGATCGTTTGTGGACATTTTAAAATATTTTATGGACTCAATAAATATTTTCACAAGTACTTACTCTAATATATTTTTTTTGTAACTTTTTTCACACATTTTAAATGCATATTTTATTATTGCAAAATACAAACTTTGAAATAACTTAGAAATAACTTAGAAATAATAATTGATAATTATCAAGTATTTTATTGTACTATTTTAAATTAATTAGTTCAATTGTTACACCAAATAAATATTCAAATCCAACAGTCTTATTATTTTATTGTACTATTTTAAATTAATTAGTTGGATTTCCATCTAACAAACAGGATAAATAGAAACTGTCGGTATAGGGTTTAGGGTTTATCATGATTCACATTTAAAAATATATATTTTTTAAATTAGATTTTGGTGCATAGCTAAAGAAAATTCATTATGTATGAAAAATCACATATTTTAAATTCAGATGAAAGATCACTTGAAAATATCATTACACATTTAAAAATATTTTATGGACTCAATAAATATTTTCACAAACTTACTAAAAAAAAAATTTGTAACTTTTTTCACACATTTTAAATGCATACTTTACTATTGCAAAATAAACTTTGAAATAATTATTGATAATTGTCACACATTTTAATTATGTCAAAACATAATTTGATTGCTTTTAACAATTAATGTGAATTTTCAGGACTTATTTTTCGATCCTGTCAAAACACATCACAATTGTCAACAATTATTTAAAATTTCATACTTATTTTTAAAATGCACAATTCTTATGTTAAATTATCATACTCATTGTCTAAATAACATCTAAAAATACATATTTGATTACAATAATATACACTTAGATATGTCAAAATTCACAGTTGATTTTTCTTATTAAAAAAATGACCAAAAGTAAAGGAGTTAGACCGTCGGATCTACATTGAGATTTGTGCGAACAAATTTCAAACTTATAAATTTAAATGATTCCGTAAATCCAAATCGTCTGCGTATACCCTATTTTGGATAAAACTTTGTCCAAAGCTATTTCGACAAAAACCTCAACCCTCAATAAACATTTAATTGTTACAAAATTCACAAATAACTATTGCATAATATACAATTTTATTTTAATGTTTCATAATTATTTTATCTAAACCACATCTAAAATAAAAGTTTATAACACATTTAAGTATTGCAAAATTTACAATAGTTTTTCCTTTTAAAATAAAAGTTGGCCTAAGGTAAGGAAAAATATGTCAAGGAAAATGACTTAGATGTTACATTAATATTTTAAAAAACTTTAACCGAAATGGAGATGAAATAAGTCTACCAAACCGCCTAAAAAATCAAATCCAAAAGATTTATAATACATTTAAACAATGCAAAATTTACAATATTTTTGTCCCTTCTCAAAAAAGTTGGACTAACATAAGAAAAATATTTTAAGGAAAAGGACTTAGATGTTACATTAATATTTTAAAAAAATTAACAGAAATTGAGATGAAATAAGTCAACCAAACCGCCTAAAAACCACATCTAAAATAAAGATTTATAATCATTTAATTATTGTAAAATTTACACTATTTTTTTCCTTTTCCAAAAAAAAAGTGGCCTAACATAAGAAAGATATTTTAAGGAAAATGACTTAAATGTTACATTAATATTTAAATAAAATTAACACAAATGGAGATGAAATAAGTCAACCAAACCGCCTAAAAAACCACATCTAAAATAAAGATTTATAATCATTTAATTATTACAAAATTTACACTATTTTTTCCTTTTAAAAAAAAAAATGGCCTAACATAAGGAATATATTTTAAGGAAAATGACTTAAATGTTACATTAATATTTAAATAAAAATAATAGAAATGGAGAGGAATTAGGAAATGAGTCAACCAAACCGCCTAAAAAATCCAAAATACAGGGGAAGACTCAATCCGAGTTGGAACAGGTCGCACTCGTGCTTGACTTTGTATCCATTTTCTTCTCCATTTGATTCCAAATGTACGGCCAGTGACCCACCATATTAGTACCCAATTTAGCAATGGATAGTTACAGTGTTTAATGAAATGGAGAACTAGGTAACAGCATGTCCGTGTAGTCAATAAATGCAAAACCAACTAATTAGTTAGACCTATTTTATTTTTACTGATCCTTTGTGTCTCTTTTTTTTCCTGTAATGTGTGACTTCTATCTCTCATATGTTGTCACTAGATACAAACTAAAGGTCTTTTCAACACATTAACAAGATTATTTGCGAATAATTTGGATTTGAGTTATTAGCGAATCAATCAGTGTATTATTTGTTTTTTCAAACTTTTTTATAATTATTCATGAATTTTATAAACTTTTTTCAATATTTATTTTCCTCTTTTGTGGGACTAAAATTTCAGATCCATACTCAATGTATAATTCTAAATTATTTTCAAATTATATCCGAATTAGGAACTTTTTATTCCACCGAATTATTCTTATACAGATATGTATTATGCCGAGCTTTGATTTTCAATTTTATTATATGTATTTTCTGGTTGTAATTAATTTGTTAGTGGTAAGCTTTGATGTTACTGGCGCTATTGTTTTTGTATTTTATGTATTTTAGATATTTTAGTTAATATTTTATGGTGTATACTATTAGATAAATAAATTTATCTTGTTAAAAAAAAAACAATAACAACATTCTCTGTATGAAAAGTTGTGGATTCGAAACATGAATGGAGATCCTCATGGTCATTACAATTTGGAAGATTAGATCCATGTATTTATCTCAAAAAAACTGTGACACACATGTAGCCACACTAGAAGCATCTCAGACAATCTGCAACGATGATGATTTGATAGATTCATAGACCCAGCCTTCGCCCCCTTGGTTTGTCTATCCCTCTCTAAGTCTCAACTCCCCTTTCCTTTCTCACACCTCTTCTTCTCTCCTTTGAAAGAGATATTAGAAACAAAGAACCACTTCAACATTTCATCCATACCCAACAATCATATACCCCCCTCTCTCTCTCTCTCTCTCTCACCAATCTCACAATTCTCTTCTCTTCTCTAACAAAGCATGAAAAATCCAAACATCACACCAAAATTGATCCTCTTTCATCCATTCCATAAACCGTCTTCCGGTTCGTCAAACGGCATCTTCTCGTACCTCGCTTCGCATCACCGCCTCCTTATCTTGCTATTTATAACTTGTTTCACCTTTGCTTCTCTATTCACCTTCCTCTACTCCACCGCCACCACTAATTCCTCTCCCTACAATTCATCTCAATCCACCGACATCTTCGCCACCACCACCGCAACAAACACAATCACCGCTTCCCAACAATCATCTCCTCTATCGGAACCGGTGATTGCAGCGCTCATTCATTATGCATCCAACACAAATTCCACGGTGCGCATGCCGGAGACCGATATTAGAGCCGTGGCAAACATTCTACGTAGACGTGGCCCGTGCAATTTGTTGGTTTTCGGTGTATCAACTGAGACACCGCTATGGATCGCCTTGAATTCAGGCGGCCGAACGGTGTTTTTAGATGAGAATCAATACTATATCGCGTATCTTGAGCCCCGGCATCCGGGTATGGAGGCGTATGACGTGACATATACAACCCATGTGCGCGACCTCCAGGTAATTTGATATACTGGTATTGAAATCAAAATAATTAAAATGCTGCCATAGAAATTTTGTTTCTGATTAGAGATCGTTTTGGTGTTTGTAGGATCTGCTTTCTACTGCACGTGCAACACGAGCGACCGACTGTCGGCCGATTCAGCATCTTCTCTTCTCTGAATGCCGGTTAGCCGTTAATGATCTACCAAATCATTTGTACGACGTCGATTGGGACATAATTTTGATCGACGGTCCCAGCGGCTGGTTGCAAACATCGCCGGGCCGTACCGCATCCATCTTCTCATCTGCTGTCATGGCAAGGTTTGTATCAATTTATTCAAACAAATTAATCATTGATTATTTAGTAGATAGCGTGTGTAGAATTAGGTTTCAACCAGTGGGTTCAACATAATTAAAAGAAAGAATGTACAATTATTGAACAACTACTAGTTGGTGTTTAGTGGCTAGCACATTGATGATTTGATTAGTTAGGTTTTTTATTGACAAAGTGCTGCCTTTTGTTTCATTATTTAAAAATGCACATGTTATGCAATTCACATTTTTAAATTTTGGACCTCTATTTTGATAGCTAAATTGAGTTCATTGACCAAATTCAGATGCCGGCGCATGTCTAGTATAAATATATATATCTTACAATTGCATTTTATGGGTTTTTATTGCTGTATGAATATTCTTATTTTGTTCACAAAGATGAAAGCATCAAAGTTAAGAAAAAGAAAAATGAAGTTTGCATTATGGTCCTTCAAATATCAATTATTTCATACATGCATTGTATACTTTTGAATTTAGATTAAAACAATTATGTTGTACAATACAGATCGAGACGTGACGGTGGTAAGACAGAAGTAGTTATACATGACTATCAATTTGAGTTAGAGCAAATATGTGCTCGTGAGTTCCTTTGCGAAGAAAACTACAGGGCTGAGAGTAGCACACATTCTCTCGGCCACTTCATTATTCAGAGTGGCGGGTCTCGCGATGCATTTTGTGTCAACACAACCGATGACGGTGCTAATATTGGTCGATTAAGAGACAAGACCAATGTGCATCCTCTTATTACTAAGTAAAAATGTTTAGTTTTTTTTTTGTTAGTTTATTATTTTTGTTCTTTTGAAAAATATGGTTTATACATTGTTCCATGAACTTAAAAAAATACTTCATATATTATCCAAAAGAAAAAATATATCTAGAAACACTCTTTCCCTGTACAAAATATAGGAAAGCTCTCTTGAGTATCACTATGAAATATTAATAGCATACATGATTTTCTCTTAGTAGAAGGTTGGAAAATGAGGAACATTTTCTTGTATTTTTCTCCCAAAAAACAAAAGATACTAATTATGAGGGCTTATATGAAAAGTGTTGTCGCTTATTTGTGGAGAAAATAAACGTGGAGATAACATGGGTGGTGGGTCCCAAGAGCAAGTAGGTGGTTGTGCAGTCAGGATCTTACATGGGTGGGGCCACATTTTCAGTGGAAAAGTACTGTGTGTCTGGTTGAATTATATATATATATATATATATATTTTACAGTTGGCAGTGGCATTTAGTATCAAATTAAATGAGAATTTTTTTGTTGAAATTAGGCCGGTTTCCACACTTTGTACAACTGTTTGTTTCATGCGCTGTCTCTTAAATTAGAGATGCGTATTGGACTTGTATAGTAGTCTAGTAGCTCCTATTAATAATCCAAAATAAAAGTACTTTTAAGATATTTTTAGTATTAATTATGTTGATCATTGGGGTGTTTATTGGGTCCAATTTAATCGGTTTTAAATCGAACTGAGAGTTCGGTTTAAATGGTTCGGATTTATGGTTAAATAAATTGGTTCGGTTTATTTTTAAAACTAGTTTAATAGTTTGATTCGGTTTAAAAACTTTTAAAACTGGTTAGATCGAATCGACCGAAATTTTTAAACCTGTCATCCATCTGAACAAAACATTTTAAAAAAATCAAAAATTACAACATAATGTATATTGTTTGGTTCGGTGTAAAACCGTGTTAGACCGAACCAAACAATATTTTGAAATCCATCTTAAAAAAAGAATAAAAAAATTAACAAAAAATATTTATTTCAGTTGATAATTTAAATTCGGTTGGTTCGTTGTGTTTTTGTGAACCGAATAAAAGTTTAATTTACCTATTAATTTCTATTTTAACCAAATCAAACCTATGAACACTTCAAATCGGAGAAGTTGCTAAGAAAGTGATGGAGAGAAATGGTGAGGAGAGGAATTGACTTAGAGGGGTGGATAGATTGAACTTGAAACAAAAGGTTCTCTTTATTGGGAGCATCTTTCAAGTTCTTTAATTATATTAAATACATGTGATAGCTATCTTTTACCAGTATCTTTGGATTATTGTAAGTAACATATTACCTGCCTTGCATAGGTGAATGTCTGTATGGTTGGAATATTGCTAACCTATCCACCACAAAAAGTAAAAAAAAAAAAATAAAATCATGTGGATCTCCACAAATTATCACTTCCACACCTATAAATTTAGGATCTGTTTTGAGATTCATGCTAGATTAAAACTAACAACTCAGATCTCATTCTACTTGGTCTGATCCGATGAGCATTGGACCTACTTTTGGGTCTGACAGGTTCCAGACTGTCTAATCTGCTTTAAGATCCGTGCACACGAAAATAAATGCAATCATGCATAAATATTAAAGCAGAACACACGGATCATAAAGCAGATCAGACAGTCCTGAAGCTCATCAAACTAAGTTACACTGTCCTGAACCGGACTATCGCAGCTGGTACCTATCTCTAGGGGCGTGTCGGTACCGGTTCAGGTCAGATTTAGGTGACAACTGTTCTGTATTATTCTCTCTGTTTTTCTGAGGGGCTTGAAACATAATTAGCATCCCTACCAAAGAGAATATCTAACTCAAGTAGACATGTATCATTTTCCATGATTGGTACCACCAGACATGCAGTTAAGGATGTGTTATAATTTGTCACAATCATTTGAAAATTTAGTGACGTTGGTCCCAATCTATTCATTTCTTTATGTTTGATGGGTTAGTTATATCTAATTCAATCTACTCACCAAATCAAATTCCATCCCAATTCCCAACTCCCAAAAATAAAATAGAGATGTAATTAAGTTTTACACAATGAAAACTTGAACACAACATATATAACATTGGTTTTTATTATCAGAACATTTTGATTTCAAATATAAAGAAAATACTACACAAGGCAACAGTGACTTTTAATGTACAACAAGCAAAGGTGAAACCGAAATGGCAATGATGAAAATACAAGAAACAGTCATCTCACTTACAAACCGTAGAAATGATACAAAAAAGTAACTAAAGTACACATGAATAGAATCAATCAACCTACAAAGAATGAGGGGAGGGGGGGGGGCGGGGGGGGAGGTGGTGGTTACTTCACAAGCCAGAAGAGACGAGACCATGCAAAGTAATAATGCCAATGACAACATTTTGATAGTCGATCACTGGAAGAAACTGCACCGGCGAAGGGGGAGACTCCATCCTTTGCATCGCCTCCACAGCCATTGCATCTGCTGTTATTGTTCTCGGGTTCCTATCAAGGTACAATAAATGAAAACAAAATTTAGAGGAAAAAAAAATAAAGTGGAAAGGAACTCATTTTTGAATTTCATCAAGGATTAGAGACAAACTGCAATAGTATTGTGATTGAACAATAACAAGTTTATTTTGGTTCAAATTATTTTTTTTCATTTTTAGGAGGATTTTATCTATACTCCTCAAAAACCTCGAAATTATGTATTTCCCCCACTAAAGTTCGTAATATCATATTTACCCTTCTAAATCTAAAACACACACAGATTTATCCAATTTATTAACTTTTCTATTAAAACTCATTTTAAATTCATAAAGTAGCCATTTTACCTTCATTAAAAAAAATAAATATGTAGTTTGTGTAAGAAATAGGTTGTCTTATAACTGATTGGTTTCCAAAGACATGATATTATGAATTTTAGAGGGGGAATATGTAATTTCGAGGTTTTTGAGGGGTATACATGAAATTCCCCTTGTTTTCTTTACTTGCTCTAACTTTTCACCTAAGGAGATTGTTAATTAAGGCTGCATAGCTTAGAACATGTGTGCATTTACTTCTCTTTTGGGTTTTAATCTTTCACTCAACCAACTTTCAAGAAGTTATCTGCTAACATATAATTATATAACCTTTGAAACATGAATTTGGGAAAGGTACATTCATTAATGACCCACTATTGCTACATCAGTTGGTATTGTTCTTTCTTTCTCATGATTGCTTGTATAAATGCACAAACAACTAACTTGAAAATGAAAGAGCATTGCAAAATATTAGCACTTATCTTTGTCATAATCATATTTAATTTTGTAAAGCAGTTGGTTTTTTAAAACTTAAAAAGTACGACCAAGAATTTACTGACTCATGAGTCTTCTACACTTATTCAGATTCCATCAATTAATAATCATACTTTAAAAAAAAATTAAATAATTGGTCTGACTATTTTATAGTAAATAAAAAGTGAGGCTATGGTACTATGTATAGCACAGATTGCTCCGTACTATGGACCAATATTTTCGTTTTGTAAGTCCAAATTGTCGATCTAAACCGTTCAACATGATCTCTATATGTAAATGTAATTGCATACTACATTTTATATTTTTTAGAATTTTTTTTACTATTTTATTATATAGATAGAAAATCACTATTTTTGAATGGTCTTTAGATTGTCTAGTGATATTTACATATCTAAAAAAATAGTAATTTTTTTTTAAAATATAAAATATGTTGTGCAAGTACATTTTCATATGGAGATCATATTGAACGGTTCAGATTGATTGTTTGAACTTCGGAAATGGAGATATTAATGCATAGTACGGACCAATTTGCGCTATGCATAATACCATAGCCTCACTTGTAAGTATATACATTTTGTTTTTCTACTAAAATACAGTTAAATATGATTTGCCACACAAAACCTAAGTTTAAATTTAAAGGGAACACAGCTAAGCATACCGGTTGCACATCTGACCTACAGTGAGGTTGAAAATGTCGGCCCCATAGGCCTTTAGTGCACGCCTTAAATCACCATCTGTAAATGTACCGATCAACCGGTACAAGTCATCTATGATAAGTAAACAGCCGCATCCTTTGCTAGTGAGCTCTGATAATTGATCCATTATCATATCTCCCTCTTTACATATCGGTAACTCTTCTTTCCTCTTCATCACATCTTTCACCTGTACAATTTATGTATTGATTTATTTTCAGTACTGCTCAGTCAATACTGGTAACATAACAGGTTTGGCTGGTGTCATGGCTGTATTGAAACAGCACATTCCCAGAAGGAATTCCAGATTAATTTTCTCTATACTAACCAGTTCTGGCAAAAGACTTAATTGCTTGAGTAGCAAAGCTGGTTTCTTACCAGCAGCACCAGAAACTTATGTTTAGAATTTAATAAAGTCACATAAATAATGCAATTAAAGACAAAAGAAAATATTATATGAATGGAAATGAAAATGGCCAATCTATAGAACTTGGAAGAATATTTAAAATTCAAGTCAAGAGAAAATAAAAAACTAAGAAGTTTCTGTACATGGTTCACAGCATAGAGAGTAATCAATCAGATTGCACTATGAATAAATAATAGCGAACCCATCAAAAATCTGAAATTCTAAATTTAATTAATATTTATAAAAAATGCCAAAATTATATTAGTACCAGATCTTGCATCCAATTATTGTCTGTTATTGCAAATCGTTGACAGTAATCAATGCTTGCAACCACTTTTACCTTAAAAATCAGACTCTTGCCGATCTTTCCAGCAGGATGATTCTTTGCGTACTGATCCCGTGTGACCTTGCGTGCAGCCATGACAGCGGCCACAATTGTGTCACCGAAAACCATCTGCACAGCAGCAGACGTGACCGGTGCAAGGTTGAAAGGGCATATTTCGCCTTGTATCGGCAAGTGCACATTTGTATCACATAGTTTTGACAGAGGGTTTCCTTCAACTGAGGTGAGAGAAATTAGAATGGCACCTTTCGCTTTCGCACAGGGAACAAGCGCAAGAAGCTCTTCTGATGCGCCCGATTTTGAAATCAGGATTATAATATCGCCTTCAAAAATCGCACCTGATAAAAATTCGAGTTTTTTATGGTAGTTAAGTAATGTGTAGAAAGATACTGGATTTAAAAAGAGTATCACTGTATAATTTGAATCCAAAATCTATACCTTAAAACAAAGCATTAAGCATATGCTGATAGAAAGAGAAATAATTTTGACAGTTGGTGATTTATCTTGACTGTTTGGTATAATTTGCACAATTTAAGTTAAATGAGGGCCAATTGGGCCTACAAATATCACACTATAGCCCAAACTTTTATGAACTAAATAGTGATGAGTTACAAAAAAATGCAATTTTCACCATGACAATGGTATGTACTGGTACTGTACCAGTACATACAGTACCGGCCTTGTCAGACAATGGTATGTACTGGTACCAGCTTGTATCATTAGTTCATTACTACCAGGCAATAAAAGGTGGTGCTATAATTGGGTCAAAATTTCTTTTGCAATGTACCTATGTCTCCATGTAATGCATCCACAGGAGACAAGAAAGAAGCACGAGAGAGGCCAATAGAAGCCAGCGTCTGAGCCAATTTCTGGGCAACAATTCCAGATTTCCCAATTCCAGTGAAGAACACGGCACCAGGCGCATTCAACAAGGTATTGGCAAAGAATGCCGCTTGGGAGAGGTCAAGTCGATCAAAGAAGTCATTGAGGTGCCTCCGCTGCGTCTCAAACAGCAAGGAGAGGTCGGAGGAGGTAATGGCGGTTTGTTTCAGAGGGGGAATTGGTGATGAGAGACTGCCCATGATGTGTTCGACGAAATGCCTCAATGAGTTTGTGCCGGTACGGATTCTTGCTTTCCATGGAGGGAATGAGGAATTTAATATAACATTTCCGTTTCGATCCGGACCGTCCGATCAGAATCCGCACGAACATTAAAGGAGCCCATGATGTGTTCGATGAAATGCCTCACTGAGCTGGAGTTTGGGTTTCTGTCGGTTCGGATTGGTGCTTTCCATTGAAAGGGAATGGGGAGGGACCAGGATGGATGTACGAATGGCGGAGATCAGCAGAGGTGAAAGCGCGCTGTCTCTCGTTATCTTATGGGATGCATGAAGGCACGCATCATTTCTACGACTTTTTACTGAAGTGCCGTTGCCTCATCTTAAGTTGCCTCGTTGGACACGTCAGATGATGAATAAGATAGTAGGTAGAAATTAGTAAAATGTGTTGGTAGCTGGAGACCACAAGTCTGAGGTGTGGTGCCATCCGGCAAACGGTGGAGATCACATGGTAGGGTACAGTAAGCCTGCCATGGGTAAAATTTATGTACAGAGTGTTTTTAACTTCATGTAGCGCATATATTATAAAATAAAGCACTATATATATGATTCATACGCTGCATTAAGTCAAAACTTCTCTGTTAAAAGATAATATAGTCACGTGTTTTGCTGGGACACGTAGCTATTGCATTTTCACAATCAATCATTTTATTTTTATCAATTTTGTCTGATCTTGTAGGATCTAGGAACAAATGGGTAGCTATCCTGATTACAACATGAATCATCTTCATATACACGTGAGAATTTTTTTAAAAAATCATTACTAAATTATCAAAAATTCAGAATCCAACTTAGATTACAAAAAAAAAAAAAATTTATAAAATTCGTCACTACTACCAAAAAATTTCCTCTATATGAATTTTGAAAATCGATCATTATATTTGATATTGAATGCTACACAATAATGATACAGAGACAAACCCGTTCCGATTTAAAAGCATAACTCGGTCCGAAAACGAGCGAGCCACAAGGCATTTTTTTTAACTCGAATTTTAATGTTAGCTTGCTCATAGCTCTCTGATTTTGAAACAAGCGAGCCACGAACTATGTCTAACTTTGTTCGTTGCCATCCGGATGGCAAAAAGGCACATGACTCATATGACTTGTTCGGAAAAAACACTTGTTCGTTTTTTATTCGAGCTGTGACGCTAGCTCGCTTATTTTATAGCTCATTGATTTTGAAATGAGCGAGCCACAATCTACGTCTAACTTAGCTCGTTGCCATCCGGATGGAAAAAGGGCACACGACTCATGACTCGCTCGGTAAAAAACTCGTTCGTTTCTGATTCAGCCCAAAAATAAACGAGCCCCAAGGCAATTTTTTAGTTCGAACTGTGACAAACTCTCTCGTGGCTCGCTTGTAGCCACGAGCTAACCCTAGCTAGACTCAGCTCGACTCGTTGCCAGCCCTAAATTGGAGAGATGGAATACAAACTCAAATATTTTGTTACCCCAATCCATTAAATTTTTTTAATGTCAAGAGCCACATGTGGATCAACACAAATGATACAACAAACACAACTTGTGTAAATGGAGATGCATAGAAGAAGCAAATTCTGAACTAATATACATAAATATAATCTTTGTTGAAAGCAAATTTACCAAATTGTGTTCCCCTCTAAATTCAGGGCAAATTTAGTTATATGTACATGAAACTTCCTGAATAAATAAATAACAACAAAGCGACCAAAGTCTATGGCTTTTTCAAATTGAATCTATACACCAAAGAATTGCAACAAATCAATGGTGTATATATGCATTAAACCGTGAACCGAGTTGCCCGACTTGACTTGATCGTGCCGTCGCTATACTTGATCAAGCACTGCTCACCTTCTTGTTTCCACCTAGACGGAAAGCCCAGAACGGTTTTGCCGGCATGCGTGTCATCGCCTTCGTGCGAAGCGGGGTGTTCTTATTGTTGCCCTGTTTATCATGATAAATAAAAGTGTTACTGAAACATCTTAATAATTGACCAATACCAGTATACAAAATGTACATACTGGTAAAAGGCCTGTATTAGAATGTATGTACCATGGCTAAAAGGAAATATAAAGAGTTAGGCTATGGTGCTATATACAGAGAACTTTGGTTCATATTATGGAGGCATGTTTTCACTTTCAAAGTACTTTCAAAATGTGCTGGCAAATTTTACATATTTTAGAAACTTTTTACTATTTTTTAAATAGGTTCAAAATCACCTGATTTAAAGATTTTACACCATTCAAAAGTGGTGATTTTCTCTACCTAGCTATCTAAAACTATAGTAAAAAAATTATACAAAAAATGTAAAATTTGGTTAAAAAAATATTCATATGAAGATCACGATGAATGGTTCAGATCGATTCAGACTTTAAAATTGAAGATATGGATTCGTAGTACCGACCAATCCACGCTATGCATATATAGTACCATAACCTCACTCAAAAAGTATAATATAAACTTACCATAAGGCATAACCCGTCTTCGAGGTCGCAAACCGGGTAGTCATGTGGGCAGCAACTGTAGTGGTCATCACAGCAAGTAGCACCTTCCAATGGGCAGCATCCCCAAGCAAAGCAGTACCCACCGTACGGATAAATGCAGCAGCAAGTGGTGCTCTCGGGGCAAGAATAATAGTTGTCACAAACGCTTGGGGGAATGACCGGGGAAGGAGGAGACGGGCCCGGGTTAGGCGGGTTGGCACCGTTCTTGACCGGGTAGGATGCTTCCATGGTAATACCACACTTGCCTGAGGCCGACTTGATGTTACGCTCCATGCGGATGTATCCTGACTCACCCCACGATGAACCCCACGAGTTCTTCACAATCCAGTAGTCCTTGCCGTTCTCGCTACCGTATCCGACTGCGGTCACACCATGGTCAAGTGCCGTGCCGCAAGACCCAGTAAATATACCCTGGAAGGATTAAAAATGTAAAATTTACTGGTCAATCAGTAAAAGGTACAAGATAATTTATTTGTATGATATGATGATATTTTATTGAGTAATTATCTACACCTGTCATAATTAATGAAAGAAGATAATTTATTTGTATGATATGTTGATATTTTATTGAGTAATTATCTACACCTATCATAATTAATGAAAAAAATATCATGGGGGACACTTCTACTGTGGTGGGACTAGGGGTGTAAACGGATCGGATATTATCCGGATTTATCCGGATCCGAATCCGAAAAATAGCGGATTCGGATATTCGGATACGGATATTTTCGGATACGGATCCGGATTCGGATACTTTTTTAACGGATACGGATACGGTTTCAAATATGAAGTCGGATACGGATCCGGATACGGATAATTATCCGTATCCGATATTTTCTTTATTTCGGATATCCGAATTTTCTCAACTCGGCCCAAACTCCACCGGCCTATTACAATAAGGTTTCAAATATTGGTTGAATTTGGTTCTCTACTGTATACAACCTTAGACTTTTGGTCTACAAATAATATTTTAATATTTGTTTTCTTATAGCCTTCCTTTTTTTTTACTTTTTACTGTGACCTCACTTTTTCTTCTTCTACAAGCTTCGAAAGGTAAACCATCTTCATATTTACTCCATTTGAATTCTAACAGCTTGGTTCATCTCGAAATCAACTAAGATTGATTAATAGGGCATGATTTCTGAACAAAACCAAAAGGTTCGATTTGTGCCAAATAAAAAAAAACAGTGGTATGTATAAATTATGTTAATTGTATAATAAATTAGAATAAAAGAACTATACTTGTTGCTGGTTCAAAAATAATGTGTACATAAATTATGATTTCTTTTTTTTAGTAAATTGATTTATTAAACTATATCTACATGTATATTTCTGATTGATTATTTATATATATAGGCCACACAGCATCAATATATGATTTTGTTGAAGAAGTAGAAGCAGAAGATGTTGGTTCAGAAGAAGAAGTCTGAAATTGGCGTTGTTGATGCAGATGATTTAAAACATTTTTAGTTTTTGTTTATCCTACATGGATAAAAAGAATGTTATTCAGCTTAGATTGGTACATTTTGATGAACAATATGACATGATTAGTACCTATTATTTTGTTAACATGATATATGTTTTGTAACCAACGAACTTATGAAAAATATTAAATCTCGCAAAAAGTTATATTTAGATATTACTTTTTACTAGAATGTGCATTAGTATTTTATTTTTAATTATCCGAATTATATTGATATCCGTATCCGTATCCATCCGAAATCCGATCCGTATCCGTATCCGTTTAACATCCGATCCGTATCCGTATCCGTATCCGTATCCGAGACTATCTGTATCCGTATCCGTATCCGAAAAGTTATAACGGATACGGATACGGTTTGACCATTATCCGATCCGTATCCGACCGTTTACACCCCTAGGTGGGACCCAAGTAGGGGTGCAAACGGGTTGGATATTATCCGACCGTATCCGCATCCGTATCCGAAAATTAGATACGGATATCCGATATCCGAATATCCGTGCGGATACGGATACGGATATGGTTTTGAATTTTAATTATCCGTATCTGAATAGTAGATATATACCATATAGTTTACCATAAATTATAAAAATATTTATGTGTATATCTACGGATATCCGCTATCCGATCCGTATCCGTCTAATATCCGATCCGTATCCATATCCGAAAATTAAAAACGGATACGGATATGGTTTTACCACTATCCGATCCGTATCCGATCCGTTTGCACCCCTAGATCCAAGGACGGGTATGACTTTATTTGGATCTAAATTAAAAAATATTTGTTTCATATCAATAATTGAGTTATTCTTTGTGGGCCCATGTTGATAGTGTCACACCCCCCCACTTGTCCTGGTCCCCTCTTTCTTTAAAAAAGATGGAATCTCACAAACCTAAAATATCTGAAAAGGGACCTAATCTTCTTTGGCCACTAAAAGGATAATAATTTTCTAATATCAAGTTCATCATGAAAGAGATGAATGATGCAAAATTTGTAAGATAATTATTTTACAAAATTGTAGTGTTGAGACTCACCGAAGAGTAGAGTTGGAATGCCCTACCGCCACCTTCAATGGCAACCGCAACGGGTTGGCCTGCAACGGCCTTTTGTAAAGAAGCCTCGGAATTAATCGGGACATCCTCATAGTCATCGATCGTAACCACCTTCGCATTTTTCTGTTAACAACAAACATAAAGAACAAAGATAAGACATTACAACTTAAAAGAGTAATGATCAATATCTTTATTTTTAAGGTTTAAACAATCGATGTAAATTGTTCCATATGATCATCATATGAAAATGTACTTGTAGATCAGAATTTTTGTACTATTTTTAGATAGGTAGAAAATGTGAAATGTGAAATTTAATCTACAAATACATGAAAATCATGTTGAACAGATCAGATCGACTATTTTAACATTCTAGTGTTAATCTTGATTCTATATTTGAATTAATAATAACATTCTCATGGATCATTTTGAAGAATAGTGATCGCTACATTTATGTATTTAGGGTTCTCAATTCAAACACCATTAATCTAAATGTATATCAAAAAATGAAAAGAAATTAAATGAAGTTAAAATGAAAGGTACCCGGTTGGCATCACAACGGTTATCATAACCCGTGTAGGGGTAGTCTTCCTCGGTATCGATACCTTCATTTTTAATAATGAACTCATAAGCATAGTCCATGAGACCACCATTGCATCCCTGATTGTAGGAAGTATCACAATCGACAAGCTCCTGTTCTGATAGCGAAATCAGATCACCCGTTACGATTTGGTTTATTCCCTCAACCGATGCAATTGTTGAGAAAGCCCAGCAACTCCCTGTAACATAAAATCAATCAGTAACTAGATTCAAAATAAATGATTAATTTGCAAAAGAATCAAGTTATTATGACATTGATATTGATTTTATATGATCTCCTACCTACCAATTATTTCATGAAAGGATTAGTTTGCTACGAAAAGGTTGTTACAAAGGATGTCAGTACAATTGTTTAATGAATGATGATATTCTTACTAATAATTGAGAAAAGGTGAAATTATGATCATTATTGTTTTTCAATTTTCATAATTTCTACCTTATTTCAGTTTAAATCAAGAGAGACTAGATTACTTTAGAGAAAATTATTCCAAAGAAATGAAAAACAAAGTTGTTTACTAACCACAGCTGCCTTGGTCCTTGACCTCAGCAACAGCCCCTTTCTCTCTCCAGTCAATGGAGTCGGGTAGAGACTCGCCTTCACGCACCTTGTACCGGTCACCGACCTTACCGCGACGTGTACCTGCTGGCTTTGTACCAAGGTATGTTGACCGGTACTCTTCGTTAGTCAGATCAGCAAACCGGTTTAGCCCGAGATGGAATGAGTGCACACCGGCATCAGCGGCTGCGTTGTGCTCGTCGATATATTTCAAGTTGTCCTTGAATATCTCATACCTAATTTCAATTTGTAAAAATCAATTATTACATATTAGCTTGAAAAATGAAAAAAAAATCAATAGAAATGGAGAAAAGTAACACATGTACTTCTTTCTACAAAAGAAAGAAAAAAGGGGTACCACTATTTTCTTTTTAAAATATGAAAGAGGCCATTAGAACAATTACTATACTAAGTGGCAAAGAAAAAGTTAGCACTATTTATTTTCCATTATTAAAATATATTTACAAAAAATAATTCTTTTTACCAGAATATTTTTATATTTATAACACATGAAATAGATAAAATGGTCTATCTTTCTTCTTCTTTGGTTTTCTTATTAACCAAAAAAACCCACAAAAAAATTAAAAAGGATCTAAGAATTTAACAACTAATTATATAAATATATATACCTTTTGTCATCTTGACCTAGAGCATTGTTCAACTTTCCATGCTGTGCTTTCCATGCTTGGTACAAACGCTGGATCTCTTCTTCACTTCTCTCTCCATAGCTCACAATAGACATGTCAGAGAGAGATGCTACAGTTAGGGAGAGAAGCAAAGAGATAACTAGCCATGGGGAAGAACCCATTTTTCCTTCTTGGATCTTTGAAGAAGAAGATCAAAAGATGAAAACTTTTGAGGGGGTTAGGTTTGCAGGAGTAAGAAAGAGAGCTTCTTTTTATAGAAAAATGGAGGAGAGGTAGGATAAGATTTTCTCTCTCTTTGGTTCACTGGATGACCAATGAATCTGGCTGAGTTGGTTTTTTGTTGCTGTGCTTGGTCTACAACTACACGTTGTAGACGCGTACTGTTAGAAACATAGTAAATATTTTAACAAAGCAGTTTCAACTTTATGCAGCGCACTAACCATATGTAGTGTCGTCTTGGTTCTATAGTTCGTGCGCTGCATGAAGTTAAAGATGCTCTGCTAATCTATTTACCCTTAAAAACATGTGATAACAGGTAGATATTTATTACAAAGATACTTTTTTTTTCTTTTAGAATGAATCATTGGCAAATATTTCTAAAGAGTAGTATTAAAAAATGATTTGCAATTTTAAAATTCTATTTTTAAAAACATAATATTTAACGTGATTTGATGCAAGTTTGTTACTTTTCATCAAATGACACTAAATTTTATGAAAATTGATACACAGCCAATCAAAAGTTCCACAACATCTCTGTAACTTTTGTTTACCTTTTAAAATTTTATTTTCAAGATCATCAAAATGTATGGAACAATGTATTTGTTCAAAATCATATTAATAAATTTCAAAAGAACAATGTATGGATTAATTAATCATGACAATGGAACTATTTATTTACAATCTTTTGCAATTCAATCCGAATTTGATATACTCTATTTATGACAATTTTCAAGATTATTGGTACCTCCTAATTATATAATATTCATTGTAAATTAAAACATGATTATATTTGATTTGAAATGTTCTCAAACAAAAATTAATTAAGTAGTGTTAAGAGAGACTTGAATAAGTTTAAGATTTTTTTTATTTATTTTGTTATAGATTACAATACGAAATTTCAAATTTCCCCTATGAAGGTGTTATGGACCAAGTCTTTAGAAATTCTCATCCAAAATACAAAATTAAACTTTTTAGCAAATCAATGCAAAATTGGTAAAAATTATTGGTATGAATTAATGGTAACACTATTATGGGAAATTGAGCAGGCTCTGCTATTTTGATTAATTACTTGACTAATTTAATTAATTTTTCTGAGAGAGGTTTTATTTAGAACCAAACATGTTTAAAATAAATATATACATTTAGCAAATAATTATATTATTAATATAATATAATATAATTAGTAGCCAATAAAAGAAATGGAGACATGCAGAGATATTTTATTAATTTGTTAGATGGAGCTGCCACATGATTGTGCCTTGTTTGACAAAATTAAATAGTTTTTTAAAGCAAAGAAAAATATCCCTTGTTTCTGTCCATTTCTCCTAAAAATGGAGACATGCTGCCGGCATCTTGATGTCAATCGATGTGATGAAAATGGAGAGGATAAATATGAATGAAATGGAGATGAGATGAAGGTTTGAAAAGGATGAGAAACTGAGAAGGGAATGACATGGAAAGAGGTGAACCAACCACATGCAACCACAAAATGAACCTAGCCCTTTTATATAAAATTGCTCTGACAATGATATATATAAATAATTTTAAGAGATATTCACAAATAAAATATTTTCTAAATATAAAAATAAAATATCACATGGAAGGAACTGAATTATTTTATAAAAAAATAAAAAAATAATTGATTCGGTCCGTTTAGAACATTCAATAAATAAATAAATTTTATTATTTTGTATTCAAATATTATGAGATTGATGTGGTAGGAAAATAATAATCTATATGCTTTCTCATATTTTGCTTTTATATTTTTAAAAATAAAAAAATTGAAAATATATTCATGTTTGCACGTTGCCTCAATAAACATTTTTTATTTTACTTTTTGAAGTTAAAAAGTTTGATAAATTAATTCCTGGTCCACTATTCTGACAAGTGCAGTTTGTACAGAAAGAACTTATATTTCATTAAAATATTATCAGAAAGTTTTTTTTTTAATTAATTGTTACTGATTGAGTGGTGGACTAGATTAGATGATAGGTCTTCTCTCCAGCTTTGAATCTCCGTGGACATGGTGTACCATCCTCTCCAATTTTATACACAAATTGTTTGAATTCAAATTCTCATGAAACAATCAAATAATTGAATTAATAATTTAGAATCAAATTTACAAGATGTATTTTTCAGTGATTTGGTTTATGGTGATGTATATTTTTATCTTCCCCATAAAAAGATTATGAGTTCATATTAACTAAGAATTAATCTTTAATTAGTTATATACTTTTCAAAAATAATTGGATTGAATAAGAGATACTAGACATAAATGTGCATTTTCTGTATATTTTGTTTTGATAATAAAGATTTGAGTTTGAATTGATTGTGTATTCATATTTTGATTTTTATTATTGTAATAAATTGTATTCGCATGAGACGAATGGGTCACAGTCAAAACAAAGATAAGATTGTACTTCTTAATTTTTGACTAACTTTTGACGTTAAAGTCACAGTTGTTAATATATTCTTGACATTAATTCTCCATCATTTCTTCTTCTCTGTCCCAACAAACTTGGAAAATGAAATAAATTTGTAAAACTGGGGCAGTTGTGATTTTTATATAAAAATATGTAGAAGTCGGGCCTTCAGATACATACATTATAGATAGCAAAAGTGACAAAATTTTTTTTAAAAACTTGTTCTATATGGTGAAGAGATTTTAGAAGTAGAACACAATATAATTTAACTACTCTCACTATTTACTTAGTCGTTTGATCATACATCAGTAGTAGAGTAAAAAAATAAAGCTGTTAAAAATATTCTCTAGATAATTTGAAAATTTCAATTTCACTCAACAAAATTCTTCAAGGATTTAGAAGTTATCTTCGAAAAATATTTTTTTTTGTTAATTAGATTAATTACTTGAACTATAAATTGTAATATATAATAAGTAACAAAAATGTTGCATGAATCCGTGCACCGGGTTCAAATGAGAATTCATTGGAAAAAGATTCTTCCCGGAGTTGCTCCGTGCTTCAGTGTTCTGAATCTTGACGGAACCTCACACTGCTACGTGGCATCTCACTATTGGTCCGTTAGAGCGTAAATAAAATAAATGATTCGGCTCGATGTAGAGAGAGGAAAAAAATAAAAGAGAAAGCGACAAGCACGAGGGGTCCATTCTCTCACCTCTTTTCCCATTCCTTCATCATTTCCTCTCATTGGTTTATTATTTTATGGGGAATTTTCATGTATACCCCTTCAAAATTAGAAATTACGTTTTATGTCCTCTAAAATTTATAATATCGCATTACGGTTCTAAATATTAAGAACTCACAAATTTAACCATTTATTATCTTTTTTATTAAAATTCATTTTAATTTTGTATAATATCCATTTTACTTTTTATTTAACACATAAAAAATATGTAGCAGAAAAATATCAATCTTATAATTGGTCCATTTTCCGACGTAAATGGCTCATTTCACTACTTCTGACGTATACACGGTGACATATAGATATACGCTTTCTGTATGCGTCAAAAATAGAAAAATAAAAAATTTACCTTCAAAAACCAATTAAATAAAAGACTGACATTTTTCTTAACGTACTACATATTTTTTATATTTTTTTTAATAAAGGGTCAAATAGGTAACTTATAAATTTAAAATAAGTTTTAATAGAAAAGACAATAAAATAGATAAATTTGTCAGTTTTTGAATTTTAAGAGGGTGAGTATGATATTATGAAGTTTAGAGGGGATACGGAATTTTGATGTATTTGAGGGGTATACATGAAATTCTCCCATTATTGTAATTATTTATAAATTTTCCTGTTTGGGTTACCTGATTTTTTTGACCAAATCATTGCACAAAATTCAACTTCTTTTTTTAAAAAAATATTTATTATTTTAATAGTTTCCAATTATCCTTTTCTGGTAGCGTATCGCGTATAATTTTGTCATACTGAGATATTTTATAGTAAACAAGACAAAAAAAAAAAACAAAGAATATGAGATTCGGAGTTATTGTTTTATTATGTGGTTGAAAATGTTGAGTGTTGCTAACAATTGTTAAAGACATTTTCATTTTAAATTTGTCATCACAAAAAAAGCATCGCATTCTTGCGTAGAAATGTTAATTTGCACAAATTTAAACATGTGGATCGTACTTGATAAAAAAAATTGTATATTATATGCATATAATTTGAGAAAAACATTTATCGAGGATTTTTGTCAAAGAAGCTAAAAAAAATAGCGAATTGGATTCAAACTCATTAGCTAAACAGGTACTAGATAAAAAAAAATGCTTTGAGTTATAATTTTCAATATTATGACTTCTAATTTTCAATGCTCTAAATTCTAATCCTAATAATTACAATGAGAATTCAAGAAATTTATTATAATTTCACTCTAATTACAAATCAAAATTCCAAAATGGATACAAATAAAATTTCAAAGAAGATTTATAGGTCCCCATAAAAATTTAAAATCGACCCAGAGAAACTATCTCTGGCTCTTACTGAATCCGCCCCTGATTATATGCACTTAATTTTATATTTATCAGAATAAAATTTACAAGATATGAATAGTGAACTAATAAAAAGATGACAAATGAAAAAATAAACCCGGCTTAAAATAACATGTAAAGAGTATTTACTGATGAATAATTATTTATTTGGTCTGTTTTTTTGGTTATATCATACTGTCTTTATCAAGAAATATGGAACCTAGACCTAAGTGCAAGAAGCACAAAAAAATCAATTAAGCCCCACATTTTGAAAAAATAAAATAAACCAAAATCCATTGGCAAAATTCCAAAAGGAAATTCTTTGGATTCCCTTGAACATAAGGAGGCTTTAATTTCCTTGAATTTTTGTGGTATTTCACTGTCATGTAGGCTCCACATGGAAACCAAGTCGATAGGATATAAAAAGTTACACCGTGATCAAACATGTTATGACACATTATAGTAATGTGTCACGTGTTGTGTCTATTTGTGTATCATGATTATATTTTAAAAATAATGACAAAGCGAGACATTGTAGGGGACATGACACAGTATGGGACCAAAATAATGTAAAATTTACATCATTATTTATTCAAACCAACAAATTAAGTTTGGACAAATTTTTTTTTTACAACATTCTTTCTTTATTATACAATTTTTTTATAGTTATTTCGCATTTTTTGACATTTTTTCTGATTTTTTTCTTCCTTAAACAAACTTAAAATTTGAAAAAAGACGTTAAATTTGATCACAATGTGATGAACATGTAGTGACTATTTTTGCAATTTTAATCACGACACGACATGCAAAAATTTAATTTGATAATAACATGATACAACACATAATTCAAACGAAGACATGACACAAATTTACATCCTACAATTCAACATAAAAAGGCAACTAATGTTCTTTTCTAGACAAATAATAAATGACAATAAATATTTAACATGCCACATGATGTAGTCCAATATTACATCCTAACCGTAACAATATAGTTTTTCATAGAGCAAATTCTAATAAAAATTGGAATAAACTTTTAATCTAAAAGAGGAGGGATCAAGTTACAACAACTATTTTCTACATTTTCAAAGTCAAATCGTCGATCTAAACCGTTAGATGTGATCTCTACAATAAAATATGCTTGGAGACCAAATTTTACATTTTTTGAAATTTTTTTTACTATTTATTAAGATGAGTACAAAAACTAGTCAAATTCAGACCATTGAATTTTGTATCCATCTTAATAAATAGTAAAAAAATTTCAAAAAATGTAAAATTTGGTATGGAAATACATTTTATTATGAAGATCACATCTAACGATTTGGATCAACAATTTGAACTTTAAAAATGTAAAAAATAGTTGTTGTAACTTGATCCCTTCTCAATCTAAAAATATGTGAGTATAACGTGTGACTATATAAGCATGAGATAAAAAAGTAAAAATTCATATGTTAGATGGTATAATGAATGGGAACCCATTTCTGCTGTTTGAAGAGGTGACAGAGAAGGGTATAAATGACATTTCCACTTATATTATTGCTTGCAGAGAGAGAATGAGATGAATGATTCATGAGCATAGAGACTAGAGAGACACCATTAAATTATTGCCTCTAAAGTTTGTACGGTGGATCTGTAATAGTATTAATCTGTAATATTCAGAGCTGTGATTCTCTGCAGCATATGCTCATATAAATTTGATGTCATGGGTCATGAAGAGGATAAACTCATAAAAGTTAAGTCACCAAATTACAACATGTATTATTTTTTCTTCTAATTATGACATATCACCATTGTCTAAATCTTTTTGACTTGCTTATATTTTTGCAAATTCTTAGTAGGTTTTTGTTTCTTTTCCTGAGCATAATTATAATATATATTCTCGAATAAATTAAATGGATTTGTGAACTTCCTTTCTTGAAATTTTCTGAATTACGAATTTGACGAATTTTAAACAAATTGTTCTTAAAGTTCGTTTTGTTTCCTCAAAACTTCATAAATTTGATATATTTATATACATTATTAAAACAAACTATTTTTGAATTATATCCACATTATATTCATATACCAATTTTAAATCTTGCCAAATTGTTTCTGAATTCTGAAGTTATCACTATGCTTTTGTGAAAGCTGGCAGCAAACTCATTGCACATGTGACTATAAACTTAACGCCATAGAAGATCACAACTATCTTAAAGTAGCAATGACAAGTGGAGAGATAAGATTTCTAATCTTATCATTATTCTAAATTCCTAATCAAAATTGTAATTTGCTACTGCTTGATTATAATTATAATTGTAATTGTGATCTTATTCCATCCCACATGCTGTGAATTCTATCATCCTCTCCAATTGTACTAATTTCATTGGATCATTATTTTTGACAAATTCTATTTGCTCATTTCAGATCATATAAACTAAGATCAATATGATTGTAGATATTATTTTAATTTTTCTTATATGTTTGTAACGTGCTAACTTCTCTTTGGATCATTTAATATAAAATAAATAGTATCACCCATGACTTCGCAGTCTTTGCGAAGGTTTTAAAAAAATATATATAACCCAATTCCATGTAATAACAAATTAAATGGTCTCCCATGATAATTAAAAATTAGAAATGAAATCGTCATTGAATTTAAATCATTGTAAAACTTGTAAGGCACCAAGTTCTTTTTATTAAAAAAATTGCTTCCTGTTTTTCTTTTCTTCATTGCTTTCTTTCTTTATTTTTTTTGTCTGTTTTTCATTTCTTTGATTTTGTTTTCTTTCAATATTTTGTAAATTTCTGACATTTATGATCGATGGCCATATTAATAGAATATGAAGGCATGATCTCCACATTTTAAAAAATCACCTTAAATATTTAAGGGTGTTAATCAGAACTCTATAATTTTTTAATTTATACCAAGTTGGTAATTGAATAGCATGTAGCAAGTGCATATATAAAAATATGAGAAAATGTTTCTGTCCACTGGATTTTGTCCACCATCTGTCCACAACCTTATCCAACTTCCATTCTAACTGTCGGTCCCCCACTTTCTTCTAACGAGCTCTCTTTCTCTCTTTCCGATCTCTCTTTCTCTCTTCTTTCTCTCTTTCTCATCTCTCTTTCCCTCTTTCTGATCTCTCTTTCTCTCTTTCTGATCTCTCTTCTTTCTCTCTTTCTGATCTCTCTTTCTCTCTTCTTTTTCGATTGACCGAAAAAGAAAAAGAGAGCGGGAGGCACCCGCCCCGACGGGATGAACGCGATTAGACGAAGGTGGCAAGGGATGGATCATGGAGGAGCGCCCGCCCCGACGGGATGAACGCGCACAACTGGCACTGGTCAGATCTGTACTGCTTGGAGTAGTCGCGATCGCTTCTCTCCTCCCTGCTCTACAATCTTCAGATCCTCAACAGAGAAACTGAAGAAAGGTGAGAAAGATGGCTTCTGTCATTGAAATTTTGTCACTGAAGAAATGCTAGATTTGTCACTGAAATTTTGATTATGTCATTCATTTTTCATTTGCAATGTCAATTTTAATTGAGATTACTGACTCGATCTTGTTTTTTATACATGATCGCAATGGAACCTTCAATCGTGGAGTGCGATCGAATAGAAATTGTTTTTGTTGAAGAGCACGGCAAAATTCAAATCTAGTAAGTTATTTTTGTTGAATTTGTTGTTTTTCATTCTATGTAGTAACAGATCTAGCATTTCAAATGAAATCTGGAGGAAAGAGAGGCAATATGGAATAATGATCTGTTAATTTTACTATATTGCCCCGTTAATTTTACAGTATTCATCTTGTGGAAATCTGGAGGAAATAGATGATAGAGAGGCGATATGGAATATTGATCTGTTAATTTTACAGTATTGTCCCGTTAATTTTACAGTATTCATCTTGTCATTTTACAGTATTCATCTTGTGGAAATCTGGAAGAAAGAGATGATAGAGAGGCGATATGGAGTATTGATCTGTTAATGTTATAGTATTGTCCCGTTAATTTTACAGTATTCATCTTGTCATTTTACAGTATTCATCTTGTGGAAATCTGGAGGAAAGAAATGATAGAGAGGTGATATGGAGTATTGATCTGTTAATTTTACAGTTTTTCCCCTGTTAATTTTACAGTATTCATCTTGTAATTTTACAGTATTCATCTTGTGGAAATATGGAGAAAAGAGATGATAGATAGGTGATATGGAGTATTGATCTGTTAATTTTACAATATTCATCTTGTAATTTTACAGTATCATCTTGTAATTTTACAATATACAAGATTCAATTGAAAATTCTACTGTATACAAGATTCAATTTTACAGTATACAAGATTCAATTGAAATTTCTACTGTATCCAATATTCAATTTTACAGTTCTGCTGATTCAATTTTACAGTATACTAGATTCAATTGTAAATTTTACTATGCAGAATCAATTTTACAGTATACATGATTCAATTTTACAGTATGTAAGATTCAATTGAAAATTTTACTGTATACAAGATTTAATTTTAGAGTATACAAGATTCAATTTTACAATATACAAGATTCAATTTTACAGTATACAAGATTCAACCCAGTGCGGAAGCTAATAATTAACTCTAACTGCCAATAGCCGCTAATAACCACTAATAACTAACTCTAACTGCCAATAACTTCCTATAACTGTAATTTCCGAAAGTACAATTTGAAAGTACATTTATTTTGTCCTGTTGTACAAGTTGCAATCTTTTTCTAACTATCATGGGACCACTTCAAATAGTTGCTAGATGTTTTGTGATTAACTGATATATTTTATGTGATATATTGTATAATTATACAACATGTAGAAGTAATTTTACAGTATTCGCGCAAGTCAAAGCTGTGGACAAATGGTGGACAAAAGGCTGTGGACAATTAGACGCTTCCTAAAAATATATATAACCAGTAGTGTTTTTAGGTTGTTGGCTTGTTGTTGCTTTATCCTTTTGTTGACTTCCTTAATTTAATTACATGAACTCAAGAGTGCCAATTTTAAATTAAGCATGCTTAGTGCACTAAGAAGACCTCTCTCCTTTTGTTTTGTTATTTCTTTTGGAGGTAAAAATTAAATTCACAATTTCACACATATCATCATCATCATCACTTTTCTATTATACTCCAGAAAGGTGGATTTGGTTTTACATTATGATATCCGTTTACTATCCGTATCTGTATTCAAATCTGGTCTTTAAAATATGAATATTCATATGGTTTGACCACACTATCCATTCCGTATCCGCTCCATTTCACCCCTAATTAATGCAGTGTTTAAATTATTAAGGGTGTTAATCACAACTAGACATTTATTAATTCATTGTTACAATAAAGTAAAATACAAGCCTGACTTAATTGACTACTTTCCCAAGGTAAATTATATAGTTACAAGGTGCTAATTAAATAGCATGTATTAAGTGTGCATATATCAAAGTATAACCAGTGCTTTTAGGTTGTTGGTTTGTTGCTTTTATCATTTTTTTCTTCTTCCATTCAGATAAGGATGCATGGAATATAATGATATAGTGTTCATATATATTTGACTACCTTATTTTAATCACATGATTTCTGAGTGCCAATTTTAAATTAAGCATGATTATTGCACTGAGAAGACCTCTCTCCATGTTTGTTATTATTATTTTTTTTGGTAATTCACAATTTCACACATATTATCATCATTACTTTCTATTGTACTCCATACTCTCAGGATAAAAAAATAAAAAAATAAATCAAGTTTATAATTATATTCTAAATTTGGTCACTGCTCAATATTGAATTAATGCAGTGTTTAGTTCAACATGACAACTTTTTAATGCAGTTGTGTTGACTGGATATTGTAGAAGACAATTCAAAAATATCTTCCCTTTCTCTTGATAATATAGACTTAATTTGGAGAGTGTCTTTATTATTTTTTTATTTATTGTCGTTGCCGTACACAAGTTAGAGATAAAGACGTCTGGAGATCATGGAAAGAGACATGAATTTGTCCATATTATTAGCACAGTAAATCTAAATCAATTTAGTCAAATTAAACTCTAGTATCGTTGTTTTTGCTTGCTTCAGAGTTGTACCTTAACAAAAGAGATATATATTTTTCTTGGATGAATGCATGATGGATCTAAAGTAACTCAAAATGTGAGTTTGGATTCACAGTGTCTAATCAGGATTTGCACGGATATTAAAACCATGTGATTTTTTCTCTAATCGGATTGACTGGATTTTCATCGAATGGTCCGGATCTAATTTTGAATTTTGGGTTACTTTAGAGGATCCGGACCTAGTCAGTGATTACAAGCTGTATGGCTAGAGTTTGGATCCAGAGAGGTACCGCATCCCATAAAGTTAGATTCTAACTGTCCGTTCTAATCGGCTATAATCGGAAATAATCGGCTGATTAGTTAGAAAAATTCGTAACAGTTTGATCGCCGCCAACGACTAATTGGTTGATCAATCGGTCTAAATATACGATTTTTACAACACTAGAGGTAATTGCGCTACATGCAGTACTACAGGGGATATGCACTCTTATGACTGTGCCCAAAAGTAGCCAGCTATATATTTTTTTTCTTTAGCAATTTTTTTTTCATTAATTAACATCCTAAGTTAATTTGATTCTCTGAAGAATAAAACTGGCCATTTGGTAAGACTTAAGTTACAATTTGATTAGGAAACTTTCTGTATTTATTGACTTTTGTGCACTGGTATTGATTGAATCCAATTTTTCCTCAATTTTTTTTTTCTCATTTTCTTTGTTATTATTTCTTTTGGGAACTCAGTTTCCTCTGCTTTTTAACTGGTGGAATTAATAAATGAGTTGGGGTATATACAATAATGTTTCAAGCTTTAACAACTAAGAGTTGTAAATTGTTTGTTGCCACTTACATCTCATGTGTTTCCTTTTTTTTTTCTTTTCTTTTTTTTCTCAAGGACATTGAAATCCATTGATTAAGAGATGTATCAAAAGTAGGTATGCCTTTTTTTTTTTTATTATTCTTTACTCATATTTTTTTTGAAGTCATATTAAAGTTCAAAATTAATTTAATCCTTTGAAGAATTGAAAGACATATTTGTTAAAGATCACATTCAATGCTTCTCTCTCTCTTTTTTTTTTCTTTCAGGCTGCTTGTTGTAATTTGTGGAAATTTTGAATGAATTTTGGTGAAATAAGCTAGTAAAAAAAATACACCAATAAAAAAATAAATTTCACTATGCTTGATGCTTGCATAGAGTGAACAGAAAGGAAAAAAAATTAAACATGACAACTACTTAAACAAATTAATATTTTTCATCATATATACATTACAACAAAAAAAAAAATACACTACAAATCAATTTTATTTGGTGGTTGTGTGAGAATTTCTCAATATGTTTTTTGTTGATGAAGAAGTCTTCGATGCCGGTTCGTTCTTTTTCCGAGTTATCCTTGCTTTCAAGTACAGTTAGTAGAGTCATCCCAAACTAAATTTAAAAAAAGAAATCAAGTTAGGATTTTTTTTTCCAAAAATAGAAAATTATATTTTATGAGACACATGGAGGTTGAAACATTTATTGTACCATTAATTATAATTGCGACGTGATTTTTCATAATCCGCAAAAAGTGATTGCGAAAGGTTTTCTTAATATTTTTTTACGATTATAAAATATAGTGTGAATTCAAACAATAACATAATACACAAGCACTATAAAAATGTCTTTTATATAGATCTTATTAATGTGGAATTTAAAAAAAAAATATACATCATCTCGAATTTATATTGTAATATAATAAAGAATAATAAAACTATAAATTAATGAAATGAATAGAAATATAAAAGATCGTGATACCTTTCTAGAGATGGAGAACTTGTAAAATATTGAATTCCTAGACCATCCATGCTAAATTGTATTCAGAAAAGACTTGAACATAGTAGTTATATATTTTTGGGAAGCATATTGATATTTGTATGAGAAAGTGTAGAGTGTCTTGGGAGACCTCAGATAGGATATTTATAGATTGTGACAGGAATAACTTCTTATTTAATTTCATTGTGGGACTAAGGAAAATAATCCATCGGATAATATTATATTGAGTCGTCACATATACATTTTTTTTTAAATTTTTTTACTATTTTTAGATAGGTAGAAAATCAAATATCTGAATGGTGTAGAATTTTTAGATCAATTGATTTTCTACCTATCTAAAAAAATAGTAAAAATTTCCAAAAAATGTAAAATTTGGTCTCCAAGCACATATTAATATGGAGAACAAGATGAACGGTTCGGATTGACCATTTGAATTTTGAAAACTCCAATATTGAGCCGTAGCACTGTAGCCCTCTATGCAACAGGCTAAGGTGCTATGGGTTGCATAGAGGGCTACGGTGCTACGGCTCAATATTCTAGTTTTCAAAATCCAAACGGTTGATCCGAACCGTTTATCTTGTTCTCCATATTAATGTGTTTGGAGACCAAATTTTACATTTTTTGAAAATTTTTTGTAATTTTTTGAAAATTTTTTGTAATTTTTTTACTATTTTTTAGATAGGTAGAAAATCAAATATCTGAATGGTGCAGAATTTTTTAGATCAACTGATTTTCTACCTATCTAAAAAAATAGTAAAAAAATTCCAAAAAAATGTAAAATTTGGTCTCCAAGCACATATTAATATGGAGAATAAGATGAACGGTTCGGATCAACCGTTTAGATTTTAAAAACTTGAATATTGAACCGTAGCACTCTATACAACCCATAGCACCTTAGCCTTACCCTTATATAATTGTATACGTAAGTACACCCGATTTTGTTCAATGTACCAAATCTTTTAAAAGAATCAAATATAAACATTTTTACGTTTTTTATATTAAATTGAGTTAAAACTTTCTTACCTTAGTTAAAAGTGTACGTGCTAATTCTTTGTCTAGTGACATTCTTTGTTTTTGTTTTTTTTGTTTTGCTGTTTTTTATTTGGAAAGGAGTTGGGTATTGTAGGCTGCGTTGAAATTCACAATTTCAGGTCATAGTCCAATTAAGTAGAAAGTTTATAAATAATAACAGTTGACCCAACAAGGTAACTAGAGAGAAGAAGAAGAAGAGCTCTTGGCAGCCGCTGCCAAGTTTTTCAAAAAAAACAGTTGACCCAACAAAATTCTAAATATGGAGGCCCACAAAATTCTAACAGTTGGGCTGCCTGAGGAATTGGCTGGGCCTAATTTTATATTAGAAAGAAACAACAGTGGGCCTTAGATGGGCTTCAATCCTATAAAATTAAAGCAGGGTTCCGTTATGAGGGGACAGTCTTCTGGCTAAATAAAATACAAGGTACATCCTATAATTATCCAAATCAATTAAAAGCACAGTAGTATAAATGAAACATTGCCAGTTATAATATATGGATAGAATTGTACATTTTATATTTTGACAAGACAAAGGCATTGTGAGAATGAAATTTACTAAAGCATGAAAACAACGCAGTACATTATCAAACCCAAAAACCAACCCCAAACTTGTTCATAACAGCATAACGAAATAATGTTTCAACTTTCAAAAGGAAAAAAAGAAAGATAATGGTTCGTAAATGCTTCAATCTAAATTATCTGACACTGGGACCGGGCACTGACATATGACTATGACCCTCGTTTTCCTTTAGCTCAAAAGCGATATCCTGACTTATATCAGTTACCAAGTTATCCATACTACTTTCATTATGCATTTTCTCTATTGACATTTCCAAATCCAGGCTTTCCTTTAGCTCGGAAACGACAGCACTCATGCTTGGCCTTCTAGAAGAGCTTTGCTCAGTGCACCTACATGCCACATTAGTAACCTTCCAAACTGAGTTTATGTCATACTTGTTTTGTATCTTGGGGTCGACTATTCTTTCGATGTATCCTCCTGATAGGTTTTGACGCACCCATTGAGTTAAGTCAGATCGTCCCTCGACAATAGGGAGCTGACCTGTGATGATCTCCAATAGAACGATTCCAAAGCTATACACATCGCTTTTTGCACTTAGTTGATTTGACGAATAGTACCTGAAGGTGAATGAAATAATTTAACTATTATTTAAAGAAAACATTTTGGATCTCCAAAAGCAAACGACAGAGAAAGTACTTAAACTCCTTATATATACAGCAAAATTGAAAGCACTACATATACACAGATCTCCAACAAACAAACAAAAGATTTTGTGTACAAGAAGATCACTTGTAATAGAATTAAATTGAAAACATTTCCTATCCAAATATGTACGGCTGATCATTATTTCACATTGTAGTTGTAAAGTTAAGAAAAACTAAAGTAAATAAGATATAATTTAACATCAAAACAAAGATCTTACTCAGGGTCTACATAACCAGGAGTGCCAACAATTCTGGTTGAAATATGGCTGCTTTCATCACTTTCAAAAGGCCTAGAAAGTCCAAAATCGGCAATCTTTGCTTCAAGATTTGCACTTAAGAGAATGTTGCTGGTCTTGACATCTCTATGGATAAGTGGTGGATTACAAGCGTTGTGCAAATACTCCAATCCTTCATTTCATATGTTTCAACATGTATAAATATCATTTTATATCATAATATTTCTATTAAATCAAAATAAATGTTCTCAATACTTAACATACATATTTCATTTTGTACATGAATACAATCCTGGTGCCTTTTTTTTTTTTTTTTTAATAAATTAATTATAAGGACAAGGGATGGGAAAAAAAATCTTCAAGAAATACAACTCAAGTTGCAGTAAAGAGCATGACACTTCGATACATTTTATTAATAACAAATGAAAAATGGTAGAGATATTATTTACAGCATGACCCTCTGACTATGAGGTGCTTTTGTGCCGTACCTAGTGCAGATTGATACGCAATTCTAAGTCGCTGCTCCCAAGTAAGAAACCTTACATCATCTGCACAATTTTAGAAAGTTAGCTTGAGATTGTTTCTTGATTCCGTAATAATAAATTACTATCAATTTGATCAAACATTCAAAATGAAAATCACCTTTGAGCTTGTGTTGTAGATTTGCTTCCTGCATGTACTCATACACAAGTGCCATGCAATTTCCATCAATGCAGTAGCCCATTAGTGTGACCAAGTTCTTGTGATGAACTCTTGTCAAGTTTTTAGCCTACAAAATAATTTTTGGAGAAATTCATTTCTTTTGTTATTATATATGGTTAGCTTTCTACATAGCCCCTGTACAACCTGTAATTTCATGAATGTTAAGTGGGTTATGTGCGGCAGGGATTACCTCAGCCAAAAACTCCTTAACCCCCTGGGAGGACAAATGAGATCGAATCTTAACTGCAACCTGAAATCCATTTTCTAGGAGGCCAATATAAACATTTCCGAATCCTCCAATGCCAATACAATTCCTAAAGTCATTTGTAATTCTCTTGATATCATTGAAACTGAAGTGATGATTATCAATATTCGGGAAACCTTGTGGTGTTGCTTTCGGTTGAAGTGAAATTGCGGCAGCACTTCTATCTTTATTTCCATACAGATTGCCTGCTTCTGGGATATTTGCATAATTTGGTACAGGGCTTGATTCAAAACTATTATTTGGCTTTGGGACGACTGATTGGTTATCTGTTTGAACTAACATTTGATCTTAGTCAATATCTCTCTCTCTCTATATATATATAGTATGGCTAACGTGCTTCCTCTAGTATTTCAACAATATATTTTCGGCTTTCAAAATCTATTGAATCGGCTTTAGACAAATTCGAATTGTTCAAATCAATCTCCTTAACAAGAGGTTCGTTTCCATATATATATATTTTAATTTTTGAATTTATTTACTATGAAGTCAAGCGGTCAACATATGAAAATTTTTGTATGCATTTTAATGCACTATTATCTTCATTTTTTTGACCTCTTGACTTGATAGTGTATAAATTAAAAAATAAAAACAATTATATGAAACGAATCTCTTACGAGAAAGATATTGATTTGAATGGTTTGAATTTGTCGTATGAAGCGTTTTGATAAATTTTGTAGGCAAGAAACATATTATTGAAATAGTAGAGGAAGTGCGTTAACCATACTATATATATACACACAAAGAGAGAGAGAGAGAGGTTAATCTCGTTTTTTATTGCTGAAAGAAATCCATATACGTCATTAACCAAATTACGGAAGGCACAAGGTGGTAAGCGACCTAAAAAATTAAATGTTATATATATTAATTGTTGGACAAAGTCCGTATAAGATTGTCAACGGAAACTTTTCAGAGAAATTTTAAAATGGAGTATGATAATTGCTCCTCAAATAAATCTTCAAGCGCATCTCTTAAGTATTAATTTAATGTCTAACTTTTATTTACAACGCTAATATTCAAACTTTTAAAATTATATTTATAAAATTTTATAATGCTATTCACAAGTATATAAAGCTCTATCTGCGAGTATTTAAATTGTAAATCTGAATAGTTTTAACTCATAACTAATTTTGTTTTCAAGTTAGAAAAATAAAGATTCTTTTCATCTACTCTTTTTTTCTCTATGATTATTCTGGTCTATTTTTCTGATGATTCATGATGAATTTTACAAATATAAAAATAATAACGTTTTCTACTCGACTTTATCTTTCAAATGAGATCAATGAAGAAATACTTTTGTGTTATTTTTAAGTTGTTGTTTGTATTCTTTTTAAAGTAAAACTCATGGGCACTTTAAATTCTCAAACTTTTAAACCTTAGTTTACAATAACCTTTTAAACTTGACGTGAAAACTATTTAAATGTTTGAGAAAACAACTTTAAATTCTTGACACAACTACTTTAAACAATTGTAGATAGAGGTTTAAACGCATGATACTATATGATCGACATCAAAGATTTAAACGCTTGAACGTAGTAGTTTAAATGGTAAACATCAGAGATTTAAACGACTAAGGCTTAAAAGCTTGAAAATTTATAGTGCTCATGAGCTTTACTTTAAAAAAACAACAACTTGAAAATAGATCAATTTTTTTTCATGGATCTCATTTAAAAGAGAAAATCAAGTAGAAAACGTTCGTATTTTTAGATTCGCAAAATTAATCACTTGTCGTTAGAAAAATAAATAAGAATGATCAGAGAAACACTACAGCAGAACTATTTTACTGCGACCGTTATCAGCGACCGGTGTTCACGCCGGTCGCTGATTGTTGTTTTTCCCCCCCAAAAAAAAAGAAAACCGAAAATCAACGGCGACCATGACTTTCAGCGACCATATCTGCGACCGGCTAAGTCGCCGGTCGCTGAAAGTTTTTTTCGCGAAAAAATAAGGCGCCAGCGTCGAAAACCGACGACAGAACGCGCCCAAACCCTTCTCTCTCCGTCGACGACAAAACCCTAGCCCCTCGTTCCCTCGCACCAGCCTATCTCTCGTCAGCCACCGGAAATTGTCACCGCCGGCCATTCTCTTACCTAAACCCTAAACTACATTCCGTTTCTCCCTTCCTCTCCCCGTAAAACGAGCAGAAGGATCAGCGGTGCCAGACTGTCAGACCGTCGCCTCCGCCTGCGCGAAGAAGGATCGCCGGTGCTGACGCCTGTGCCAGACTGTCTGTGCCGCCTCTCTACTGTAGCAAGGTAATTTTAATTTGATTTTGAGCGTATAGTATTTGATTTTGAGTATAATTCGGTTCTCAAGTTCTGATTTTGAGTGTATAGTATTACATGGTATTATTATTTTGATTCGGTGCCAGTTCAGTTCTTTTATTGGTATATTATTTTGATTTTATCTAGATTTTACTGCAACCGGCCGCTGTTCATGAGCCTTTTTCATAAAACTATAGAAATTTGGAATATAGGAGATACATATGGTATTGGGGCAGAAACAGCACGTTCCCTTTTACCAGCTTGTACAATCTAGTTGAAGAAGACTGAATGCCACTGTGAAGAGGGATAATTTATTCCTTGGGTTTAAATTTGTGATTAATGTTGATTCATTTGGTATAACGGGTTTATACCCGAGTGGATGCTGGTACCAATTCATTTTGCATAAATTTAGTTCAAAGCAATTAATCTTAGACAAGATTCTATGTATTGTATACTGATCAGTTATGTAATCTTTTTGTATAAGGATGATATAATTTACAAATTGAAGGCACTAACAATTGAGTTGCTTTTTGTAGTTCTTATATTTTGATGTTGGCCTTCATGTATCTAGGTGATAGATTTAGTGATTTAAATACTCTACTAAATATTTTTGTTGTTTGCAATTTCAGAAACAATTTCAGAAATTTCAGAAACAATTCCAAATTTCTCCTCTTCCTTGATTTGGGACAGTTGCGAGGCGAGGCTTTCGAATCCTTGAAACCGGCCGCTGTTCTGAGTTGTTCGTTGTGTGTTCAAGATTTATTGGGTAATTATCTAAATCAAAAATTCTTATGAATTGGTTGTTGCGATTTGCTTATGTCCTTGCCGGGTTGTTGATTTTCCCGGAAGGCATTGGTTCGGTGTGTGTTCTTTCATTGCTAAGCCCCTTTGTTGAGTCTTCTATGATGTTAATTACCCAAATTTTTGAGATTGATTTTGGTGCCGACATGGTGCTGATTTCATATATGGGCTGATCCATATGATGTACTTGCACCTTTTGTTTGTGTTTTGTATATGGGAAGCACTACATCTCCACTAGTAAAATATTATAATTTGAAATTTATTATTAGTGGAGGTATGTAATTCTTAAATTGTTTCTTGAGCTACTATTGAGGATACTTGTAATGACATTATAAATGGAAACTTGTTCCAATTTTTTTCCAGAGAGTTGACTGAGTTGTGTTAATTGTTTGTAATTCTCTGTTGTTCAAGTTTGTTTGAAATTTAATATGGGAATTTGGGTGGCATCTATCAAATCCCTGAGTAGAATTTTAAGTACCATTATAAATCAATTGATATAGCAGGGAACAAAAGCTAATTTCATGAGCACATTTTTCGGTTCAATCTTTACATTTTGCTGCTGACAAAGGGCATAGGTCAATTTTGACAGGATAGAGGCACCGAGTCTTTTTGTTTGTTGCTTAAATTAATTTTTATATCAGGCTAATATTTTTATATTTGTTTCTTTTTCAATTCGCTTGAGTGAAACTAATTAATTTTTATCAACTCTAGATATGGCACCGAGTCGAAAAGGGAAGGGAAAGGCACCGGCAGAAGAGGAAGGAGAGGCTAGTCAGAAAAATGGTCGCGGTCCAAATGCCTATATTGCGCCGGCGGTAGATCCGACTTTGCGACCAGTGCTTCGGATAGGGGGTTACAAGTAATATTCATTTTTTGTTTATTTTGTAATTATGCATTGATTGTAGTGGTTGTAATAATTATTCCTATTTGCAGGACTTTTGATGCAGGGCATCCGGAGAAGACGAAGCAAGTTGCGAAAGTTATTTCGCAGATAGTACGTCAGAATTATCCTGGCCCGTACTACAGATACACGGATTTCCCCAAGGATAATAAGGATGTTATCCAGGAAGAGTTTTTAGTAAGTAAATCTTTCTGAAACAAAACCTCTAATAATTACTTTTTTTTTTTTGAAGCTAACAGACGATATTAATTCTTAACTATACATTGCAGAAGCACTACCAGTTTCATCCGGATATACCTTTGACAGATGCATGGAGTGTATTTAGAAAGATAGCTGATGTACGGCTTCAGGATATGCTGAATAAATGCAAGGCGGCAGCAAAAAAGTCGTACGGAGAGTCAATGCTCGAGTGGAAGGAGCGTGGGGCTGCTCCTCGCCCCTACGACGCCTGGATCCAGCCAGCGTACTGGCCCGGACTCGTCGATCACTGGTGCAGCGACGCTTTTGTTAGTCGGAGCCAGCGGAATGCGGAAAATAGGGCCAATGTTGAAGGAGCAGGGGCTTCGACAGGCTCTGTGAACATGCTTGTTCACAAACAGCGCTTCGTAAGTTTTTCATTAAATTAATATATTTTCATTCTTATTGAATAAAATCGAACTAACCTTGATAATCTTTTTTTAAATGAAATTGTCTTTCAAATTCTTAACAGGAGCAAACACAAGGGCGCGAACCCAGATGGAGCGATGAGCTGTTTCAGCCTACCCATACGAACAAGCAGACGGGGGAATACGTTAGTACTAAGGCTAAAAATGCACAGGTAATAGTACTTTCAAATCGTTGTATAAAATATCGTAGTTCATATTGTACGTAACATTATTGTTATATTTTACAAAATTTGCAGCTAAAATATGAGAAAGCTATGAAGGACAAGTATGGAGAGGATAAAGAGAAATGGCCCAGATATGACGGCGATCTCTGGTTCACTACGGGCGTTGATGATCAGAATGCCCACGGCGATAACTATGGTCTCGGTGCTCTAGGTAAAATAAACATTCTTTGAAATTTGAAATTTATTTTTAGTTTTGTCAGATAATTCTAATTGTCTTACTTTTCATGTTTCAGGCACTTCGAGAGGCATGTTTCGCTCTGGTGGGTCTAGCAGTGCTCGGTCGCACTCGTCACAATCATATTCTTCTATGCCGCCATCGACGCATCTCACAGAAGAAGATGTTGAGAGGATATCTTCCCGGTTACTTGATAAGATGGAGGCTCGCATCGAGGCTCAGGTGGAGGCTCGGTTCAGAGCTTCTTCGGTACGAAATTTGATATTTCAGTATGTTTTTTTAATTGTGAACTCTAAACCCTAAATCATAATTACCTAAAACACTTTCTTAAAACCTTACAGGGAGGTTCGGGTACGCAGCCGGCCTCGATGCCCGCTCAGGATGATGAGGATGATGAGGATGATGACGGCGATGATGACGAGGGGCATTACTCAGATGTCGCTGGCGATGGTACTGCTTAGGTCTTTTTATATATTTATATCTTGTTAGATGATACTGTTTGTTGTTTATGGTACTGTTTACTGCTTGAGTTACTCGGATATTTATGTTTGATGAGATGCTATACAGTTTCTTGATCTTTATGTTATATGCGATGTTTCTGTTGTATGCAATTGTTATGTTATTTTTGTATCGATTTTTATGTTTATGTTATGATGTATGTTATATGCGATGTTTCTGTTGTATGCGATTGTTACGATGTTTCTGTTGGTATGTGTAATACCAATTAATTAAATGGTGCAAATATAAATAACAAAAACAAATATCAAAAACCTAAAATAAGGTATCTGCGACCGGAATATCATATCAGCGACCGTTTTTCGTACGTTTTGTTGGTCGCAGAAATTCTTTGCTGACGTCAGAAAATACTTTCAGAGACCGTTTTGTAGTTTCAGCGACCGTTATCTGTCATCGCAGAAACTTTTTCATGACGTCAGCAAGAAAAACAGCGACGAAAAAAAATGGTCGCAGAAAAATTATCAGCGACCGGCTGACGTATTTCAGCGACCGTTGACGTCAGCAGAAGAGTAACTGCGACAAGGCTTACAGCGACCGGAGTTTCAGCGACCGGAATATGAGATCAGCGACCGTTTTCCCTATCTGAGACCGGCGACGCAACTTTCTGCGACCGGAATTCCGGTCGCAGAAAGTCCTTTCTGCCGTAGTGAAAAAAACAAGTGAAATGAATCTTTGTTTTTTTGGCTTGAAGATAAAAGTTAGGAGCTAAACTATCTAGATTTAGGATTTAAATACTTGTAGGTTAAAGTTTAAATTTTTGTTAGTAGCATTGTAAAAGGTTAGAAACAGAACTTTCAAAACTTAGATTGAGCACTGAAAATGAAAATTAGACAAAATTGGAAGATTTGTTTGGTTAAACTAGTTGGGGGGCACGCTCGGATATGATGGCTCGGAGGACCATAATATTTCCCTTTTAAAATTACATATATCAACATTAAAACTCACTTATTTTATTAATTTAATTAATCAATTCAAAATATATAAGAAGTAATCCGAGTTCTTATCTTTTGGAATGATTCAGGCAACATATATAATTGATATGCCAATTTTTTTTGTTAGATTCAAACCCTGGAAAAATGCTATGTAACCCATATTGGATCTAACAATATCAGCTATACTATCCCTCACAAAGTTGGTCCAGAAACATTCTCAAAACTTTTTGCATTCATCGGTCCCACCTTTCGGTCAGTACATGTACAAATTGCTGGAACATAATTTCCAATTCTTTTGTAAACAACACGACTTCTTTATAAACATGTATTTTGAAGGAAAGGGGCAACATTGTCATTTTATTTTAGTATTAGTCTTCATCTGTATTCGTAATGAATTAAATTAAGACATGAGAATATTAAAAAAAATAAGTGAGTTTTCATGGGTAAGAACTAATTTAAAATTTTTGATGGAGAAGTATAAATCAAGAATTTTTTTATGGGCGTATATATAAACACTACTACAAAAATCATTTTTTCCATCGCCCCCCCTTTACCATCGGATGTGCTTCTGCACAGATAGTGTACGTCACGAGTGGTAGCGCTGTAATTACTTTAAACCTTTCACTGTCTGTTCTGGGCACAAGACTGATGGCGTTGATAGACTCCCTCCTTTACCATCGGTTAAAATTTCACGAACAATTAGTATTGAGCGACTCTTTAACATCGGTTCTGCTAATCGGCCGATGGCACTGAGGGGGGTTACTTTTATCATCCGTTATGTACATGATCCGTTGGTGATAGTACAAAGTAATAACAACTCGTTACCATATTGAACTGATGGCATATTCCTAGGGGCAACGCTTTGTAAATAATTAGAATCTCGGGTTTATTATATACTATCTGCTCAATATGTTAAACCGATAATGATGCTGTTATATTTTATATATTCCAATAAACCCTAGGTCAATCGATTCATCTCTCCAGAGCCTTTCAGTATATCTCCAAATTAAGTATTCTGCTATATTGCTCGCTGCAAATTTGAACTTCCCAAATCGACGGACAAAGATCAGCACTTCCTCTCCCGGAGTCATTAATTTGTATGCTAGATCACTCTTTCCTCATTTATTTTATGTTTATTTTAACCGTTACTTTGAATGGTTTCTTAAATTAGGGAACAACTAATTTAAAGTAGGGTTTAGTTAATTAATGTTATTTTTTGTTTTGTATAGGTGAAATAAGTAGTCAAAGTAGTCGTTACTCATCATCACCTTATAATTGCAATAGATGTCTTAAGCCGACTGTTGTAAGGCTTTCAAAGACCAAAAAGAATCCATAGAGGAAATTTATACATGTCCAGCATGCAATGAATGGATGGGCTGGTGCGACAGCATAACCAATTTAAGTAACGTAAGTTCAAATAATCCTTATATGCAACCTTACAGACAAGTTGCGATATACCAAAATGAGGTAGAAGTATATTCGATTCTCAAGAAACAACTATTAGTACTAATTGTGATTTGTGTGTTGATCCTGATTGTAATATGTTTTTTTTATTGTTTTGTTGCTTCATGTAAAATAGTTGATTTAATGAGATGGATTTCACAAGTTGTCTAAAATTCATGCAAACCATGTTCTTAAAATTAAATCATGTTTTGATCACGCCCCAACTCTTCGGCTGTTACGTTACGAAATTTTTATAATTAATTTCAAATGATTTAAAAGAAAGAATCGATAAATCATGTTCACAAAATGGAAGTTTAAACCTTAATTAAGGTTCCCCTAAATAAGTAGGTTAAGTGTGAATCGAAACCGCGTCGAAATTTTGAGATTTTGAAACTTTATAGGCTGAGTGCGGATGGGATTGACCCGCAGTGCGGGTGGGAGCATCCGCAGTCCTGCAATTCTGTGTTGGTCTGAATTTTCTAAGTACTGAGTGCGGATGGATGGACCCGCAGTGTGGGTGGAAGGCATCCGCAGTTGGCTCAGACTTTTTCTGGAATTGTGTCTAAAATTGACTAAGTAGTGAGTGCGGGTGAGGGATCCGCAGTGCGGATGGGTGCAGCCGCACTCATGAATTTCTGTGTTAAACTTCCTGAAATCGGCTAAGTACTGGGTGCGGATGAGGTTGACCCGCAGTGCGGGTGGAGTTCATCCGCACTAGGCTCGGATTTTCTGAAATTTCTATTGACAACTTTCCAAGTCTCGAGTGCGGGTCAAGCCACCCGCAGTGCGGATGGGTGCATCCGCATTCAGGGTAATTTTAACCCTAAAATCCAAATCAAAGCTTCTCTCTCTCTCTCTTCTACCATTCCCCATTTTTAAGTGCTTTTCGTCCAAGAGAGAAGAAAAAGAGCTCGTGAGTTTCCGTTTCTTTCAGACTCCTGATTGTTGCGAGAAATCGAGTTTGGAACCGAGAAAGCAGCCGAGGATCTCTCCGAACCCTCCTATTTGGTATTTCTTTCTCTCTCTATTTCTTTCGAAACCTCGAATTTTCTCGATTTCTCAGATTCTCGTTTTAAACCCGAGATTTGTGTTCAAATTGCTCGAGGACTAGTTCCTCTACACTCCTTACTAGTTTGTTTGTCAATCTTTTACCCGATTTCTTCCGATTTGTGAAATCTGATTTCTAGGGTTTTGTGCCAAAATTGAAAGTTGGCATAATCGTGATTTGATTTGCTTAACCCGACCAATTAGACTTGTAATCGGTAGGGTTGCCTCCTGATCGTGAATTTTTAGAACATTTAACGGCTGATTTGAGGTTTTGACCAAATTAGGGTTAACCAAACGGTAAATTGAAATGAACCGAGAACCAAAGTAGTGAAACGGTGATTGATGGTTACCAAATGGAGAGTTGTATGGTCCTGAGGACCTAGATGAGATTTTGTGTGGTTTTAGAGGATTTTGATAAGAAATAATGAACCGAACGAATTGATACCAAACACATAGAAATTGATTAGGGAAGGTATAAGCCCTAGAAGTAACTCGAGTAAACCTCTCGATCCTGAACCAATGTTAAACCAAGTATACGTATAATATAGGTGTAGGCTCGGTCGAGCAAGAACTTGCGAGACAATACGAGACGTCCGATCCTTAAATTAAGCGGTACGCTCGTCATACTAAGGTGCGGGATTCTTGGACTTGTTTGATACTTTATTTTCAGGAATTAAACTGTGTTTTCGTTTGTCATGTTGAATATCATTGATTGCATCACTGAATTGCGTAGAGCATTTGCATAGCCCAATTAAATTAAACTCGAATTGATCTGAATTGAATGATTTGCATGCTGGTATGGTTATAGGTTATGATTGATCTATTATGATCTGATTTTTGATTGAAAGTCACCACGAACTGTGTATGTGAATGTATGTGAATGCATTTACGAAGTTAAGCACTTGGATCCAATGAATTTGCCAAGTCGGGCTGTATGCTGACTTGGATTCCCAGGATCCTAAATGGCCTTAGGTGAACGGCCCTCGATATTCCCAGTACCAGTTGGGACGAGGGAGGGTGATTATGTGATGATATGAGATATGTTATGCGATGTGATTTGAGGTCGTGGGTGACTTGTGTAACGTCTATGGCTCGGTGGCATTTCCCTACGTGTTAATGCATTTGAACGGTCGATTGAATATGACGAATATTGGAAACGATTCTAAAAAGGATTTTCTTTATGTGATTCGAACCAGACCATAATAATTGTTAAGCCAAGCGATTACAGATGGGTGTCAGATAAAGGGTCCAGCGGTTGGCCATCTGTAGGTGTCAGTAACCCTACAGATGTGGGTTTGATAAAGGTTCAGCTCGAAAGAACATCTGTAATTGCTACAAGCCCTAATGAACTGAGTTATGAATCGAGTTAAGCCAAAATATATGTTGTGTTTGAAATTCATCTTGGAAATTCCGTAAACTGTGTTTCAGGTTGATAAATTGTTGTTGAGTAGTGGCATTCTGTTATTTATGTTTTCTTATATATCTGTTTGCATTGTTATTGTTTGGGGTTTCATTTTTGAATATTGAGTTTGATTGCAAGTCCAATAATTCATATGTGGCAAATTCGCACTGAGAATTTATTCTCACCCCCACCCTCCCGGTTATTTTACAAGTACTGGTGCGACTGATTCCGGAGAGGCATGAGAGTAGTAGGCCTTAGTAGCTTACTAGTATATGACCCTAGATATGTTTTGTTGTGTAGATTTAGGGTAGGCCTTGTGGTTGGTATCCGGATGAGATACTTTTGTTGTATGATATTCTGACCAGACTGTGTACTCTGATTTGTGTATATATATATAAACTTGGTTTATATTGAATTGTTTTGAATTGTTGAGTATAAATTGAATAAGCCTTGTAAGTATACACGGTGTTGTATGCTTACGGCGGGGGACTGCCGCATCCCGTGGCCGCGGGGTGTGACATCGGCAGTGTAAAAATGGCATGTGACAGTACATTATTGTTTAATCTCTTACACAAACTCCCTTTGAATTAAGTGGCGGTTTGCAAAATAGTTTAAATAACAATGTAAGTCCACTGTCATGTGACCATTTTTACACTGCCGAAGACTCGAGATTAAAACATGATTTAATATTTAGACCATGTTTTGCATAGATTCATGTTGACCAGACATACTTTGTGATATGTTTTTTTAATTGTTGTGTTGTTGCTTCATGTTAAAAAAAATTGATTAATGATAGGATTGATTTAATATGGCAGAACAATTAAATGAGATGGGTGTCACAGTAGCTGTCCAACATCCATGCGAAACATGTTCTTAAAATTAAATCACGTTTTGATCCTGAGTTTTTTGCAGTGTATGAATGGCACATAACAGTGCATTGTTGTTTAATCCCTTTGAATTAAGTGGTGGTTTGTGAAAGAATTCAAACAACAATGTAAGTCCACTGTTGTATAACCATTTTTGCACTGCTGAAGACTCGAGATTAAAATATAATTTTATGTTTATAACATGTTTCTCATGGATGTTGGACAGCTTGTGACACTTATCTCATTTAATTGTACCTAAAATTAAATTGACTTATTATCCGTTAGTTACGTTCAAATAGCAAATCTGTTTTAATATGTTTTGATTAAATGTACCCAATAAGTCAAATTTACAAAAAGTAATTTGGCATTGAACCAGTAAACCATGTCTATTTAAGAAACTCTATCTGTTTGCCTTTCTTTCTCGACATATCCCTTCGTAATCTTTCTTCCCAAACGACTCCTCTTTCTTTCTTCCCAAATTGATGAGAATTGTCCCAAATTGATGCTAACAAAACTCAAAACCGGCCTCAACTAGGTGAGAATTGCCCCAAATCGTGAAAATCAAACTGATTTGATAGAAAAACTCGGTTGACTCGGCCAGGTCAAACCGATTTCACCGATTTTCTAACAAAAAACATCAAACAGTGTCAATTGGTCAAAACTTGAAATAGCTCCGGCCAATTCGGCAGATTCTCAGAACCATGAATAGTTCACAAAATCAGAATCAAAATCAGGTTTGACCACTCGAGTGTGGAATTGGAATCGGATGAATCGGTTAAAATCGGCCGAACAAAATTGGAAACTCGGATTTTTTGGCAGAAGCTTATTTTACTTAAACGAGAAAAACAATAAAAGTTTATAAAAATATTTTGTCAAATAATTATGCTGGTATTATTTAACGTAATTTAATACATCATTTACTTTTTTATTAGAAAATTAAGAGGAATGAAGTATGCCTCAAATAATTCTGTTTCAAAACTTGAGCCCAATTGAAGCTTTTTGGTCCTTCAATTCACAATTTTAGAAGGAAACTTAATAAATGTTAGGTCCAATGTGATAATAACACAAGCCCAATATAAGGCCTATTCACTTGATGTTTTTTAGTGCGGATCCATCTGTCAGAATGCTCTTCCCCCTTTGTTCGCTTTGCTTAGTTTTTAGGACGTTAGAGTTGCTGCTCCAAACAAAAGTTACAGATCCCGGAAAAATAAACGCAGAATCGGCCATCTAGTAGAAACTCAGTCTTAAATCGCTTCAATCGGCTAGTTCAACACTGTTCAATGTGGTTTTCCGATAGAAACTTGTAATCTGCGTAACTCGGTTGAAAATCAGTTTGGTTAGGTCTGATTTCAGTTTGACTCGGCCGAGTTTGTAAACTATTTCGTGATTTTTATTAATACCCTAAATTTTTTTTTTATCAAATCTACTCTCTAAATCAAAGAAATTTCAAAACTACTCTAACCACCCCATAGTTGAGCGTTTTTATTTTTATTTTTATAGATGTTTGCTATAAATTTTTTATTTTTTAGATATCTTTAGTGTGTATAAAATGAATGTATTAAATTAGCCAATTTGAAACATTTCAATGTATTAAAGATGCAGTAATTAATGAACACTAAGAAAAATGCAATACAAGTTTATATAACTGCACATTAAATAAATGTTAAAGTCAACCACAATAAAGCAGAGAGTTGGAACCACCGTCATAGTTTCTAACTATTACAAAATTAATTATCTACGTAATTAGCAAAATGAAATACATAAAAAATATAAGATTAATCACACTTTATGTCCTTCTATCTATGCATATGCATATAGAGATCTTAATTGAAAAGATAGAAGTAAAGAAAATTAGTCTTAAAGAGGTATACATACACATTCTTCCAATACATTATATTTTTCAACTATGTAAGTACTCAACGGGCTGGTTCCCTCGTTAACAATAAAAATAATTACCTGGATTCATGTAAAGTTCACTTGACACACCTTATTGGATCCAGCAGAGATCTAACGGTGATTCTATACAAACAAAACATATCTAAAAGAAAATTATAACAGACTACCTCACTATGGAGCAGTCTGTTAAACATTTGAAATTTTTTTTATAGAAAACATCTAATTTTTTTTTATAGCTAATACCTAATTTTTTTTTTATAAGAAACATATATAAAAATTGTAAAATAAAAAAAAAATTATAGTAGACCGTCTCATTGTGAGGCAATATGCTAAAGATCTGTAAAAAAAGAAAATAAAAAAGAAAGTAGTCTGAAAAAAAAAGAAAAAGAAAAAAGAAAAGCAATCCACCTAACCGTGGAACAGTTAGGAATTAGGATAGTTTTGAAATTTTTTTGTTTTAGAGGGTAAATTTGATATATTTTTTTTCTTTTCCAAAGGGTATTAATAAAAATCACGACAAACTATTACTCCATTTATAAATATTAAAAAACATATTAATATAACACTCTAATTTACTCGTTGAGGGAAGTACCTTTGGTTGGAGAAGACGGGACTTGTAAAGGTCAACCGCATCCTCCGCCTCATACATGGCATCCTTGAGTCGTCTCAGCCACTTCTCCAAGTTGGTCTTGTAGCCGTGCTTCTCAGCAGCGTCAATCACCTCCTGGAATTGAGGAAGGATGGTGGCCTCCAACTTTTCAATCCGAGCAGCCACGTCCATCTCAAGGTAGGAGAAACCCTGGTTGAGGAGCTTGCTTATGATTGGAGATGCCACCCATCCTGCGATGGACATCCCCCAGCTTGCTCCTCCTAGTGCCAATGCCTCTGCCATTGGTAAGAGAGACAGAGAGAGAGAAGAGAGGTTGGGAAGTAAGGTGAGAGATTATGAGAAGAAAAAAAAGGTGGTTCAAGTCTATTGACTATTGGGCCGATTAAGAAAAAGAGGTGATTGAAAGAGACACCGTAAGTTAATACTGTAGTGTCCTGTTTTGTGTGGACTGGAGAGTATAAAAGATAAACGCGTGTGAACGGTAGAAAAGTTGTTTGTATTTTTCCTTAGCATGTTTGCACGATCAGAAAACGGGCATGTGAATGAATTGGGATCCAACGGCTGATATTCGATATACACTTTGCTTTTTGAAGATCCGTGCATATAGGCACATCTTTCGGATGATTTTACCTGTTATTTTTGCAATTTTTTAGGGCGTAGTTGGCATCTTGTCAGAGCACTTATTAATAGTATATTAATAAAATATTATATATGCATGTGACTTTGAGCCAAAATTTTGAGTTAGATGCTATTTTTGTTTTCGTATCCAATCCAGTGTGTCATGGGCACCAAGGTTTGTATGTAGTGGTCAATTGTAAAGCGAGTCACTTTACTCTCTTTTTGCAGTGACTACTGACTCCACCAATTATATAAGCACTGTTTTTATTTAACTAATTGTTGATTTTCTAATTGGAGAATTACCCTTAATGTTATCATACTGTTCTATATACTGATATCCATACTATTTTTATACTAATTAAAGATAACTCTTTCCTTCCTAATTTTATGAAAAAAAATGTTTCTTCACTCGGAACGAGAAATTTTTTTTTTTAAAAAATAACATCAAATGTAACTATTTCAACGAAACAAATATGTTGGATTTGATTGTTACGAAAAACAGCTCCACTAGCAAATTTTTTTTTACTTCATCATACTTACTGCTTAGATAGTAAACTGCCTCCACTGATTCACAATATACTTGTTTCATTGAAATATTTAAATTTGATTCTGTTTATAAAAAAATTCCGGAGCGAGTTACATATTTCATTTCTTTTTCCACGCGTGGATGATATTATGGTTATCTCTTTCCTACTTTTAGTCTTTATTTTATTCATATAATGTTAAAGAAGGAATTAGAAAATTTAAACTAAAAAAGTTAAAATATAAAATGTATATTTTGAGGTAGCTGAAATTTAAACTCAAAATTATACAATTATAAGAGTAGAACTAGGGTGTTCTTAAGCTCACCAAACACTTTGGTGCGCTTAACTCCAAAACCCATCAAATCGGTTTCAAATGACGAATCTGAACCGTTGGAACCTGCCTACCTTACGAGTGATGCGTCTACATGTGAAAATTTTAAACATTCGAATTAATTTAGTATAAAGTCTATCGGTCAAAATTAGAAGGTTAATAAATTAATTTTAGTGCATTCATTTTTTGAACGTTTTTTGACAGCTTGACTTTATATTAAATTAATTTGAATGTTTAAAATTTTCACATGTAGACGCATCACTCATAAGGTAGGCAGATTTCAACGGTTCAGATTTGTTATTTGAAACCGATTTGATGTGTTTTGGAGTTAAGCGCACCAAACACTTTGGTGAGCTTAACTCCAAAACCCATCAAATAGGTTTCAAATGACGAATCCAAACCATTGGAACCCGCCTACCTTATGAGTGATGCGTCTACATGTGAAAATTTTAAACATTCGAATTAATTTAGTATAAAGTCCATCAGTCAAAATTAGAAGGTTAATAAATTAATTTTAGTGCATTCATTTTTTGAACGTTTTTTGACCGCTTGACTTTATATTAAATTAATTCGAATGTTTAAAATTTTCACATGTAGATGCATCACTTGTAAGGTAGGCGGGTTTGTGTTTGGTGCGCTTAACTCCAAAACCCATCAAATCGGTTTCAAATGACGAATCCAAACCGTTGGAACCCGCCTACCTTACGAGTGATGCGTCTACATGTGAAAATTTTAAACATTCGAATTAATTTAGTATAAACTCCATCGGTCAAAATTAGAAGGTTAATAAATTACAAGTACATATTTAATATTTTATAAGAGTTGAATGATATAACTTTTTTTTAAGAAATAAAATTGTGTGATTTTCATTCATTTGCCCGTAATGCATCAGTCAATTAAATTTGAATTATGAGGTATTAAGCACCAGTCAATACAAATTGTTGGCTGGCTGTTTGCCACCAACCATTAAAAAAAAAAAAAATTCCATTATGCATGCTTGATTTTTGCATAGAGCGATAGTAAGGGAAAAAAAAAAACATACAATTAATTAATTAAACAGGAGAACTACTTAAACAATTTAATCTATTTTTCATCATATATTTATTAAAAAAATACCAGTACACATCAATTTCATTTGGTACACGTCAAATCATGCTTGTGTGAGAATTTCTCAGTATATATGTGTTTGTTCGTGAAGAAGTCTTCGATGCTGTTGGTTCTTTTTCTAAGTTATCCTTGCTTTCAAGTAAGTGGAGTCTTCTAAAACTAAATTAAAAAAGGTATAAGTTATTTATATATTTTAACATAGATAATTTTTTATAAGAGACATGCACATTTATACATTTATTGTACCGTTAATTATAATTCAGACAAGCATGATTTGATGTGATCAGCAAAAAGTGATTATGAAAGGTTTTCTTAATTTTTTTTAATGATTATAAAATATAGTGTGAATTCAAACAAAAACAAGATAAACAAACACTACAGAATTTCTTTTACGTAGATCTTATAAGTGTGGACTTTTAAAAAGATTATACATCATCTCGAATATATTTTTTAAAATAGTATATAATAATAAAACTAAGAATGAATGAAATGAAAACATAAAAGATCATGATATCTTTCTAGAGATGGAGAACCTGAAAAATATTGAATTCCTAGACCGTTCATGTTAAATTTTATCCTAAAAAAACTTCTAACATAATTAATAATTTTTGAGAAGCATATTGATATTTGTATGAGAAAGTGTGGACTGTCTTGGTAGACTTTAGGTAGGTCATTTGCAGATTATTAGATTGTGACAAAGATAACTCATTTAATTTCTTTGTGGGACTAAGGAAAATAATCCAGACCAGATCAATATTATGTTAAGTCATGAATTATAATTTGCTAATATTATATTAAGGCTAGGGTGTGATGTGCTCACCAAGAGGGTTTGGTGAGCACAACTCCAAAAATTCATCGGATCGACTCCATATGCTGAATCCAAACTGTTGAAATCCATGTACTTCATGAGTGATGCATATACATGCAAAATTTTGAAAGTTTTGAGTGTATTTGCAACATGGTCAAGAGGTCAAAGAAATGAACATTTTATAAGTTAATTTATAAGTTATTTTATATATTCAATTTTTATTATTTCTTTGACCGCTTGACCTTGTACCAAATAAACTCGAAACTTTCAAAATTTTGCATGTATATGCATCACTCATGAAGTACATGGATTTCAACAGTTTGGATTCTGCATTTGACATCATCCGATATACTTTTGAAATTGTGCTCACTAAACTCTCTTGGTGAGCACATCACACCTTAGCTTTACTCTTATATAATTGTATACACCATATCTTGTTCAATGTACAAAATCTTTTAAATGAATCAAATATTATTTTTTTTGGTAAAATACATTTTTAACTTTTTTTTTTGTATTAAATTGAGTTTAAACATTCCATTTTAGTTAAAAGCGTGATTATTTGACTACATTCTTTGTTTTTCTTTTTTCTTTATTTAGAAATGAGTTGTGTAATGTAGAAATTCCAATAGTCGGCCCAACAAAAGCCCTTAATATTCAGGCCCACATAATAGTTTTTTTCCTCAATTTATTAACCATCTTTTTTCTCCTTTTTAACCAACTAAAGTTGCATACATAGTACTTGACACCACTGCAATGATATTTACCTCATCCTTTTGTATTTGATATATGTTCATATAATCTTTCCATTTCACATTTGGTTTCACTTGTTTTTTTTATCTTTCATAAGATTTCAAAATGCAATCTACATAGGAAAAGTGAAACGAATAAACATGGTCGAAATTATTCAATTCCTTCCACCCGAAGGTAGTGCGGTTTTTGAAATTTGCAATTAGAGCTTGATGGCATTCTCTCTCTCAACCAATAAAATCTTACAATTTTTAACTGCTGATGCAACATTGAAATGAATCTATTCATCTATTGAATGGAGAGGTTTTTAAGATTTATCTCTTTATCTCCTTAACAACTCCAATTTATTGTACTCGACCTTAAAAAAAAAAAATGACCTTCAAAATTTTATTGTGCTCATTCCGGAAAAAGGTCGATAGCAGTTTCCTTCTGGATGTGTAAGTTTGCTGGTACCATAGGGGTGGCATCGGTAATTTGAAAAGAAGTGCATGTAATGGTTTTCTTTATACAGAAATCTGCGGGATAACCCACTTTTCCAAAAATAAAAAATAAAAAAAGAAGCTCCTACTGCCGTATGACTTTTAGAATTCGTGTGCTTTATTATAAACCAATTTGTATGTTATAAAAGACAGTACATTACACATATTATAGTAATTTTTCAAATTATGGAACTATATTTAGTACATAGAATTGATCAATTTGTATACTTTGATTGATGTTCTTTCATTCAATTACATAAACTATAACTTAAGATGATGCAAATTAATCACATACCTCTCCTTGATCAGGTATTGATAACTAAACACAATTGTATCAGAAATTCAATTCATGTAAGAAAAAAACATTTTAAAGACATGACCAAATCTTTCGGGTAAGCTCTGGATTCAGACAATTAAACCTATTCCTAAAGAATGTTTACATTTTTTGTTGGAATCCAAAAGCCCGTAGGCCAATACATCTTTTATGGCAGATCTCCACTGAGTACATGTTGAAAGTGTGCAATTGTGCAAATGTGCAATTATTGTATGCTCACAACTGTGCAAATGCCATTTTAATCCTCACAACAATTATTGTATGCTCTCATCGAACGAGGGATGCACATTTGATGCCAACTGTGCAAGTCCATTGTTGTCCGTGTAAATAGATCACCCTTCCAAGTGCTATCGCTTTTGCATGGAGAGATGAGCAAACACAAACATGCCTTGATCTGTACTTGACTAGTTTACCTCTATCACAAATGATAAAACCAATACCACCTTGCCAAGACTATAGCCATGACCCATCTGTGTAGCACATGAATCAGTTGTGAATCCCTGCCATCGGTCCTTCATCTTGATGACCACTATTTGCATCCTTTTTGCTACGTGACAATGCCATGAGGATTTCAAACCATGGCGTCTCCCCTGTATAGGCTTTCGCATTTCGATCTGCACCTCCAGATAGCCCACATGTGATTTGCCATGACCTTTAGATAAATTTACCATTTTTCGAAACAGAAAAAGGTCATTGATTTTGAAAATTACTTAATATCCAACAGAATGATTTTATTCCGATGAATTTGCACTGAAATAATAAGAAAGATATATATAAAAAGTTAAATTTTGGTCTCCTCAAAACGAAAAAACCTTCCCAATTACCCACCTCAGGTTGTAATATGTAATCATGTAATCCATGCATTATATTGATTGGTCCTTGAGTCCATAAGTGTTGGTTGATTCAGTCCAGGCAGAGAACATAATTTATACAGCTGGCCGGTCCTGATGACTCGAAATGGGGCTACTAACTTTTAGTATATATAAATATATACTTAGTTACTCTAATGCTACTCTGGTCGGATTATAAGCGCATAATCCTACCGTGTAGTAGTGTCGGGTGTAGATCCACATGGATAGATCTTAAGTTATTTAACAACGTATACAAGTCTAGGTTCTTTGGTTTATGGGAGTTTATACGTAATAATTAATTAATTCAAATAAGCAGTAAAGATACAATAATTTTATATAGTTTTTTTCTGTGATTTTATAGTTTACTCTGGCAGATTGATAGGTGGAGGTGCTAATATGATTAATTCTAGGATTTAGGTAATATCGTTCTTAATTAATTAAGTATAATTTTGACGTTTGTCTACCCCGCATACGACACTGTCACTGTCGCATGCAATATAGATTGTCCCGCAAGGCAACCCGCATACTGTATTGTCACTACCCGCAGACGCCTAGGGTTTATGTTTTATGTGATTTGAAAGGTTTTCCGATCTTTTGATCGGCTTTTGGGCTTAACAGTTCAGAATGTTATAAGTATGCAATTGTCTTCCTCACACCAACACAGTTGGTCATATCCTATCCTACCCCAAATTAATATCCCAAAGACCCTACTTATTTCCAAGTAATTCCTAATATAAATGAAAGACGCAATCTATAATATCTTGCCAAGGGAGCACCTTGGATTCTAACCCTAGTCTTTAAACCGATGCCATGAATCGTTAGCTTAAGTGCTAGTACTTATATGCGTGTCCTTAAGAACAAAACGACTATGCAACCTTATGGCATGTAGATTACTTTGGCATTTAGTAGACGGAACTATGTATGCAAAGATATTTATAAAAAAAGAATTCAAGAAATAAAGAAATCTCAAATCAACATAAACAAAATATAAATTATACTAAAACATAATAAAGAATTCGATATACCTAAACCCTAGAGATGAGAAGATTAGCTTCTCAAAGCCATGACAAAATAAAATGAATTAAATAAGAAAGACAACCTAAAATCACCATAAAATGAAGATCTCTTCCTTAGATGACGCCTTCTTCTTCCGCCTTAGACCATGAGAGCCGCTTTTCTCTTCTCCTGAATTTACGCTCTTATTCTACTCTAAAATTCTAGAGTTTAATGCTACTAAACACATACACTAATTCCTATTACAAGAAGAGTTTATATAGCCTAGCCTAAGGTGTGTGGAGTTATGGAGAACATGGAGATCATGGGTGATCATGGGTGCCAAAAATAGACTTCAAAGCCAAAAATAGCTCGCTAAACTTGGAGGTGAATTAGGCGCGTCCTTCTAGAAGAATTTTTGCTCAGGAATAGCATCAACGGACGAGATCTGATCCAAATATGACAGTCCATGGATTGAATCCGTGGATCTTTGCCACAACTGGTTTAGTCTGCGTGCGGTATCAGGTTAGGCCGCACGCAGGTCTGCGGCTGCTGAACTGTCAGACACTCAATCGTATTTTGGCCACAGTTTGGTTATCCGAACTCCGATTGAGGTGATTCAAAGCTCGTTGGAAAGTAGACAATGAGATCTAAAACTCTATGTAGAGCTTTGCCTCAGAGTTGGTGTGTAGGATAACTTGAAGTTCATACAAAGTGAGGGACTTTATTGATCTTCATGACTTGGCCGTGCTACCATATGTGTCACTCCTCTCCTAGTCTCCTGGACTTAGCTGATCCTTAGCTCTTCTACTCCATGTTGCGTGGCTTATTGCATGTTATACACTTCATGTGAGGTGTTGCATCCGTAATGAAATGCCTGATCTAGATGCCATCTTCATAAATTGCCTAAATATGACACTTTTGCTCTGTTTTTACCCTAAATACGCAAATTTCTCCAAAGATTGCCAAAATAGCATAAAAACACATTTGCGGTAAATAATTAAAAAAATAGATACTTTGCATATGATTTTTCACTTTTTTCCGTACTTAAAAGTAGTGATTTTCGCTATATGATTTGATGTTATCAGGTCCCTCAGAGATCTCAAGCGTACCTTATTAGGTTGAATTGTATTTAATGCAACTCATGATAAGTTGTAGGATCCTAGCCTGCAAATGAACACTGCCAAATTTAAAAGAACAAAACAGAAGGCTGAATTTTTTTATGTTTAGAAAGAAATAAATATTTTACATAGAACAGGAAAGATCACCAAATATTTTCAAGGCATGGAAGGAACCACGCCAAATGATTTGATGCTGTTCCTTTGCGAATTCACTAAATAATCACATATTTAATGCGGTTCCTTAGCGTGCTACAACGTCACTCGTTCGGTAGTAACATAAAATCCAATTTAGAAACTACATATTCGATGCGGTTTCCTTATACTGCCTTATGCGTAGCATGATCCTCGATCTCTTTCCTCTTCTGTGGTGTTTTGCAAAGAAGAAAACATCCTTATCTTGTTGTCTACTTTCACATTTATTTACAAATTGATTATTAGAATTGACAGAAGAACTAAAAAAACTTCAGATTTACAACATTGACAAGATAAATTACCAGTAAATTACATTTAGTATTTTGATTATTTTTTCCGAAATTAATGACTATAAAATATAATTTATAGAATGCGAAAAAGTTAAAGTGTTTATTTGCATGAATTGATTATTAATTCATTGTATGGAATTGTTATTGCAATTTTAAAAATAGAGGATATATAGGACATAAAATTAGACTATTTTACCAATTTTATGATAAATGTACTCAATTTTCCAATTCTCAAAATTTGCATACAATAAAAAAATTGCAAATAAATTTACCTTATTCAACTTCATAACAATGACTTGATCTATTTATGCCATAAACAAATTTTAGATGCCAATTGCTGAATGTAATACTTACAAAAAAGAGAAAGAACAAAGAAGAAAATTAAGTAATTAAGTAATCTTGAGATTTGAGATGAGACTCGAGGTTTTTAAATAATCTTATACATAAACACTATAGTGGTATAGATACAAAAACATACTGTGATTAGAACTTCTTATTATTCAAAGAGTTCTTATTTACTGCTCGTGTGTGCAATATTTATACAAGGAGCTGGAATTGTTCATGCAAGTCTGAGGGGGTACATATATATAATTTATATAGGACTTTTCAATAACTTCAAATATTTTTTCTGCTGGTTCTCTACCAGTACTAGTTATCTATAGCTTATCAAACTTTATGAATTTTATTAAAGAAGGCATAAATATTTTTAGCATACTATTTGAAAGGAAATGTTAAGTGCTTAAATTTATTGTCAATTTGGCTTTCATTTGTTTTTTCAGTGATTAGACAATTGCATAGTTCACCCATATAACATATATAATTGCAGCTGATTTATAGACTCAGCAGAAACAACTCTATAAACATAATTAGCATGACTATAAATTCTTTATATTAACTTCCTCAGGTTCGGTACTTCATTTCTTATACATAGACATGATTCATTACATCCATGATTTCAGCCTTACACTGATAATACATATCATGATTCGGTATCACCTTATTTCGACAAAAAAAAATAAAAGCATACAAGCTAGCATGACATCACAGTTTGCACTAATTAGCTAATTAATTATACCAAACCATGAAGATTTGATGCCATCTCAAACATTTAGCCAAACACGGGATGTAGTGCCACAGTGGGTATACCTCGGATGCACCTATTTGGAGGCGCACCCAGTACCCGGAGTACCTGGAGTTCCCGGAGTACCCGGGGTACCCCTACCAGGAATAGTCGGAGCAGTTGGAAGTGTCGGAGCAGTCGGAGCAGTCGTATTACCCCCAGGACACGGAGCACCCGGAGTTCCCGGAGCACCCGGAGTACCCGGACCAGTCGTAGTACCCGGACTTCCAGGAGTTCCCGGAGTACCTACACCACCAGTCGTAGTACCCGGAGTTTCCTCAATTGCCAGAGTTACCGGAATTCCTGGAGTTCCCGGAATTCCTGGAATTCCCGAAATTGCAGGAATTGCTGGAATTGCAGGAATTGCAGGAACTGCAGGAATTTCTATACCTAGAATTTTTGAGTCTGCAGGATCTGCACCAGTGGAGACTCCTTTCACATTCACATGTTTGTCATTAGTTGTAGAGAGATCTCTTGCGGTTGTGGTGCAAACAAGAGCGCCAAGGAGAAGAACCAAGAATAACTTGGAAATTGACATGCTAGACTATTGTATCTAGTAGAATATATGTGTCTTGGTTTTTTGTGTTATTCACTTGTTGTGCTTTGTAAGGAGAGTCTGAGGGGGTTTATATAGGACTTTTTGAAAATTGAAAGGGTGAAAAAATTGGGGTAATTAATGTTCTGTCAGTGTGGTATGAGAGATTAAAGATGAGAATTACGATTGCAAATAATCTATACTTGAATTAATTTTGTGTGGTACCCCCAGAATTAATTGTTTGGTCAATTGTTTAATACGACCGTTTGGATAAAAGTGAAAGAGAAAGTAAATTTTGAACAACAGAACGCTAGTTAGTAGGAGTAAACATGGAGGTTTAAGGGTCCTGGATTTAGATTTGATGAATAGGGCATTGTTAGCTAAATGGCTAATGAGATTTGCTGATAATACTAGGGTATTCCATTTGCTGATAATAGTAGGGTATTTCATTTACTAGGGTATTCCATTTGCTTAAATTTGCTGATAAACATGTACTTAGAAATGATTATTATGGCTAAGTATTCCATTTCAGGTGATTATGATAATCTTTTCTCTTGGTGGAAAAAATATTTTAAAGGATAAATTTTTAATTGAGATCGGGATTTCTTGGCAAGTTGGTAATCGCCAGTCAGTTTTTTTTTGGCTAGAAAGGTGGGCTAATCAACGTTCACTAAGTACCATGTGTTCTAATTTGTTCATCATTACTTACAATCAGCATATCTTGGTTACACAAGTGTTTGCCAATCATGGTTTGAATTTAGAATTTGCCAGAGAGTTGACAGGTGTCCCTTCAAGAATGGCGAGAATTAATTACTAAATTTCAATTTTTTCAACTTTGTGATAATGTTGATAGTATAATAATATGGAGATGGTCTTCTAAGGGTGCATTCTCAGTACATTCTTTATACTCTTGGTTGGTCTATGGGGGTATTCCTAATTTTGAGTTTAAGTCAAATTGGAATGCTAAAATGCCTTTCAAATTTTTTTTTTTTCGTGGTTAGTTAAAAACAATAGGGTGTTAACTAAAGATAACCTTCTGAAGAGAGTGTGGTAGGGTGATATAGGTTGTGAATCTGAGACGGTAGATCATTTGTTTGTTTAGTGTAAAGTTGTGCATGAAATTAGGCAATGGATTGCTGATTATAATATGTTTCCTTTTGATTGTGTTTCATTCATGATTTGTGGGACTTAGATAGAGTTATCCCTATGAAAGATCCTAATATAGTTAAAATTATACGAGGTGTTGTTCTTTGGAGTGTTTGGCTGGGATGAAACATGTTAATATTCAAAGGGGGCTCTTCCAGATCTGTTCAGAGTCTAGGAGTACAGATCGTAGCTACAGCTCAGTTTTCGTGTCAACACCAGAGGTATGATGCAAATTCTAACTTAACAATTTCTGCTTCATTTGATACAATGGTCCTATCAGCAGGATCGAGGTTCTCCTATGCCTTTAATGGTGGATGGTCCTGCTATAATCCCTATGCCTTTAATGGTGGATGGTCCTGCTTCATTTGATACAATGATCCTTCAGGACGACAAGATGTTTTGGAAGACCTTTTAGATGAACAGGTTTCAAAAGTTTATATTTTGAGAAGTTTCAATTAATGATCTTGGTGCTTATTCTGTTTTTTTTGTAGTTGATATTTTGGTCTTGTTGTTGTTGATCTGTTAGCATGTTTTGTAGTTCATAGGTATTTTGCTAAATTACCTATGCTTATCTTCTATCTTTTTTTTTGTATACTAGTACCAGGATGTTGGTATCGGTCTCTGATAAATATTGTATGACTGATTTTCATTATATGAAAATCGGTGGGTTTAACCACTGTTATAAAAAAAAGAAAATAAAAAAGAACGCTGAAAATTTTATTTTTGATAATTAATAACATAAATAAAATATATCATACACTTAAAATCTCATCAATTGAAGAAACATAAATCTCAATCTGCTGATTTATTTTGCAACAAAATTCAATGTCATTTGGCTAAAAAGTATGGATTATTTTGACATATATGTTTCAAAAGTTTAATATATTCTGAAAACATCAATGCCACATTTATTCCCTGAAACTTTAGAATCCTGATAACAATCTCCGCGGCTTTATTCCCGCAAAAAACCTCGCACAAATTGTCAAAAAAGTCACGAGAAACTGCTCAATCATTAATAATCGTTTAGTAAACTGTTAGTATTTAACTTGAAGCATCAAAGTGATTCGTGCAATATTAAAATGAGTGATTCTTTAACTCTAGCTATGAGGTATATATGGTACCTCACCAGATTCGAACTCTAGCTATGAGGTATATATTGTACCTCACCGGATTCGAACTAAATTGCCCAAAAATCACCCAAATATCCCTATCCAAATGATAAAATTGTTCTTTGACAAAACCAAATATTTTCTCAATGAAGTAATGTTAGCATGCATCCAGCATATTTAAATGGTATATATGTCCCCACTTGTTTAGGTACGTAGTTTACAATATTTACCGACACCAATTTTATATGTAGTTATATTAATTTCGAGGAAAAAAAGATATGATATGTTTGGAAATATAAAATTGGAAAAAAAGATAGGATATGTTTGGAAATATATTTTGATAAATTTTAGGATATTATTTTGTATAGAGGAGGGTTAAAATGCACCCTCCTTTTTGTGCTCCTAACGTGCACTCTCCTCTCATATTTTCATTTTCAAAGTTTAAATAGTCGATTCGAACATTCCAACGTGTTCTTCATATTAAAATGTGCTTGGAGACCAAATTTTGCATTTTTTTGGAAAATTTTTACTATTTTTTCAGAATTTTTGATTAAACTAAACAATAAAAAAATTCAGCACAGTGATGATTTTAGAAAATTCTGAAAAAAATAGTTAAATATTTTCAAAAAATGTAAAATTTGGTCTCCAAGCACATTTTAATATGAAGAACACGTTGGAAGGTTCGAATTGACTATTTAAACTTTGAAAATGAAGATATGAGGAGAGGGTGCACGTTAGGAGCACAAAAGGGAGGGTGCATTTTAACCCTCCTCTTTTGTATATATATGTGGATATTTTGGTCCTAGATGGTGACAACATGTTTTGCATATATACGAGGATATTTTGACAAATTTCAGGATATTATTGAGGTTGGATTATTTTTTGGTTTGGTAGCTTCTACCAACAGTGTCAAAAAAAAAAAAAAAAAGGCAAGACATATTTTGTATATATATATGTATGTGGATATTTTGACAAGAGACGTGGATATTTTGTATATATATGTGGATATGTGGATACCATATTCTGGCTATGAACTATAATTAGTAAATATCTTTATAGAACTAGACGAAATTAAAAAACATTTTGACTTCACAAATTAGTGGGTGGTATTTGCCACAAAAGACCAAAAACTCTGAAAGAGAGGTTCCACTGACCTGCTTCCTCCTTTCTTTGACTTATTGCGCCTCCTTAATTTTCGCTCTTCTCCCTCATCACGTAAACTGATCAAATCTCTCTCCAATCCTTATCGTCCGTGGTGACCTTTGGGCCGTGGAGCTGTCTCCACTTGGGCTCGGATATAGGATCGGAGGGTGGGAGCGGTTGCTCTGGAACAAACTATCTCATGACCTGTCCAGAATAATGGTACTCTTTTTTTGAAGGTTAGTGGTTTTAGATGCCAACTAACAAATTTATTGATAAAAGATGTATTTACAACGAGTCAAATGACTCTAATTTCTAAATCTAAACTCCTTTATTCTCATTAATCTACTTAAATTACTCTAATCATCTAATCATACTTATTTACACTCTTAAACACCCTAATACATCATTCTCTAACTCTCTCCACGTTGTATTTATTTTTGTCCGATAGCCGCCGCACTCTGACAGTCCTATCTACTCACCGCCACACTTCAAAGATCCGATCTACTCACCGCGACGCTCCGATGGTCGGATCAACTCACTGCAGCGCTTCGACGGCCAGATCAACTCACCGCCTAGCTCCGATCGAGATGGGTAGAGACTATACCCTCCAAGCTCCGACAATATCGCATTTTCGACTCCGGTCGGCTCTGCTTTCTCCCCTCTCTCATTCTCTTCTCCACTCAAGGAGATAGAGGCGGGAGAGGGGAGTATACCTGTGTATCGGATTGAGATCTAAAAGAATATGAAAGGGTTGAAATGGAGGGGTAGAGGAGGTGGGGAGGGGTGGTGTGGGGGGCCCGGCAGCTAGGTTACTCTATTGCCCTTTTTTTCTAATAGACTAGATGAGACCAGTCAAACATAGTTAGTTAGACATTCAGTTAGCATAGTTTGTTACATATTATGTTGTTATACTTGTCATTAGCAAAAGGCTATGTTTGTAATTAATACAAGGTTCTGTCACTGCTATAGCACTATATAAGTAGCAGCATGTACTTCGTTTCTGGTTAATGAAAGTATGGTTTCAAGATTCAATCTCAACTTCTCTTATCTTCTTCTTTAATGCTAAAGCACTTAGCATTTCATTTTCTCTCTGGGCGAAAGAGCCAAAAGCTCTAGCGAAAAAAGTTCATAAAAAAACTCTAGAATAATTGTACTCAATCACCTAGAAACAAATGAGAGACACCTCTACAAGCTAGTAACATTGATGCTCTCGACATCAGTCTAGCAGTAGTTGCATGATCCTAGTACTCCATGTACCATCTTGTACCTCGACCCTCTCCTCAAAGGGCTGCTCATAGTAAAATATTGTGCCAGTATACTTACAATACACGGTGCTAATATACATTTGCTTGAAGTAATACTTAGGCTCGGATGGGGGCCAATGATGGGTCAAAATCAGAACTAATAATATTTATAACTCTAATTTTCTACTCTACAATCGATTCATAAGCGCATGAATCTATCGTATAATATAGATCGGGGTGTCAATTTACAAGGATAGTGTATTAAAAGATATAATAATTAATCAAGTCTAGGTTTTTAGTTATTTTAGGTTGTTTGATTGTTTGGTTGTAATGTTCAGTTACAACAGTGCAATAGATGTTTGATTGTTTAGAAGATGAGCTTCTAGGGATCATGCATTATATCATTCTTACTCGTTTAATCTAGTTTCTCACCAACTGCATTCTAATGCGCAAACGTGTCACTTATGGTTTCTACTCCAATCAGAATCGCGTGTGGTTTGTATTGGTATCAAATATAATATGAGAGTTGTTAATCATGTTCTAGTGTTAATCACAGGTACACTATAGCACCCTAATTGAGAAGGACTGGTAGGGGATGGTACCCTAGCCTCACCCTAATCAATCGCATAAAGACCAATTATAAATCTCAATTACCAAGACTAGAATGATTTAAGTTCACAGTTACGTCCTTTCTTTATACCATCCGTAGTTGAAATAATCGAGATTACCCCACTATCAGTTTATAGAATGCGACGTTCTTATGCAAATCTATATTCCAATAGGTTTGCGAAGAGCTCCTGTCTGCTAGATTTGGAAAATCTTCCTTTCGCTAAAATTGGACAATCCCAAGGGCTCTTAAATTGTATGACTCTGTGCAATAGCATAACACTTGTGAAGTTATTGACGATGTTGGATTATCTTTATATTCGACTCGTGAAGTTCTTATAAACGTTTTACTATTTTTGCCTTTATATATTATATACCCATCATAACTTTTTCAGTTAAATATTTTATCACTTATTTTATTAAGAGAAAAGGTTCTGGTTCATAGATGTTTGTTCACGTTCTATCCACAAACATTATCTCCCGTCCCCTTCTCGGGCCACCATCCCCATCTCTGTCTCGGTCTCAACCGCACCTAAGCCTCCAGCTTCTGTTTCTCCTTCAATTCCCTTACTGTCATCCCAACTGCTGATCTCAATAATGACTCTCCTCTCGGTGTAACGGAGGCGACGTCATCGCACCCTCCTCACCGTCGATCTCTCTCTCCGTCGAGTTCTCGGGATCTCTCTCTCATTCGAGTTCTTCAATTCATTTTTCTTTTCTGATTTATTTTTCCTCAGCAATGATGATTTTTTTTAGATTACTGACTTGATCTCGTTGTTTAAACATGATCATGACGGAACCTTCAAGAGTGGATTCCGATCGGATAGAAGTTGTCAGGGTTGAAGAACAGGGTGGAATTTAAATCTAGTGAGTTATTTCTTTATTTGTATATTTGTTGTTTGATTTGATGCAGTAACAGATCTAGATTGTTTTGAACTTTTATTTGAAAGTGATGAAAGCGAGGCGATATGAAGTATTGATATTGTCATTTTACAGTATTCGTCCTGTTAATTTTACAGTATTCATGTTGTGATTTTACAGTATTCATCTTGTGAAAATTTGAAGGAAATAGATGATAGAGAGGATGATATGGAGTATTGATCTTGTCATTTTAAAGTATTCACCCTGTTAATTTTACAGTATTCATCTTGTGATTTTACAATATTCATCTTGTGGAAATCTAGAGGAAAGAGATGATAGAGAGGATGATATGGAGTATTGATCTTGTCATTTTAAAGTATTCACCCTGTTAATTTTACAGTATTCATCTTGTGATTTTACAATATTCATCTTGTAGAAATCTGGAGGAAAGAGATGATAAAGATGAGATATGGAGTATTGATCTTGTCATTTTACAGTATTCGCTCGGTTAATTTTACAGTATTCATCTTGTGAGAATCTGGAGGAAAGAGATGATAGAGAGGCGATATGGAGTATTGATCTTGTCATTTTACAGTATTCACCCTGTTAATTTTACAGTATTCATCTTGTGATTTTACAATATTCATATTGTGGAAATCTGGAGGAAATAGATGATAGAGAGGAGATATGGAGTATTGATCTTGTTATTTTACAGTATTCATCATGTTAATTTTACAGTATTCATCTTGTGATTTTACAGTATTAATCTTGTGAAAATCTAGAGGAAAGAGATGATAGAGAGGCGATATGGAGTATTGATATTGTCATTTTACAGTATTCACCCAGTTAATTTTACATTATTCATCTTGTGATTTTACAGTATTCATCTTGTGAACAGTTACTAATGTTTAACAATGTGGTTGTGAATATTTGATGTATTGATGATTTATAGCTTGCATCTGTTAGTTTTACTGTTTACATCTTTTAAATTTATAGTATTGAATTTTGCAGTGTGTTTATCTCAGTTTTATAGTGTTTTAGGTTTCAGATTTACCGTATTATAGTTTGCATTTGTTAGTTTTATAGTTTATATTTAGAAATTTTACAGTATTTAAGTTCTATAGTTTGCATCTGTATGTTTTACAGTATGTGTAGTGTTAATTTATATGATATAGATGCATATATAAATATTAATAATTGAAGAAAAAAATTATAATTTTTTTTCAAAAAAATTAAAATTAATTTTAATTTTGAAAATTAATATTTGATTGAAAAAAAATAATTTTGTATAATTTTGGGGATTGTTTTGAAAAAACTGCATGTTTGAGAAGTGGTTTAATTTAAAAATGTTCTAGAAGATTTTAAAACTGTCATTAACTATAAGTTAGAGAAATACATAAAGTGGTCCCACATCAAGTATAGTTAGTTGGGCAAGTTATGCAAGTTGTAAGTACACAAGTGGTCCCACATCAAGTACAGAATTCGTACAAGTCAAATAACAGTTTTTTTGTGAATAAAACGTGAAAAACTAGTTGTGAATAATTAGACGCTTTCTTTTATTAAAGTTCTCAATTCTTAACTTAATCATGAATAAGGGCCTTTCAGTTCAGACTTCAGAGCAGCCCAAAATGATTCGGATCATGCAGATTTGGGTTCACACGGTTTCGAAGAGAACGGGAGTTGAAAGTAATTGAACGTGGTCCACTAACCAATAACCAGCCTCTATGGGCCACTGATAGGTACGAGACGTTTAGATGATAATTAATATTTAGAAAAAAATATTTTAATCAAGTATATATATATAGAGATGGGCTATGGTGCATTGCAATGCTTGAACCCTTTTATGCATTGCACTCTAAATCATGGATTTAAAGTCCAAACGACCAATCCGAACCGTTCATCTTGTTCTTCATATTAATATGTGCTTGAGGACCAAATTTTACATTTTTTGGAATTTTTTTACTATTTATTAAGCAATTTTGAAAGTCACTGATCTGATGGTTCAGAAAATTTAACTGTTTTTTACTGTTCACAGCAAAACAGCAATTTAAAAAAATGCTTAATAAATAGTAAAAAAATTCCAAGAAATGTAAAATTTGGTCTCCAAGTACATTTCTATATGGATTAAACATCTAACGGTTTGGATCGGTCGTTTGGACTTTAAATCCGTGATTATAGTGCAATGCATAAGGGGGTTCATGCATTGCAATGCACCATAGCCCATATCTCTCTCTCTATATATATAAATATATATATATATATATATATATATATATTATATATATATATATATATATTTCTTACGTAATTTTAATTTCATCACATAAACATTTATACAATGTTTATTTTATCTCGGTGAGCTTATGTTGAAAAACTAGGAATTCAAAAGAGAAAAATAGGACATTTTATGTTGTTTTAATTTTTTATTCATAAACAAGAAATGATTTTCTTCCGATGAATGTGCACTAAAATAATAAGATATATATATATATATATATATGAGGAGGGTTCAAAAGCCTCCATCATGCCTCTATTTTAAAAAACTTTAATAACTCAAAATTTAAATCTTAAAATTCAAAATAAAATCGTTGAACATGAACTACATCATTTTATCTATGCACGTGTAAAAAATTATGACATTTCAATTTTGGTTTGATTGTCATCTTGAGCTTGTAAAAATGTATACTAATGTGGATAATTTATAGACGTTGATTTTTCAACTTATTGATTCATATAAAAGCAAAATCAAAAGGTGATAATTTTTTATGAGCACATAGAAAAGATAACATAGATCACATCTAATGGTTTTATTTTGATGTTTAAGTTTTAAACTTTAAGTTATTTAAGTTTTTAAAAATGGAGGCATGATGGAGGCACAAAAAAATAATGGAGGCATTTGAACCTTCCTCTATATATATATATAAAGTTAAATTTTGGTCTCCCCAAACTAAATAACCTTTCAAATTATCGACCTTCATTTGTAATCATATAATCACTGCATTATATTTGATTGGTCCGAAAGTGTTGTTTGATTCAGTCCAGGCAGAGACAACATAATTTATACATCTAGGTCCCTCACAGATCTCAAGCGTACCTTTTTAGGTTGAATTGTATTTAATGTAACACATGATAAGTTGTAGGATCCTAGCCTGCAAATGAGCACTGCCAAATTTAAAAGAATAAAAAAAGAAGGCTGAAATTTTTTATGTTTAGAAAGATATAAATATTTTACATAGAACAGGAAAGATCACCAAATATTTTGAAGGCATGGAAGGAACCACACCAAATGATTTGATTCTGTTCCTTTGCGAATTCACTAAATAATCACATATTTAATGCGGTTCCTTAGCGTGCTACAACGTCACTCGTTCGGTAGTAACATAAAATCCAATTTAGAAGCTACATATTCGATGCAGTTTCCTTATACTGCCTTATGCATAGCGTGACCCTTGATCTCTTCCCTCTTATGTGGTGTTTTGCAAAGAAAAAAAAAATCCTTCTCTTGTTGTCTACTTTCACATTTTATTTACAAATTGATTATTAGAATTGACAGAAGAACTAAAAAAACTTCAGATCTACTACATTGACAAGATAAATTACCTTTAGTATTTTGATTATTTTTTCCGAAATTAATGACTATAAAATAGAATTTATAGAATGTGAAAAAGTTAAAGTGTTTATTTGCATGAAGTGATTATTAATTTATTGTATGGAATTGTTATTGCAATTTTAAAAATAGAGGATATATAGGACAAAAAATTAAACTATTTTACCAATTTTATCATAAATTTACTCAATTTTCCAATTCTCAAAATTTGCATGCAATAAAAAAATTGCAAATAAATTTACCTTATTCAAGTTCATAACAATGACTTGATCTATTTATGCCATAAACAAATTTTAGATGCCAATTGCTGAATGTAACACTTACAAAAAAGAGAAAGAACAAAGAAGAAAATTAAGTAATTAAGTAATCTTGAGATTTGAGATGAGACTCGAGGTTTTTAAATAATCTTATACATAAACACTATAGTGGTATAGATACAAAAACATACCGTGATTAGAACTTATTATTCAAAGAGTTCTTATTTACTGCTCGTGTGTGCAATATTTATACAAGGAGCTGGAATTGTTCATGCAAGTCTGAGGGGGTTCATACATATATATAATTTATATAGGACATTTCAATAACTTCAAATATTTTTTCTGCTGGTTCTCTACCAGTACTAGTTATCTATAGCTTATCAAACTTTATGAATTTTATTAAAGGCATAAATATTTTTAGCATACTATTTGAAAGGAAATGTTAAGTGCTTAAATTTATTGTCAATTTGGCTTTCGTTTGTTTTTTTCAGAGATTAGACAAGTGCATAGTTCACCCATATAACATATATAATTGCAGCTGATTTATAGACTCGATCAGCAGAAACAACTCTATAAACATAATTAGCATGACTATAAATTCTTTATATTAACTTCCTCAGGTTCGGTACTTCATTTCTTATACATAGACATGATTCATTACATCCATGATTTCAGCTTTACACTGATAATACATATCATGATTCGGAATCACCTTATTTTGACAAAAACAATAAAAACATACAAGCTAGCATGACATCACAGTTTGCACTAATTAGCTAATTAATTATACCAAACCATGAAGATTTGATGCCATCTCAAACATTTAGCCAAACATGGGATGTAGTGCCACAGTGGGTACCTCGGATGCACCTATTTGGAGGCACACCCAGTACCCGGAGTACCTGGAGTTCCCGGAGTACCCGGGGTACCCCTACCAGGAATAGTCGGAGCAGTCGGAAGTGTCGGAGCAGTCGGAGCTGTCGTAGTACCCCCAGGACACGGAGCACCAGGAGTTCCTGGAGCACCCGGAGTACCCGGACCAGTCGTAGTACCCGGACTTCCAGGAGTTCCCGGAGTACCTACACCACCAGTCGTAGTACCCAGAGTTTTCTGAATTGCCAGAGTTACTGGAATTCCTGGAGTTCCCGGAATTCCCGAAATTGCAGGAATTGCCGGAATTGCAGGAATTGCAGGAATTGCAGGAGTTTCTATACCTAGAATTTTTGAGTCTGCAGGATCTGCACCAGTGGAGACTCCTTTCACATTCACATGTTTGTCATTAGTTGTAGAGAGATCTCTTGCGGTTGCGGTGCAAACGAGAGCACCAAAGAGAACAACCAAGAATAACTTGGAAATAGACATGTAGACTATTGTATGTAGTACAATATATGTGTGTCTTGGTATTTTAGTGTTATTCACTTGTTGTGCTTTGTTAGGAGAGTCTGAGGGGGTTTATATAGGACTTTTTGAAAATTGAAAGGGTGAAAAAATTGGGGTAATTAATGTTCTGTCAGTGTGGTATGAGAGATTACAGATGATAATTACGATTGTAAATAATCTATACTTGAATTAATTTTGTGTGGTACCCCCAGAATTAATTGTTTGTTCAATTGTTTAATATGACCGTTTGGATAAAAGTGAAAGAGAAAGTAAATTTTGAACAACAGAATGCTAGTTAGTAGGAGTACACATGGAGGTTTAGGGGTCCTGGATTTAGGATTGATGAATAGGGCCTTGTTAGCTAAATGGCTAATGAGATTTGCTGATAATAGTAGGGTATTCCATTTACTAGGGTATTCAATTTACTTAAATTTGCTGATAAACATGTACTTAGAAATGATTATTATTGCTAATTAGTATTCCATTTCAGGTGATTATGGTAATCTTTTCTCTTGGTGGAAAAATATTTTAAAGGATAGATTTTTAATTGAGATCGGGATTTCTTGGCAAGTTGGTAATCGCCAGTCAGTTTTTTTTTGGCTAGAAAGGTGGGCTAATCAATGTTCACTAAGTACCATGTGTTCTAATTTGTTCATCATTACTTACAATCAGCATATGTTGGTTACACAAGTGTTTGCCAATCATGGTTTGAATTTAGAATTTGCCAGACAGTTGACAGGTGTGTCTCTTCAAGAATGGCGAGAATTAATTACTAAATTTCAATTTTTTCAACTTTGTGATAATGTTGATAGTATAATATGGAGATGGTCTTCTAAGGGTGCATTCTTTATACTCTTGGTTGGTCTATGGGGGTATTCCTAATTGAGTTTAAGTCAAATTGGAATGCTAAAATGCCTTTCAATTTTTTTTTTTCATGGTTAGTTAAAAACAATAGGGTGTTAACTAAAGATAACCTTCTGAAGAGAGCGTGGTAGGGTGATACAGGCTGTGAATCTGAGACAGTAGATCATTTGTTTGTTTAGTGTAAAGTTGTGCATGAAATTAGGCAATGGATTGCTGATTATAATATGTTTCCTTTTGATTGTGTTTCATTCATGATTTGTGGGACTTAGATAGAGTTATCCCTATGAAAGATCCTAATATAGTTAAAATTATATGAGGTGTTGTTCTTTGGAGTGTTTGGCTGGAATGAAACATGTTAATATTCAAAGGGGGCTCTTCTAGATCTGTTCAGAGTCTAGGAGTACAGATCGTAGCTATAGCTCAGTTTTCGTGTCAACACCAGAGGTATGATGCAAATTCTAACTTACAATTTCTGCTTCATTTGATACAATGGTCCTATAAGGAGAAGGTTCTCCTATGCCTTTAATGGTGGATGGTCCTGCTACAATCCCTATGCTTGGGCAAGGGATGGAAACTGATTCAGGACGACAAGATGTTTTGGAAGACCTTTTAGATGAACAGGTTTCAAAAGTTTATATTTTGAGAAGTTTCAATTAATGATCTTGGTGCTTATTCTGTTTTTGTTGTAGTTGATATTTTGGTCTTTTTGTTGTTGATCTGTTAGCATGTTTTGTAGTTCATAGGTATTTTGCTAAATTACCTATGCTTATCTTCTATTTTATTTTTTTGTATACTAGTACCAGGATGTTGGTATCGGTCTCTGATAAATATTGTATGACTGATTTTCATTAATATGAAAATCGGTGGGTTTTACCCACTGTTATAAAAAAAAGAAAATAAAAAAGAACACTGAAAATTTTATTTTTGATAATTAATAACATAAATAAAATATATCATACACTTAAAATCTCACCAATTGAAGAAACATAAATCTTAATCTGCTGATTTATTTTGCAACAAAGTTCAATGTCATTTGGCTAAAAAGTATGGATTATTTTGACATATATGTTTCAAAAGTTTAATATATTCTAAAAACATTAATGCTACATTTATTCCCTGAAAGTTTAGGATCCTGATAAAATCCCCACAGCTTTATTCCTGCAAAAAATTCCTCACAAACTGCTAAAAAAGTCATAGGGGACTGCTCAATCATTAATAATCGTTTAGTAAACTGTTAGTATTTAACTTGAAGCATCAAAGCGATTCGTGCAGTATTAAAACGAGCGATTCTTTAACTCTAGCTATGAGGTATATATGGTACCTCACCAGATTCGAACTCTAGCTATGATAAAATTGTTCTTTGACAAAACCAAATATTTTCTCAATGAAGTAATGTTAGCATGCATCCAGCATATTTAAATGGTATATATGTCCCCACTTGTTTAGGTACGTAGTTTACAATATTTACCGACACCAATTTTATATGTAGTTGTATTAATTTCGAGGAAAAAAAGATATGATATGTTTGGAAATATAAAATTGGAAAAAAATATAGGATATGTTTGGTATATTTTGATAAATTTTAGGATATTTTGATAAATTTCAGGATATTATTTTGTATTTTTTTTCTTCTTGACAAGACATGTTTTGTATATATATGCATGTGGATATTTTGTATATATATGTGGATATGTGGATACCATACTCTGGCTATGAACTATAATTAGTATATATCTTTATAGAACTAGACGAAATTAAAAAGCATTTTGACTTCACAAATTGGTGGGTGGTATTTGCCACAAAAGACCAAAACCTCTGAAAGAGAGGTTCCACTGACCTGCTTCGTCCTTTCTTTGACTTATTGCGCCTCCTTAATTTTCGCTCTTCTTCCTCTCTATTACAAATATTCATGCGCGCGTTGCCGACTTGCCGTGGTGGTTTTTGTATTTAAAAACACGTCCTCATTATTAGCCGAAGTTTTCTCGGTAAGGCATGCCTGCATTAAATAAATGTCAAATATGGTACAATCGGAATAGTCAGATCTTGCAAGAGGCTCTTAAATTGGACAATCCCAAGGGCTCTTAAATTGTATGACTGTGTGATATTTTCAAAAAAAATATATGACTGTGTGCAATAGCATAACACTTGTGAAGTTAAACGATGTAGGATTATCTTTATATTCGACTCGTGAAGTTCTTATAAACGTTTTACTATTTACGCCTTGTATATTATATATCCATCATAACTTTTTAAGTTAAATATTTTATCACTTATTTTATTAATGTTCTCAATTCTTAATATTTTTTCAGTTAAATATTCAGAGCAGCCCAAAATGATTCGGATCATGCAGATTTGGGTCCACACGGTTTCGGAGAGAATGGGCACGAGACGCTTAGATGATAATATTTAGAAAGTAATTGAACGTGGTCCACTAACCAATAACCAACCTCTATGGGCCACTGATAGGTACGAGACGCTTAGATGATAATTAATATTTAGAAAAAAATATTTTAATCAAGTATATATATATATATTTCTTACGTAATTTTAATTTCATCACATAAACATTTATACAATGTTCATTTTAATTATCTCGGTGAGCTTATGTTGGAATTCAAAAGAGAAAAATAGGACATTTTATGTTGTTTTAAACAAGAAATGATTTTCTTTGGATGAATGTGCACTAAAATAATAAAAAATATATATATGGAGATCACGTTGAGATCATATTGAGCGGTTCAGATCAACGTTCAGAACTTTGAAAATAAAGTTATTGCGTGAAATAGAAACGCATTTTACTTTGCAACTCACCGTAGCCCATCTCTCACTCTATATATAAATTAGTTAAATTTTGGTCTCCCCCAAAGAAAGTAACCTTTCCAATTACCCACCTTCATTATTTGTAATATGTAATCATATGATCACTGCATTATATTTGATTGGTCCGAAAGTGTTGTTTGATTCAGTCCAGGCAGAGACAACATAATTTATATATACACCTGGGTCCCTCAGAGATCTCAAGCGTACCTTTTTAGGTTGAATTGTATTTAATGCAATGCATGATAATTTGTAGGATCCTAGCCTGCAAATGAACACTGCCAAATCTCTCTCCAATCCTTATCGTCCGTGGTGACCTTTGGGCCGTGGAGCTGCCTCCACTTGGCCTCGGATATAGGATCGGAGGGTGGGAACTGTTGCTTTGGAACAAACTATTTCATGACCCGTCCAGAATAATGGTATTCTTTTTTTAAAGGTTAGTAGCTTTAGATGCTAACTAACAAATTCATTGATAAAAAAATGTATTTACAACGAGTCAAATGACTCTAATTTTTAAATCTAAACTCCTTTATTCTCATTAATTTACTTAAATTGCTCTAATCATCTAATCATACTTATTTACACTCTTAAACACCCTAATACATCATTCTCTAACTCTCTCCACGTTGGATTTATTTTTGTCCGATAGCTGCCGCACTATGACAGTCACATCTACTCACCGCCACACTCCAAAGGTCCGATCTACTCACCGCAGCGCTCCTACGGCCGAATCTACTCACCGCGACACTTTGACGGCCGGATCAACTCACCGCAGCGCTTTGACGGCCAGATCAACTCACCGCCTAGCTCCGATCGAGATGGGTAGAGACTATACCCTCCAAGCTCCGACAATACTGCATTTTCGACTCCGGTCGGTTCCGTTCTCTCCCCTCTCTCATTCTCTTCTCCGCTCAAGGAGATAGAGGCGGGAGAGGGGAGTATACCCATGTATCGGATTGAGATGTAGAAGAATATGAAAGGGTTGAAATGGAGGGATAGAGGAGGTGGGGAGGGGTGGTGTGGGGGGCGCGACAGCTAGGTTACTCTATCGCCCTTTTTTTCTGATAGACTAGATGAGACCAGTCAAACATAGTTAGTTAGACATTCAATTAGCATAGTTTGTTACATATTCTGTTGTTATACTTGTCATTAGCAAAAGGCTATGTTTGTAATTAATACAAGGTTCTGTCACTGCTATAGCACTATATAAGTAGCAGCATGTACTTCGTTTCTGGTTAATGAAAGTATGGTTTCAAGATTCAATCTCAACTTGTCTTATCTTCTTCTTTAATGCTAAAGCACTTAGCATTTCATGGTATCAGAGCACCATGTCTTCTACCTCAGATCCTCCATTAACAAATCCTTCTTTCTCCTCTCTTCCACCCCAAAAAGAATCCATTGTGATGCTAAATCTTTCAATATCCACTAAGCTGAACAGATCCAATTTCTTGGCATGGAAATCTTAGGTTTTACCTTATCTCCATGGGCATCGGCTGCACCAGTATCTTGCGTCTCCACCTCCACTTGCCAAATTGACGATTGAGGGACAATTACATGATAATCCATCTTACGACCATTGGTGTCAACAAGATCAGATGATTCTTGCCTAGATTCGTTCTTCCCTGTTAGAGATCATGCTAGGCGAAGTCGTGTCCTGTGCAACCATGACGGAACTCTGGTCTGATCTTGACCAGACCTTTTCTTCCTCTCGAGCTCAATTGTTAGAACTTCACCGATCCTTGTGTCACACCCCGAGACAACCCGCCACGTATCTCTACGTAAGGTGTGTACACATCACATACATTATCAATAAAGTTTAAATAAAACCACATTTTATTCCATAAGCAAAAGAGTTTTCACAAGCAATCATGGCGGACATGGCTAGTAACACAGACACTGCCATGCTTGCTCAATGTATCACTATATAATTATAGAAACAAAAATTAAACAATATGTGGCAATTTATCACTAATATGTTTTCCCGCTTAGTCTCACTTTTGTCCTTGCTCGAATCTTTCATTTTCGTTACCTGAAACCCACATAAAAGTGGAACGGGTGAGAGATCGAATCTTCTCTCAGTGCGGGATTTAGTTCTAGCCCAGAGTTTATAAAACCTTTACTTATATTCACAAATATGATAAGAAATAAAATGCATATATATTCCCTAATGCAATGCATCTACTGCTATATATTTCCTTAATCATTCTTTCATTTTCTTTTCTTTTCTTTTTTTACTTTTCTTGTTTCTCCGACCGCGGAACTCCCGCCCGACGCTGGAAGAAACCATTTAATTTTCTTGTTTCTTCGACCGTGGAACTCCTGCCCGACGCCGAAAGAAACCGCCAACCCAACCGCGGAACTCCCGCCTGATGCTGGGAGGCTGTCGCCCTAACCGCGGAACTCCCGCCAGATGCTAGGGTTAGACCCGTGACAGGACCGCTTTCGCCTACAGTCACGTTAACGAGGGGTCCAGTCAAACACTAGACCCAATGTATACATCCCAATATGCAAGCATATCGGCCCCTGTTCAGTTTCCTTATTCGTTCATTTTCAACCACATTTATTTAATCATACAATTCATGCCATGCTCAACACATCCTATTCATGCAAGTTCTTTGTCAATATATGAATTCTATCATTTCATGCAATTTATTTGTGTCTACTCAAGTCATATGAATGGTTTGAAAACAACATGCATAAATCAAACTAATGCAACAATAACAAGCAGTTGAATGACAATAAAAAAGTAAAATAGTTTTATAAAGTCTAGGAAACTCGCACCTGTTGTCGTAGGGAAGTTCTTAGGCGTCTTGAGATCTTCTAGAACTCCAGAGTTCAAACCTAAACGTCATGTATACGTTACTCCTAAATTAGTGTTGCGTATTAATAATTATATAGTTATTTGATTACTGCCTAAAATATTTATGATTCCTAGAGTATAATTACTTGATTAAATCGTTAAAAGAAATAAGATAAAGAAGTATCAAGTATAAAAGAAAAGAAAAGGTGCTAGATACTCTAACCGAACCAATTACTCATTAAAATCTCTATCCGAGAATAAAGGCACACAAAAAGAAATCATTAAAATTTCAAGATGTGGAACAATTAAATCGAATTATTAATAAAAGAAATTAGTCACTAAATCCAGTAACCGGATTTATATATGCAATAGATTATTTAATACAGAAATAAAATAAAAAGGCTTATTCAATCTTAGAAGTTTAATTTTATTAATTTAATGAATTATTGAATACCGGACCTATATTAAATTTTGTTGAGATAAAAAATACACTATTGGAAATGAGTTATTAATGGAATCTTAATAGTCATGTATAAATATATTACTAATAGAGATCTTGGATTTGTGAATTGTGAGACAGATTTTAGAAATTAATGCATTCGAATATCTTGTGATTTTACAGTATTCATCTTGTGATTTTACAATATTCATTTTGTGGAAATATGGAGAAAATAGATGATAGAGAGGAGATATGGAGTATTGATCTTGTCTTTTTACAGTATTCATCATTTTAATTTGACAATATTCATCTTGTGATTTTACAGTATTAATCTTGTAAAAATCTAGAGGAAAGAGATGATAGAGAGGCGATATGGAGTATTGATATTGTCATTTTACAGTATTCACCCAGTTAATTTGACATTATTCATCTTGTGATTTTACAGTATTCATTTTGCGAACAGTTACTAATGTTTAACAATGTGGTTGTGAATATTTGATGTATTGATGATTTGTAGCTTGCATCTGTTAGTTTTACTGTTTACATCTTTTAAATTTATAGTATTGAATTTTGCAGTGTGTTTATCTCAGTTTTATAGTGTTTTAGGTTTCAGATTTACCGTTTTATAGTTTGCATCTGTTAGTTTTATAGTTTATCTTTAGAAATTTTACAGTATTGAAGTTGTCTAGTTTGCATCTGTATATTTTACAGTATGTGTAGTGTTAATTTATATGATATAGATGCATATATAAATATTAATAATTGAAGAAAAAAAAATGATGATTTAATTTTCAAAAAAATTAAAATTAATTTTAATTTTGAAAATGAAAATTTGATTAAAAAAATTAATTTTGATGCAAAAAAATTAATTTTGTATAATTTCCGGGATTATTTTGAAAAAACTGCATGTTTGAGAAGTGGTTCAATTTTAAAATGTTCTACAAGGTTTTAAAACTGTCATTAACTGTCAGTTAGAGAAGTACATAAAGTAGTCTCACATTAAGTATAGTTAGTTTGACAAATTGTGCAAGTTGCAAGTACACAAGTGGTCCCGCTGAATATTAGAATTTTGAAGTGCGTTTTCTATAAGATTACTTACATAAGTTTACAGCAATGAATATGAAATTTTACAGGATTCGCACAAGTTAAATGACAGTTTTTTTGTGAACAAAACGTGAACAACTAGTTGTGGACAATTAGACGGCTTCCTTTTTTTAAAGTTCTCAATTCTTAACTTAATCATGAAGGGTCGTTCAGTTCAGACTTCAGAGCAGCCCAAAATGATTCGGATCATGCAGATTTGGGTTCACACGGTTTCGAAGAGAGCGGGAGTGGAAAGTAATTGAACATGGTCCACTAACCGGGAGCAGATCACCTGCCCCCCGGGGTGCAGGATTTTCCTGCCCCCTCAGTCACTGTGGGGTGGGGTCGGGTTTAGGGTGGGTGGGGCCGGGTTTAGGGTTTGAGGTGGGTGGGGTCCACTAACAGTGACTCTGGGGGCAGGAAATTCCTACCCCCTGGGGGCAGGAATTTCGATCCCCCACTTACCAATAACCAGCCTCTATGGGCCACGGATAGGTACGAGACGCTTAGATGATAATTAATATTTAGAAAAAATATTTTAATCAAGTATATATATATATATTTCTTACGTAATTTTAATTTCATCACATAAACATTTATACAATGTTTATTTTATCTCGGTGAGCTTATGTTGAAAAATTAGGAATTCAAAAGAGAAAAATAGGACATTTTATGTTGTTTTAATTTTTTATTCATAAACAAGAAATGATTTTCTTCCGATGAATGTGCACTAAAATAATAAGAAATATATATATATATATATATATATATATATATAGAGGTAGGCTAATATACAATCGATTGTTCTTGAGGTCCCGTACAACCAAGTCATTTTCCGATTTTTAAAGTCCAAATGATCGATCCAAACCGTTCATCTTGTTTTCCATATTAATATGTGCTTGGAGACCAAATTTTACATTTTTTCTGAATTTTTTTACTATTTATTAAGCTACTTTGAAAACCGCTGATTCAACAGTGGCTTAGCAAAACAGTAAAACCAGAAGCTACCGTTGGATCAACGATTTTCAAAGTGGCTTAATAAATAGTAAAAAAAAATCAGAAAAATGTAAAATTAGGTCTAGAAGCACATATTAATATGGAAAAAAAGATGAACGGTTTGGATTGATCATTTGGACTTTAAAAATCGGAAAGTGACTTGGTTGTACAGGACCTCAGGAACAATCGATTGTATATTAGTCTACCTCTCTCTCTCTCTATATATATAAAACTAGGGTGTGATGTGCTCACCAAGAGGAGTTGGTGAGCACACCTGCAAATGATTATCGGATTGACTCCGAACTACGAATCTAAACCGTTAAAATCCAAGTACTTCATGAGTGATGCATGTACATGCAAAATTTTTAAAGTTTAGAATTCATTTAGCATATGGTTAAGCGGTCAAAACAATGAATATTTTATAAATTTTTTTTTTAAATGTTTTATGTATTAATTTTTCATCATTGTTTTGACTGCTTGATCATGTACTTAATGAATTCGAAACATTAAAATATTTTATGTATATGCATCACTCACGAAGTACTTGAATTTCAACGGTTTAAATTTGTAGTTCGGAATCAATCCGATAGCCATTTGGAGATGTACTCACCAATCTTTCTTGGTGAGCACATTACACCCTAGTTTTGCTCTCTCTCTCTCTCTCTCTATATATATATATATATATATATATCAAGCAAAGTGTTTTTTGATTCAGTCCAGGCGGAGACAACATAATTTATACAGCTAGGTCCCTCAGAGATCTCAAGCGTACCTTTTTAGGTTGAATTGTATTTAATGCAACGCATGATAAGTTGTAATATCCTAGCCTGCAAATGAACACTGCCAAATTTAAAAGAATAAAACAGAAGGCTGAAATTTTTTATGTTTAGAAAGATATAAATATTTTACATAGAACAGGGAAGATCACCAAATATTTTGACGGCATGGAAGGAACCACACGTCCACACGAAATGATTTGATGCTGTTCCTTTGCGAATTCACAAAATAATCACATATTTAATGCGGTTCCTTAGCGTGCTACAACATCAGTAGTTCGGTAGTAACATAAAATCAAATTTAGAAACAACATATTCGATGCAGTGTCCTTATACTGCCTTATGCGTAGCGTGACCCTCGATCTCTTCCCTCTTCTGTGGTGTTTTGCAAAGAAAAAAAATAATTCTTCTCTTGTTGTCTACTTTCATATTTGATTTACAAATTGATTATTATAATTGACAGAAGAACTAAAAAAACTTCAGATCTACAACATTGACAAAATAAATTACCAGTAAATTACCTTCAGTATTTTGATTATTTTTTCAGCTTTACACTGATAATACATATCATGATTCAAAATCACCTTACTTTGAAAAAAAAAAAAAAAACTTGCTAGCATCACATCACAGTTACACTAACTAGATTAAGATTTGATGCCATCTCAAACATTTAACCAAACACGGGATGTAGCGCCACAGTGGGTACCTCGGATGCATCTATTTGGAGGTGCACCCAGTACCCGGAGTACCTGGAGTTCCCGGAGTACCCGGAGTACCCCTACCCGGAATAGTTGGAGCAGTTGGAAGTGTCGGAGCAGTTGGAGCAGTCTGAGTACCCCCAGGGCACGGAGCACCCGGAGTTCCTGGAGCACCCGGAGCACCCGGACCAGTTGTAGTACCCGGTGCTCCCGGAGTTCCTGGAGTACCTAGACCAGTTGAAGTACCCGGAGTTCTCGGAGTTGCCGGAGTTGCTGGAGTACCCGGAGTTCTCGGAGTTGCCGGAGTTGCTGGAGTTCTCGGAGTTCCCGGAGTTGCTGGAGTTCTAGGAGTTCTAGGAGTTCCCGGAATACCTATAATTATATGAATTTTTGAGTCTGCAGTATCTGCACCAGTGGAGACTCCTTTCACATTCACATGTTTGTCATTACTTGTAGAGAGATCTCTTGCGGTTGCGGTGCAAACGAGAGCACCAAAGAGAACAACCAAGAACAACTTGGAAATAGACATGTAGACTATTGTATGTAGTAGAATATATGTGTGTCTTGGTATTTTAGTGTTATGCACTTGTTGTGCTTTGTTAGGAGAGTCTGAGGGGGTTTATATAGGACTTTTTGAAAATTGAAAGGGTGAAAAAATTGGGGTAATTAATGTTCTGTCAGTGTGGTATGAGAGATTAAAGATGATAATTACGATTGTAAATAAAATATACTTGAATTAATTTTGTGTGGGACCCCCAGAATTAATTGTTGGGTCATTTTTTTAATAAGACCGTTTGGATGAAAGTGAAAGAGAAAGTAAATTTTGAACAACAGAAGCTAGTTAGTAGGAGTAAACAGGGAGGTTTAGGGGTCCTTGATTTAGGATTGATGAATAGGCCGGGCTTTGTTAGCTAAATGGCTAATGAGATTTGCTGATAATACTATTACATGTACTTAGAAAATGATTATTATTGCTAAGTTTTCCATTTCAGGTGATTATGGTAATCTTTTCTCTTGGTAGAAAAATATTTTAAAGAATTGATTTTAAATTGAGATCAGGCTTTCTTGGCAAGTTGGTAATAGCCAGTCAGTTTTTTTTTTTTTTGGCTAGAAAGATGGGCTAATCAATGTTCACTAAGTACCATGTGTTCTAATTTGTTCATCATTACTTACAATCAACATATCTTGGTTACACAAGTGTTTGCCAATCATGGTTTGAATTTAGAATTTGCTAGACAGTTGACAGGTGTGTCTCTTCAAGAATGGCGAGAATTAATTACTAAATTTCAAATTTTCCAACTTTGTGATAATGTTGATAGTATAATATGGAGATGGTCTTCTAAGGGTGCATCTCAGTACATTCTTTATACTCTTGGTTGGTCTACGGGGGTATTCCTAATTTTGAGTTTAAGTCAAATTGGAATGCTAAAATGCCTTTCAAATTTTTTTTTTCTTGGTTAGTTAAAAACAATAGGGTGTTAACTAAAGATAACCTTATGAAGAGAGCGTGACAGGGTGATACAGGTTGTGAATCTGAGACAGTAGACCATTTATTTGTTCAGTGTAAAGTTGTGCATGAAATTAGGCAATGGATTGCTGATTATAATATGTTTCCTTTTGATTGTGTTTCATTCATGATTTGTGGGACTTAGATAGAGTTATCCCTATGAAAGATCCTAATATAGTTAAAATTATACGAGGTGTTGTTCTTTGGAGTGTTTGGCTGGAACGAAACATGTTAATATTCAACGGGGTTTTTTCAGATCTATTCAGAGTCTAGGAGTATAAATCGTAGCTATAGCTCAATTTTCGTGTCAACACCAGAGGTATGATGCAAATTCTAACTTGCAATTTATGCTTCATTTGATACAAAGGTCCTATCAGGAGGAGGTTCTCCTATGCCTTTAACGGTGGATGGTCTGGCTACAATCCCTATGCTTGGGACGACCTTTCAGATGAACAGGTTTCAAAAGTTTATATTTTGAGAAGTTTCAAGGATCTTGGTGCTTACCCTGATATACCATTGTGGAAATGGGACTCAACCCACAAATTTTTTACTAGCTCCCTTTACTGTTTCCTCTCTTTTCGAGGGGTTTTAGTGCAAGTTTCCATGTTATGGTGGCATACCCCAATTCTCCATAAAATACAAGTATTCATGTGGTTGATTTTTCATAACAAGATTCTTACTAAAGAGGTATTAAAAAAAAAACAATGGCAGGGGGATACTCACTGTCACTTTTGTTTAGGCAGTGGTGCCGAGGAAACATCCGTACACATTTTTCTTAAATGTCCTTATGTTTCTCAAATATGGTTTTGGATGGGTAATTTTCAAAGTTATTATATTGATTGGCAATCACTAGAGGATATACAACTATTTGTTTTGACTATGCCCCCTTGTCAGAGACAATCAATTCTCATGGTGATTAGTGCTATTTTTTGGAGCATTTGGCAAACTCGAAACTCGATATGTTTTGATAATAAACACATCCCTACAATTCGACAAATGGTCTTACTAACTTGCTCTTTTTTGAACTATTGGACAGGAGCTAAGAGAGGTAAAGCATTGCAGTACACTCACTTCTGGACTCCTGCTGACATGGACATGGTGCCTCTACAGACCATGTCTCCTTTGCATGTTGCTGCCCTTGAGATGGCTAGTGGTACCAGGGATCCATTGGTACCGCTGTTGCTTGCCAATTAGCAATATGGATGCTCGGTCCCATTGTTTTTTTCCTACTTACTGCTTGCTTTTGTTTGTCTGTAATAAGCATGGAGTGTGCTCTCCTGCAAAGTTTATTATCTCTGGTACAAATTGTTAGTACTTTGCTCACTTCTTTTGATGTTCTGTCACATGGCTGTAGTGCCTTGTTGCTTTTCTGTGTAAGACATTTTATATAATGGAAGGGCTTTTTAGCCTATTTTTCAAAAAAGGATCATGGTGCTTATTCTGTTTTTGTTGTAGGTGATATTTTGGTCTTTTTGTTGTTGATCTGTTAGCATGTTTTGTAGTTCGTAGATATTTTGCTAAATTACCATGCTTATCTTCTATTTTTTTTTATATTTGTACCAGGATGTTGATACCGGTTTTCGATAAATATTGTATGACTGATTTTCATTAATATGAAAATCGGTGGGTTTTACCTACTGTTATAAAAAAAAGAAAATAAAAAAAAACGCTGAAAATTTTATTTTTGATAATTAATAACATAAATAAAATATATCATACACTTAAAATCTCATCAATTGAAGAAACATAAATCTTAATCTGCTGATTTATTTTGCAACACAGTTCAATGTCATTTGGCTAAAAAGTATGGATTATTTTGACATATATGTTTCAAAGTTCAATATATTCTGAAAACAGCAATGCCACATTTATTCCCTGAAAGTTTAATGTCATTTGCCAAAACATGTATGGTTTCTTTGATGGTTTTGAAAGAACCATCTGTGTTGTATGTTTTTTTCTCACGGCTTCCTCACTGTTCATATTAATTCACCAATAATTTTGCTATTTCATCACTTAGCTAGGTCACCATTTCATTCTGCCTTAATAAATCACACATGCTTGATGTTTGTCGTACCACACTTTATTGGGGTCAGTCTATATCACGGACCAAAACTTCATTGTTGTCAGTCTAAAAAAATTCACGTGATTCTTTAACTCTAGCTATGAGGTATATATGGTACCTCACCATATTCGAACTCCTAACTCAATTGCCCAAAAATCACACAAATACCCCTATCCTATTGGATAAAATTGTTCTTTGACAAAACCAAATATTTTCTCAATGAAGTAATGTTAGCATGCATCCATGCCAGCATATATAAATGGTATATATGTCCCTGCTTGTTTAGGTACGTAGTTTACAATATTTACCGACACCAGTTTTATATGTAGTTATATTAATTTAGAGGAAAAAAAGATAGGATATGTTTGGCAATATATTTTGTATACATATGCGGATATTTTGGTCCTAGATGGTGACAAAAATATTTTGCATATATATGAGGATATTTTGATAAATTTCAGGATATTATTTTGTATTTTTTTCTTCTTGACAAGACATGTTTGTATATATATGCATGTGGATATTTTGACAAGAGATGGATATTTTGTATATATATGTGGATATGTGGATACCATATCCTGGCTATGAACTATAATTAGTATATATCTTTATAGAACTAGACGAAATTAAAAAGCATTTTGACTTCACAAGTTGTTGGGTGCATGGTAATTGTCACAAAAGACCAAAAATTCTGAAAGAGAGGTTCCACTGACCTGCTTCCTCCTTTCTTTGACTTATTGCGCCTACTTAATTTTCACTCTTCTTCCTCCTTTCTTTGACTTATTGTTGCCGACTTGCTGTGGTGATTTTTATATTTAAAAACACATCCTCATTATTAGCCGAAGTTTTCTTGGTAAGGCATGCCTGCATTAAATAAATATCAAAGATGGTACAATCGGAATAGTTTGATAAATAATTAATTTTATTAACGATTTCATACCTGCAGCTAGCGTTGCCGCATAGAATAGTCAGATCTAACAGCAAGAGGCTCTTAAATTGTATGACTGTGTGCAATAGCATAACACTTGTCAAGTTATTGACGATGTAGGATTATCTTTATATTCGACTCGTGAAGTTCTTATAAACGTTTTACTATTTACGCCTTGTATATTATATACCCATCATAACCTTTTCAGTTAAATATTTTCTCACTTATTTTATTAAAGTTCTCAATTCTTAACTTAATCATGCACATTTGGATCCACACGGTTTCGGAGAGAATGGGCACGAGACGCTTAGATGATAATATTTAGAAAGTAATTGAACGTGGTCCACTAACCAATAACCAGCCTCTATGGGCCCACTGATAGGTACGAGACGCTTAGATGATAATATTTAGAAAAAAAATATTTTAATCAAGTATATATATATATATATTTCTTACGTAATTGTAATTTCATCACATAAACATTTATACAATGTTCATTTTAATTATCTCGGTGAGCTTATGTTGGAATTCAAAAGAGAAAAATAGGACATTTTATGTTGTTTTAATTTTTTATTCATAAACAAGAAATGATTTTCTTCCGATGAATGTGCACTAAAATAATAAAAAATATATATATCGAGATCATGTTGAGTGATTCGGATTAACGTTTTGAACTTTGAAAATGAAGATATTACGTGAAGTAGAAACGCGTTTTACTTCGCAACTCACCGTAACCCATCTCTCTCTCTCTCTATATATATATATATATATATATATATAAATTAGTTAAATTTTGGTCTTCCCCAAAGAAAGTAACCTTCCCAATTACCCACCTTCATTATTTGTAATACGTAATCATATGATCACTGCATTATATTTGATTGGTCCGAAAGTGTTGTTTGATTCAGTCCAGGCAGAGACAGCATATATAATTTATACAGCTGGGTCCCTCAGAGATCTCAAGCGTACCTTTTTACGTTGAATTGTATTTAATGCAATGCATGATAATTTGTAGGATCCTAGCCTGCAAATGAACACTGCCAAATTTAAAAGAATCAAACAGAAGGCAGAAATTTTTTATGTTTAGAAAGAAATCAATATTTTACATAGAACAGGAAAGATCACCAAATATTTTGAAGGCATGGAAGAAACCACACCAAATGATTTGATTCTGTTACTTTGTGAATTCACTAAATAATCACACATTTGATACGGTTCCTTAGCGTGCTACAATGTCACTTGTTAGGTAGTAACATAAAATCCAATTTGGAAACTACATATTTGATGCAGTTTCCTTATACTGCCTTATGCGTAGAGTGACCCTCGATCTCTTCCCTCTTCTGTGGTTTTTGCAAAGAAAAAAAAAAAACCCTTCTCTTGTTGTCTACTTTCACATTTTAGTACAAATTGATTATTGGAATTGAGAGAAGAACTAAAAAAACTTCAGATGTACAACATTGACAAGGTAAATAATTACCTTTAGTATTTTTATATTTTTCCAAAATAATGACTATAAAATAGAATTTTTAGAAAGTTAAAAAATAAAGTGTTTTATTAATTTATTGTATGGAATTATTATTGTAACTTTAAAAATGGAGGATATATAGGATATAAAATTAAACTATTTTACTAATTTTATTATAATTTTACTCAATTTTCCAATTCTCAAAGTTCCAATACAATTATCAAAATTGCAATTACATTTCCCTTATTCAAGTTCATAACAATGGCTTGGTATTTTTATACCATAAACAAATTTTAGATGCCAATTGCTCAATGTAACACTTACAAAAAAAGAAAGAACAAAGAAGAAAATTAAGTAATTAAATAATCTTGAGCTTTGAGGTGAGTGGGCCATGACATGAAACTTGAGGTTTTTAAATAATCTTATACATAAACACTATAGAAATATCTCTTGAATCGCTCGGTGATCATGCATGCTCTTCCTCCATCTATTGATCAATTGTGTTTTATCAATTAATGTGCTTCACTACTATAGTGATTAGAACTTATTATTATTCAAAGAGTTCTTATTTACTGGTCGTGTGTGCAATATTTATACAAGGAGCTGGAATTATTCATGCAAGTCTGAGGGGCCGGGTACGTACATTTATATAATTTATATAGGACTTTTTAGCTTCAAATATATTTTCTTCTGGTTCTCTACCAGTACTAGTTACATATAGTTTATCAAGCTTTATCAGTTTTATTAAAGAAGTCATAAATATCAATTTCATTTGTTTTTTCAGTGTTTAGACAATTGCATGGTTCTCCCATATAACATATATAATTGCAGCTGATTCATAGCCTCAGCAGAAACAACTCTATAAACATATATAATTAGCGAGACTATCAATTCTTCATAATTACTTCCTCAGGTTCGGTACCTTATTTCATATTCATAGACATGATTCAGCCTTACACTGATAATACAAATCATGATTCAGAATCACCTTACTTCGACCAAAAAAAAAAAATAGCTAGCATCACATCACAGTTGCACTAACTAGCTAATTAATTATACCGAACCATTAAGATTTGATGCCATCTCAAACATTTAGCCAAACACAGGAGGTAGCGCCACAGTGGGTACCTCGGATGCATCTATTTGGCGGTGCACCCGGTACCCGGAGTACCTGGAGTTCCCGGAGTACCCGGAGTACCCCTACCCGGAATAGTTGGAGCAGTTGGAAGTGTCGGAGCAGTCGGAGCAGTCCGAGTGCCCCCAGGACAAGGAGCACCCGGAGTTCCTGGAGCACCTGGAGCACCAGGACCAGTCGTTGTACCTGGAGCTCCAGGTAATCCCGGACTACCTGGATTACCAGTCCTAGTACCCGGAGTTCCCGGAGTTACCGGAGTTCCTGGAGTTCCTGGAATTCCCGGAATAATACCTATACCTATTCCCGGAATACTTAGACCTAGAATTTTAGAGTCTGCAGCATCTGCACCAGTGGAGACTCCTTTCACATTCACATGCTTGTCGTTAGTTGTAGAGAGATCTCTTGCGGTTGTGGTGCAAACGAGAGCGCCAAGGAGAACAAACAAGAACAACTTGGAAATTGACATGCTAGACTATATATTGTTAGGAGAGTCTGAGGGGGTTTATATAGGACTATTTTGCAAATTGAAAGGGTAAAAATTTGGGGTAATTAATGTCCTGTCAGTGTAGTATAAGAGATTAAAGATGATAATTAATTGAACTAATTTTGTCCTGTCAGGGTAGTAAATAATATATAATTAATTGAACTAATTTTGTATGGTACCCCTAGAATTAATTGTTGGGTCAATTTTTTTTATACTTTAAAGACCGTTTGGATAAAAGTGTGAGAGAGTAACTTTTGGTCGAAATTGACCCGAATAAATTTTATTTTTGATAATTAATAACATAAATAAAATATATCATACACTTAAAAGCTCACCAATAGAAGAAACATAAATCAGAATGTTGTGATATATTTTGCAACAAAGTTCAATGTTATTTGCCAAAACATATATGGTTTCTTTGATGGGTTTGAAAGAAGCATCTATGTGTTGTATGTTTTTTCTTCACGGCTTCCTCACGGGCTGAACTAGAAAATTTGAATAGGGGCTCATCTATAAAATGCATAATATGTGAACAAGCCTTATTCTATTAATTAAAATCATGGCATGGACCTAGCCAAATGGAATTTATTCAATTGTTAATTTATTACGTTGTTGAAACATTTTCATATTATAAGTTACAATTATATTAACAATTTTAAGCTCTATTATAAGTTTGGTACCTGCATTATTGAAGATTGATGGTTGAATTTATTAGCTGCATTATTTGAGATTTGAACCTAAATATTTCGCAAATCAATTTCGAACAAATTATACCCAATTTGAGTTCGAGTTTGAATAAGATTCGAACCGAACTGGTTTGATTTGTTTAAGAATAAACTAATTTTGAGTCAAATTAATTGTGAACTTTTTTCGAATCAAATTCTAATCGAATCATGAACTACAAACTTTTTGTTCAGCCCTTGAATAAGGTAACAAAATTGTCGTTAGTGGGAATTGAACTCATGATCATACAAACACCAAATAACTATAACTCTTACCACTAGCCTACAAGCACACATTTGTCATTTCATGAGGGGATAGGCCATATAAAAGGTTAAAAAAACAAAAATTAAATTAAATTTTAATGTTCGTAAATAAAATAATCATTGGGGTGATTTAGCATCCCAAACATACATGTAGGTCCGCCCATGGGCTTTCTTATTATTCATATTAATTCACCAATCATTGAGGTACCATACTTTATTTGTGTCAGTTCAAAATTCACCGACCAAAACTTTATTGGGGTCAGTCTAAAATTCACGGGATTCTTTAAAAAATCGTGCAAGATTAAAATAAACGAGTGATTCTTTAACTCTAGCTATGAGGTATACCTGGAGTTCGAACTCCTAGCTCAATTGCCCAGAAATCACCCAAATACCTCTGTCCTATTGGATAAAATTGTTCTTTGACAAAGCCAAATATTGAGAGAGGCTATGGTACTTTGCAATTCGTGGATTGTTCCGTAAATTGAATTTATATCACTATTTTTAAAGTTTAAATAATCGATTCGAACAGCTCAACATTATTATCATATGAAAATATACTTGGAGGCCAAATTTTATATTTTTTGAAATAATTTTCCTATTTTTTTAGACAATTGGAAAATCACTTGATCTAAAAATTCTGGACTATCCGAAAATAGTGGTTTTCTACCTAAGAAAAAAAAACAGTAAAAAAGTTCCCAAAAATATAAAATTTGGTTTCCAAGTATATTTTCATATGATAATGAGTGGTTCAAATCGACTATTTGGACTTTAAAGACAGAAATATCAATCCAATGCGTAGAATGATCTGCTCATTGCAAATCACCATAGCCTCACTCCCAAATATTTTCTCAATAAAGTAATTTTAGCATGCATCTAGCATATTTAAATGGTATATATATCCCCGTTTGTTTAGGTACTTAGTTTAAAATATTTTCTGCCACCAGTTTTATATGTAGTTATATTAAATTCGAGGAAAAAAAGATATGATATGTTTAGAAATGTAAAATCGGTAAGAAATTATTGTCCGCTTTGAACCACTAATTAACAATTTTTTTGCAGGCTTTTCTACTATAGTGTTACCGTACTTTTTTTTTTTTAAAACTTTACTCTAATATATAATTAGTTCTCTTACTATTTTATATTAGAGAAGGGTTAAAATGCACCATTGGTTTTGTGTCCCAACCATACTCCACGTCTCTATCACCGTTTACAAAGTTCAAACAGTCGATCCGAACCGTTCATCTTGTTCTGCATATTAAAATGTGCTTAGAGACCAAATTTTATATTTTTTAGATTTTTTTTAGATAGGTACAAAATCACTGCATCTGGACCATTCAAAATATGAAATTTGGTCTCTAAGCACATTTTAATATGTAGAACAAGATGAACGGTTCAGATCAACTGTTTGAACTTTGTAAATGGTGATAGAGACGTGGAGTATGATTGGGGCACAAAACCAATGGTGCATTTTAATCCTACTCTTTATATTATATTTGTTGATAGATAATCATCCATTTATTTTAGAAGAAAAATAACTTAAAATATTAAAGAGCAGTACTCATGCAAACTTGCTTACATCTTGAAAAAAAAAAGAACTCTAAATTTGTTTGGTTTATTTGGGAGGCGAAAATTATTTTGATAAATTTCAGAATATTATTTTGTATATTATTTTTTTCTTGTCAAGACATATTTTGTATATATTTATGTGGATATTTTGGTCCGACATGGTGACAACATGTTTTGTGGATATTTCAATAAATTTCAGGATATTATTTTGTATTTTTTCTTCTTGACAAGACATGTTTTGTATATATATATGTGTGTCGATATTTTGACAAGATATGGATATTTTGTATATATATATGTGGATATGTGGATATATATGTGGATACGTGTAAGTATATATCTTTATAGAATTAGACGAAATTAAAAAGCATTTTGACTTCACAACTTGGTGCGTAGTATTAGCCACAAAAGGCCAAAAACTAGAGGTTCCACTGCAGTCTGATCTGCTTCCTCCTTTCTTTGACCTCTTGTGCCTCCTTTACGCTCTTCTTCCTCTCAATTTCAAATATTCATGCGTTGCTCCGGTGATTTTTGTATTTGAAAACACATCCTCATTATTAGCGTAATTTTTTTATTTACGATCTTTACAAATAAAACCATGATTTTTGTAATTAAAAACACATCCTCATTATTAGCCTAATTTTTTTATTTGCGATCTTTACAAATAAAACCATTTAACTATTTTTGATTAAATTCTATTTTATCATGTCTGTAGTTTTAAACTGCGGTACCAGCAGAGTAGTACCATAGTTTAAAACGGTGGACCCATAAAAGTATATACATGCATTGAAATCCAACAAATTAAATCTTTGTGCTACTGCAAAATTCATTAACTTTGATTTTTGGTATAAAAGATTTGGGCATCCATGCTTAATAAAATAGGAGCATGACTCCTATTCTTACTCAAAAAAAAAAAAAAGATTTGTGCATCCTTCCGACAAGAACTTAAATAGTATCCTAGATTTTAAAACTTTAAATTGTACTAATTGTGAAATTTGCAAGTTAGCACATCAAACAAAGCTTCTTTTTTCTTTCTACTAGCAAAAGTGAAGTTGTTTTTTATTTAGTACATTCTGATACATGGGGACTGGCCCCAATTGATTCATATAATGGATTCAAATATTTTGTTTTATTTATTGATGATTTTTCAAAAACAACTCGATTACATTTACTTAAATCTAAAGAAATAGTGTTGGATTGTATTTATGAATTTCTCAGGTTTGGTACTTCTTATTCATATAGACAAGATTCAATACAACCATGATTTCAACCTTACACTGACAATACAGATCATGATTGGGAATCACCTTATTTCAACAAACAAAAAAACACTAGCTAGCATCATCACATCACAGTTGCAGTAACTAGCTAATTAATTATACTGAACCATTAAGATTTGATGCCGTCTCAAACATTTAGCCCAACACGCGAGGTAGCGCCACATCGGGTACTCCGGAAGCATTGTCTTACCCTTATCTATCAAGGGAATGGGTCGAGTACCCGGAGTAGTCGGAGTACCCGGAGTTCCCGGAGTACCCTGAGGTCCAACACTTGCGTCAATTTTTGAGTCTTCAGCATCTTCACCAATGGAGACTCCTTTAACATTCACATGCTTGTCTTTAGTTGTTGAGAGATCTCTTGCGGTTGCGGTGCAACCCAGAGTGCCAAGGAGAAGAACCAAGAATAGCTTGGAAATTGACATGCTAGACTATATTATGTAGTAGAATATATGTGTGTCTTGGTCTTTTTGTGTTATTCACTTGTTGTGCTTTGTGAGGAGAGTGTGAGGGGGTTTATATAGGACATTTTGCAAATTGCAAGGGTGAATTAAAGTGGTGGTACGGGTGAATTTTACTTTTTGCAAATAATAAAATTGAATTAGTTAGTGGTACCATGGCTCCAGAAATCGGAATCGGAATCGGAATTGGACTTTTGACTGCTGAGTCAGAACCGGATGAATCGGCCGGAATTGGAAGAATCGGATCGGTAACTCGGGTATTTTTGGCAGAAGTCTTGTTTTGTAGCCAAAAAGTAGGAAAAAATTGATAAAAATAATTTAAAAAATATATATATTAATTAAGACAATATTACACTCACATAATTCACTAATTATATAATGTATTACAAACATTACAAATAAAACACACTTTTATTGCCAGAAGCTATGCTGAACTGGCTGGATCATAATAAAATCTGTAGAGTCACATGATTTATTTAAATTATTTTACATGAATAAAATGAAAATCTGCACTGTACAAGAAAAAACAAAAGCATGTGCCAATGAGTAAAATAATTTGCAAAAACAAAATCTGCAGTTCTGCACTGTAAATTTAAAAAAGAAGAGAGGGGCCGACTGCATTTCTAATTCCTAGTAAAATACTAAAATCAAAGAAAGAGTAATATAGTAAAACGAGAGGGGCTGGCTGTAAATTTTCATTTTATTCCCATCTCATTTCTTTCTACTCCCAAGTCCCGACTCTTCTTCTTTCTAGCTTTGCCATTGGAGATTTCCGACTTCTGAAGTTCTGAGCTCCACCTTTTCCTGCGCCAATGGAGAGTTCTGAAAATCGACCAATCTCTTCTCCTTAGCCGATCTCTTCTCTTCTCCTCAGCCAGTTGAATTTCTGCGCCGATTAAGACTCTCCCTAGAAACTCGAATGACACCTCCTATGACAGAGCACAACACAGTCCAGGTTAGTGAGAGTCAGAACTTTTTTCTTGGAATCGGCTCAACTCGGACAAAACTCGGTGTAACTCGGTTGACTCGGCCGGCAAATCGGAAAACTCGGCCGAGTCAAACACTGTTCATCCGAGTTTTGCTGAGAAACTCGCACAGGCGTGAGACTCGGGTAAAAATCGGCCCGGTCCCGTCCGATTCCGAGTTGACTCGGAATCGGCCGATTTCTGGAACCATGAGTGGTACCCCTAGAACTAATTTGCTGGATCATTTTTAAAAAAATTTAAGAACTCTGTTGGATTAGTTAGTGAGAGGAAGTAAATGTTGTACTACAGAACGCAAGTTAATATGCTATTTTAATTTGTAGAATTTAACCTGATGAGCAATTTTTTTTGATAATTGATGACTTAAAATAATATATCATACACTTACAACACATACTGCATGTTAGCTGATGGAATTCGAATCATCCTAGATACCTGACTCGTGCAAATTACAAACGGACGGCCCAAATTAGTTCTTTTAAGTTGGCACGAATCTCAAATTAGACCCCTTATAGTTTCTATAGGCACCGAATTGACTTTGGTCCGGCTAGGATTAATCTGGGCCATCCATTTGTAATTTGCTTGAGTCCTGTATTTTGCAGGATACGGATTCTTAGCTGATGAAGCGAGCTCCCAGGGGGATTTAGAGAATTGGATGGTCAGACATATTACACTTAATAAGTACTGTCTTATTTACACATATATAAGATAGAATAGTTTCGAGATGGGAGCACTTAATCAGTGTCAGTGTATACATATACTTTCTAAAATCAGAGTTTTCATGTGGTTGATAATGAGATACAAGATACTGACCAAAGACAATTTGATATTTAAAAGTTTGAGGGTGAAAGTTTGAGATGTGACAGTTGGACTCGTTGTGGTCACAAAAATGTAATGAGTATTTTGTAAACAATAACCAAAATCTGAAATTTGCAACAATAAACATTGAAAAATACAAATTTGAGTCCACTATAAATTTGATATTGCAAGGACTAACATGCAAAAAACTAAGATAACAATTCAACTATTCAATCATTCCAATTTTCCAGAATAGATCAATTTATGAAGAAAGAAAATACTGTCATATGTGGAGTGGCTGAACATGATCAAACTCTAAATCATATGTAGCCATGACTTGTTAATATTACAGAAGAGCGGTCAATAATTGAATGACATATATGTCAATATTTTGTCCGAGATCGATGGTGACAACTGACAAGACATGCTTTGTCAATTAATATAGATACTTTAAGGGTAGTCGGCACGAGTCCGGATCCTACTAACTCAAATATGAGTTTGGATTCGAACGGTCCAGATTCAGTCCAGGCAGAGACAACATAATTTATTAATTAATAAAGTTGAGTCCCCTCACAGATCCCTAACGTGCCTTTCATACCGTGATTAACATTCACGAATCCCGTTCTTTCAACTTACAGAGAATGTATTTCCACGGCAATGCATTTAATTTTTGTTTTATGTTATTTGACAATGAAATATTTTCATTTTTCATCGATCTTAAGGTTAGATATGGACATAGACGGATTTATATTTATGTATAATGAATGAGGATCAATTCATGGTTCCATTTATTTCAAAAAATTAATTATACCTGTGTATAATTTTCTACATAATTTATAGAAAAATACTATGGATATTGTCTCACCTCATGACAATTCGTTAGATATTTATATGTAAAATATGAGTGTACCACACATATCATCAATATAATATATATACTGCCACAAATTTATATATAAATCACACATAATGCATTTTGATACAAAGGAAATAAATTGAAGCGGCTATGATATAAATGTCCCATAGACATGATCATTCTATGTATTCAAACAAATAAAATTAAGAAAAGTGGTAATATAATAATTATCCTCGCTTTGTCTTCATGTTTTAGTCCTCACAGTGTCTTGCTTACCCGTTTGTAAATACACTAAGGGGTTTAATCTTTAAACCCCTAAACAATGTAACCAATTACAGTTAATTAAATAGGAGTATGATTCTTGTTCTTACTAAAAAAAACTTAGAATATGACATGCTACGCAGTGATAGCATCGTTTACACCAATGGCTACCTTGTTGGCCTATTCATGGCATTTTGTTATATTATTTTATATTTTAAATTTAGTGAAAGAGAGAAATAGAAAAAAAAAAAAGAACTCTTATGCAAAAATGTCATTCTATTATGTTGAGATACTCTTACAAATGACATACTTTCTATTTATAGATCATATAATAATTTTTTACAAATCCAAAAACATAAATATAATTAAACACAACACAAATATCAAGTGCATGAATTGGACTCCCCAACATGATCCTTGAAAACATAAACAATTAATCTATCTAGAAATTCCAAATACATTCATCTAATCATTTGACTAATTGACCAATTTATTTTTTTTTTCTTTTACCAAAAACATTAATTTCAACATACATAGCCTGTAGTATCTCGAACACTTCTAGCTAGGGATGCAAATGGGTCGGATATTACCCGTCCGAATCCGGATCCGGATCCGTATCCGAATTTTTGCGGATTCGGATAGAGATACGGATTTATTTTATGCGGATTCGGATACGGATACGGGTTGAGTTTCGGAATCGGATACGGATATGGATAATTATCCGGATCCGGATATTTTAATTTTTCGGATATCCGGATATGTTAAGATTTGAGAGAATTTTTTTGTGTCTATTTATTTTTTGTATTAGAATATCTTTAAAGAGTATCTTTTGTGTTGGTATTTTTAATTAAAGTTGTAGTTATGTTGGTAAATTTTAGTTAATCAAATATATATTTTGTAATGGTGTAACAAGTTAATTAGATATATATTTTGAATTAGAAATCCGAATTATATCCGTATCTGTATTCGTATCCGAAAATATCCGATCCGTATCTGTATCCGTTTAATATCCGATCCGTATCCGTATCCGATTACTATCCGATCCGTATCCGTATCCGATTACTATCCGATCCGTATCCGTATCCGAAAATATCCGATCCGTATTTGTATCCGATCCGTATCCGATCCGTTTGCACCCCTACTTCTAGCAGTCTGGGTGTAGCTACAGTGGAGGTGCTAGTCCAATACTTATGGCAATTTTTGAATCTGCAATATCTCAAACACTGGAGACACTTTTTACATTCTCTTCATTAGTTGTCTAGAGTTCTCTTGCGGTTGCGGCACAAATGAGTGCGCCAAGGAGAAAAACCAAGAATAACTTGGAAATAGACATGCTAGACTATTATATGTAGTAGAATAACTTGGTTTGTGTTATTCACTTCTTGTGCTTTGTCAGGAGAGTGTGAGCGGGTTTATATAGGTCTTTTTGCAAATTGCAAGGTTGAATTAATTGAGGTCATTGAATTTGTGGTACGAGAGATAAAAATTGATAATTACGATAGTAAATAATTAAATTGAATTAATTTTGAGTGGTACCCTTAGAATTTATTGTTCTGTCAATTTCTGTGGAACTTTTAATTAGCCAATTGGATAAAAGTGAGAGAGTAAATTTTGAACTCCTTTTCTAGTCAGTTATTATCTCTGCATCAACCTTTATTTAATGATGTACTATGACGGCCACTAACAATATGATTCCCTTTTTCTGGTTCTTGCACTCATTCCGTGTCAATTTTCACAGGTATAAATACTTGAAAAATAAAATATTAATACTTTGATACGTACCTTGTTATGATCATTCCCTTTTGTTTATAATTTGTATAAAATACTATGGATACGGTAAAATTAGACTTCCATGCACATCACAAAAAAATTATATAGTTGATCCTGTTCACGTTTGACCTGCATAGCTAAAAATTCTGATTTTGCCCCATAAATATGGACTAATATTTTACATGGTAATCAGGTAGCCCATTTTTTCAGCCCAGCACTTAGCCCAATCCGTATTTTGGGCCAAATGACCTTTTACAGAAACCATAACATCTCTGAACCTGAGTACGTATGTGCATAGCTGAAAATAGGGAACCTACAACTTGAACTCCAATAGTAACAAAAAGAAGAAAAATCAAATAAGTGAATAGCTCAATTTTCACATGAACTAATATCCTAATGCTCTCAAGGGCGATACTATATATTGTAATATAACATGTGTCCGTACCTGTCCAGCTCTATGGAACCTTCTGTCAAGTACAGATTAACCACAAATCCTGGCAATCTCTTAGAAAACTATAAATAAACAAAATAAAAACTTATTTGCAATTTTGCTATTGAAAACTTGAAGCTGCAAAAATGGGACTTGAAAAGGACTTAGCAAAGTACATATACTGACACCGAGATGGATATTTTCCTATGATACCTCAAGAGAATATTCTGATAAAATTTAACCCAACCAAGTAATCCTTTATTTAACAAGCTCAATTTCGTGGAGTTCCCGTCGAGATGATTTGCTTTTCTTGAATGTGTTTAATTCCTTTTTAGGAAAATAACAACAAATAATACTAATTAAAGATAGCAACTAACCATGAAAAAAACATTACAATAATTTTAGAGTATTGTACAATAACAATTTCCCGTGCATCAGCATATCACGAAACAGGCATATGATCTTAGAAGCGGCTTCTGAACATATTTCATCCGAGTCGGAACGGTATTGGCCGGTGCCGTTTTGAGTTTATATATATCGATTCACACAGTCTAGTGTTTTTTGTCTGAAAAATCGATGAAATTGGTTTGACTTAGCCGAGTCAATCAAGTTTTACTCCGAGTTAAGCCCAATCAAAACAAAAATTACCAATTTTCTTTAAAGACAATTTTATTTGTATTTCCCCTTTGAACCATAACATTCTCAAAGAACTTAACTATATTTGTCTCAAAAATTGTTATGTTAGTGGAATCATAAAACTTGTACCCAGACCTTTTTGCATATCCGACAAAATAATAGCTAACTGTCCTTTCTTTTAGCTTTTTCTCTTGTGGCTTATAAGGCCGAGCTTCAGCCGAACAACCCAAGATTCTAAAGTGCTGGAGACCGGGCTTCTGCCCAGTCCACATTTTATATGGAGTTTTGTTCGTTACCTTAGTCGGTACCCGATTTAGAATATATGTTGTTGCCTTAAGTGCTTCTCCCCAGAGGTTCAATGGAAGTTAGGTATAAGAAATCATACTCCTCACCATCTCCATTAATGTTCTATTGCACCTTTCAGCCACACCGTTCATTGCAGGCAAACCCAGTAGTGTATACTGTGGCACAATTCCATTTTTCTCTATAAATTTAGCAAAAGGCCTTGGACATTGTTCTCCTGATCCGTCAAATTGACCATAGTATTCACTACCACGATCCGATCTAATGTTTTTAATCCTTTTGTTGAGCTGTGACTCAACTTCAGCCTTGAAGGATTTAAATGTGTCCAAAACTTGAGCATTTTCTTTAATTAAAAATATATAACCATATCTAGAATAATCGTTAATGAAACTGATAAATATACATGCCAATTCCTAATAGCTATAGGGAATGGCTCAGCTCAAGGACGTCCTTCATACGATTGGTTGTATATTTGTGCATGGTTGTTTGTTTGCCCTTCGTACACTCAATGCATGAACTGAGATCTGACATGTCTAAGGGTCTCAGAATATCACTTTGAATAAGACATGTAATTCTCTGTTGAGAAATATGATCTAAACGCTTATGCCAAAGTGCAGCTGAATCCTAATTTGTTAATTTCTGTCTAACATTTCGAGTTTCATTGTTCAAGGTCTCATTATATGAAGCAACAATATCTAAAGCATAAAAATTATTCAAAACATATAGAAACCTAGAAGCAATCAAATTGGAGTTTTGATACAAACCAAACTTTCTGTCTCCAAATGAACAAGTAAAACCTAATTTGTCCAATGTAGAAATAGAAATTAAATTTCGCCTAAAAGACGGTACAACAAAATTATCAAACAAATCCAAATAAAAACCAGTTTTCAAAAGTAATCTAAGATGCCCTATAGCATCAACTTCTGCCTTATTTCCATCGCCTACATAGATGTATCTTTCACCATCACTTGGCTTTCAGTAACTTCGGCAACCCTGATAGATACATAAATGTGAGTAGTTGCACCTGAATCTATCCACCATGCGTCTATTGAAACTGAAACTACATAAATTTTTGTACAAATAAATGAAAAATTAGTACCTTTCTTGACACGTCATGCGTGATAATTGGTACAATCTTTCTTCATATGCCCTTCAAATCCACAGAATAAACAACCCTTTTTCTTTTCTTTATTCGGCTCCTTATTGGGCTTATTCTGTGAACTTGTAGTTGTAGCATCTGAATTGGCCTTATGTTTCTGTTTCTTTTTTTCCTTAGAGGTAGAAGCAATGTTTGCGCTTTCACTCTTGTCCTATTTCAACCTCTCTTCCTCTCAAACACAGTGCAAGATGAGTTCATTAGCTGTCCATGAGTCCTTGTGACAGTTGTAACTCACCTTGAACTGTCCAAATGAGGCATGAAGAGAGTTAGGGGCCAAATAAACTACCATATCATCCGATATATCTAGCTTATGCCCCTTCAGTTTTGAAGTGGTATGCATCATTTCAAGAATGTGCTCCCTGACATTGTTCTTATCATTGTATTTCATTGTGAAGAGTTTGTTTAAAAGAATGCTTATTTCAGCCTTCTCATTCCTAACAACCCTTTGCTCAAGTTCCTTAAGTTAGTCTTTAGCAAGAGTGGAATCAGAAACTGGTCTCCTAAAACTTTTAGGAATGGTCTTTTGCATGACTCGGAGACAAGTGATTTGACCTCATTCACCGTGCATGTGCAGTTTGTTCCTTTTCAGAACTAGTAGCAACAAGCACAAGTGGTTTAGCCTCCTGTAACGCTATGTCCAGGTCAAGGCACCCAAGGATAATCTCAAGATTATCTTTCCAATCATTGTAATTAAAACCTATCAGCATTGGAATGCTATTGATGCTGGCTGTAAGATCAGTAATTTTTGCTGAAAAATATTCACAAAGAATGAATAACCGAATAATAGTAATAAATAAAAAATGAAAATAAGGCATATTCCATCAACTAAGTATCTTCGAACAATAAGTACTCTTTGGAGTCAATTATTATTCTAAGATAAATAGGTGTAGTAATTGAATATAACAGTACATTTGATGTCAATTAGTCAACCTTCCTTTGGCCCAATTAACTAATTACATAAAAATCTTAATGACTATTACTTGACTTTGTCTTTCCTTTGGGCTAGTCCAATAACCAAACATCATATGTATATATTTTGTATAAATTGGCAAATGATCAACACTAGTATGAGAGATTAGTTTGGCAAGATGATACCTTTATCAATCATTTTTTAAAATATATCTTAATATGAAGCCTTCATAATGATTTAATATTATCCGAATGAAAAATTTATCAAAATTTGACTTAACCGAATTATTATTCTGTTCTGATTCGGCCAAAATACCAAAACTCATTATACCTTTGGTCTGACTGAAATTACATTTATGTTTTGGCCGAAAATTTACAAATCAATTGTGATGTTAATTGATTGCGTAGAAATTAATCGGTTCAACTAGAGTAGGCTGTGATATCAATTGTTGGAATTTATATATGCAAAATCATATCGCATACATAAACCCTAGATTTGTCATGATCCTCTACAAAACTCTAATTTGAAATTATAAATTACCTTGGTCCATAGCCATGATCTTTCAGAGAGACACTATCACCGTTGATCACTGGAATCCTTTATATTTCTAAGTAATCTCTCTCAAGTCCGATGGAGTGAGCGAGAGAGGTGGGCAGCGGCAACACTTTATTCTGCATAAGGAGAGATACCCGAATCGCAAGTTCTTTTTTGAAAATCCCTTTCTTAGTCACTCAAGATCATTCTCTTTCTTTTGAGAGAGAGAGAGAGAGAGAGATGAAGAGACGTTAAAGAGAGAGAGAAAAGAGCCAACAGACCCCTTCAGGAAAATACTCTTCTGTATAAGAATTGATTTGTTGTCTATTTTCTTATTGGATCCGTAGCGGATCGAAATTCAGAATATTGTCATATTTAATTATGTTCTCCAAGGACCAGTAGCATAATGGTATTATTACCAAAATTTATATAATTTAGACCATCACTAAATCATAAAGTTATTAGTACGCATTATACATATTAAAGACCCCACTTCTGATGACACATATTGAACCTAATAAATAATACTTAATTTGATTACTTCATAACGGACCTAATTAGATATTTGACAGTCTATTATTCAAGAGAAAGGGGAGGTAGCACAATTGACTAGGAAAATACTCACTTACAGTCTTATCACCTTGGGATATATTCATCAGCTCCCTCTCAAGCAGTTGCAGCCGACTTGTGTTCTTTCTTGAAAACAACGCGGCAAAAACATCCCATGCCTCTTTTGGTGTCTCCACATCTTCAATGTGAGATAGTAGGCTCTTGTCCACCGTAGCCTTCAACACGAATAATGCTCGGCCCGCCTTCACCTTCCACTTCTTATAAGCTCGAATCGAATTCGGTGGCAGTTCGATCTCATCGCCACCGACAATCTCCCACAGATCTTGCCCCTGCAGATATGACTTAATACACGTACGTCAGTCTCTATAATTATAATTATTCAACTTCTCAATCAAACCACTCATGCCACTCAAGTCTGACATTTCGACACCACGACGTATTAAGGGGTTACACAAACCTCCTAATTAGCAAGACCTTCGACACAGCAACAGACTCACGGATTATCTGAACCTTCTAGCCAACATGACCTAACCTGGCTCTGATACCACTTGTTGAGTAGGGACACTATATTGAAACTAATTTTGTTACTCTCTCAAGATATTCTTACAACTCTACTACTTAATAATCTAACCTCCAAGATTACACCCTCTACTACTTATATTATCCTACACCTCCAAACTACTACAACACTCTTCTTTATTTCTCTCTTACTCTCTTATTTTGCTTGGATTGCTTTCTTTCTTGGATGGTGAAAATGAGAAGCAAGACACCCTATTTATACGTGCTCCATGAGAGTCAAAGAAACATCTAGATCTAAGATATTTTTGAACTCTTCTAGATTTTCCTAAATCTTACACTACAAGATATTTTCTTTAGTAATTTCTAGATCAATCTTGTAATTATCTAATTGGGCTTGGGCCTCTTTGGTGCTAACTTCAACATTGTCCGTGTAAATAGAACAACCTTCCAAGTGCTATTGCTTTTGCATGGAGAGATGAGCAAACACGAACATTCCTTGATCTGTACTTGACTAGTTTACCTCTATCACAAATGATAAAACCAATACCACCTTGCCAAGACTATAGCAATGAGCCATCTGTGTAGACATGAATCAGTTGTGAACCCCTCCCATCAGTCCATCTTGATGACCGCTATTTGCATCCTTTTTGATACGTCACAATACCATGAGGATCTCAAACCATGGCGTCTCCCCTGTATAGGCTATCGCATTTCTGCACCTCCAGATAGCCCACGTGATTTGCCATGACCTCCAGGTACCCGCACAAGATGTTTCCTTTTCAATTTAATTTTTCCAATGAAGTACGTGGTTTGAATTTATGTTTGGTAGTTTGCATTTTTAATGGGCATTAGCTTGTAACAGGACTCTCAGTTTGGGTTGGTATTGTTTAATTAGGTACTGATACGTTCACACTTTTCTCTTTTCCTCATTTTTGTTGTTTAACTTGTTTTTTGTAATTGTAAAAACCTATGTTATTCAACCGCCTGTTACACTGCTTAAGTTTCTGGAAAAAAAAAATATTAAATTCAGTTATAACATGTAACCATATAATCAATGCATTATATTTGATTGGTCCGTAAGTATTGTTTGATTCAGCCCAGGCAGAGACAACATGATTTATACAACTGGGTCCCTCAGAGATCTCAAGCGTACCCTTTTAGGTTGAATGGTATATAATGCAACTCATGATAAGTTGTAAGGTCCTAGCCTGCAAACAAACACTGTCAAATTTAAATGAACAAACAGAAGGCTGATATTTTTTACTTTAGAAATAAATAAATATTTTATATAAAACAAGAAAGATGGCGAAATCTTTTTAAGGCATGGAAGGGACCGCACCAAATGATTTGGTGTTGTTGCTTTGCGAATTCACTAAAGGATCGCATATTTGATGTGGTTCCTTTTTCTTTCTTTTTTTCCCCCGGACCGAGCCCCTTTGTACGTTTTCCCTCTTCTGTGGCGTTTTGGAAAAAAATAATAAAATAAATTCTTCTCATTTTGTTGTCTATTTTCACTTTCCATTTAATTTTTAATTATTAGAATTGACAGAAGAAATCAAAGAACTTCAGATCTACAATGTTGACAAGGTAAATTATCAGTAAATTACTTTTAATTTTTGATTAAATTTTCCGAATGTAATTTCGAAATTAAAATAAAATTGTTAGAATGTGAAAAATTGACTATTAATTTATTGTATTTAATTGTTATTATAATTTTAAAAATAGAGGATATATAGGGTAGAAAATTAAACTATGTTACCAATTTTATTGTAAGTTTACTCAATTTTCCGATTCTCAAAATTCCAATACAATAATCAAAATTGCAATTATATTTCCATTATTTCAAGTTCATAATAATGGCTTGATATTTTTATACCATAAACAAATTTTAGATGCCAATTGCTCAATGTAACACTTACAAAAAAGAGAAAGAACAAAGAAGAAAATTAAGTAATTAAATAATCTTGAGGTTTGAGCTTTGAGGTGAGTGGCCCATGAGGTTATCATGCACGCTCCTCCTCCAACTATTGATCAATTGTGTTTTACTATAGTGGTATAGATACAAAAACATACCGTGATTAGAACTTACTATTCAAAGAGTTCTTATTTACTGCTCGTGTGTGCAATATTTATACAAGGAGCTGGAATTGTTCATGCAAGTCTGAGGGGGTACATACATATATATAATTTATATTGGACTTTTCAATAACTTCAAATATTTTTTCTGCTGGTTCTCTACCAGTACTAGTTATATATAGCTTATCAAACTTTATGAATTTTATTAAAGAAGGCATAAATATTTTTAGTATACTATTTGAAAGGAAATGTTAAGTGCTTAAATTTATTGTCAATTTGGCATTCATTTGTTTTTTCAGTGATTAGACAATTGCATAGTTCACCCATATAACATATATAATTGCAGCTGATTTATATTCTCAGCAGAAACAACTCTATAAACATAATTAGCATGACTATCAATTCTTTATATTAACTTCGTCAGGTTCGGTACTTCATTTCTTATACATAGACATGATTCATTACATCCATGATTTCAGCCTTACACTGATAATACATATCATGATTCAGCATCACCTTATTTCGACAAAAAATAAAAACATGCAAGCTAGCATGACATCACAGTTTGAACTAATTAGCTAATTAATTATACCAAACCATGAAGATTTTATGCCATCTCAAACATTTAGCCAAACACGGGACGTAGTGTCACAGTGGATACCTCGGATGCACCTAATTGGAGGTGCACCCAGTACCCGGAGTACCTGGAGTTCCCAGAGTACCCGGAGTACCCCTACCCGGAATAGTCGGAGCAGTCTGAAGTGTCGGAGCAGTCAGAGCAGTCCGAGTACCCCTAGGACATGGAGCACGCGGAGTTCCCGGAGAACCCGGAGTACCTGGACCAGTCATAGTACCCAGAGTTCCAGGAGTTCCCAGAGTACGTAGACCACTAGTCGTAGTACCCGGAGTTCCCGGAATTCCAGGAATAATTGCCCCAATTGCCGGAACTGCCGGAATTGCAGGAATTGCAGGAATTGCAGGAATTGCAGGAATTGCTATACCTAGAACTTTTGAGTCTGCAGCATCTGCACCAATGGAGACTCCTTTCACATTCACATGTTTGTCATTAGTTGTAGAGAAATCTCTTCCGGTTGCGGTGCAAACAAGAGCGCCATGGAGAAGAACCAAGTATAACTTGGAAATTGACATGCTAGACTATTGTATGTAGCAGAATATATGTGTCTTGGTCTTTTTGTGTTATTCACTTGTTGTTCTTTGTGAGAAGAGTCTGAGGGGGTTAATATATATAGGACTCTCTTGCAAATTGAAAGGGTGAAAAAATTGGGGTACTTAATTTTCTGTCAGTGTAGTATGAGAGTTAAAGATGATAATTACTATTGTAAATAATATATAGTTGAATTAATTTTGTGTGGTACCCCTAGAATTGATTGTTGGGTCAATATTTTCAATAACAGAACGCTAGTTAGTGTTCAATTTGGTCGAATTTGAAGAACAGAACGCTAGTCAGATCGCTAGTTAGTACGCTATTTGGTCAAATTTGAAGAACAAAACGCTAGTTTGTAAGCTATTTGGTCGAATTTGACCAAAGTAAATTTTATTTTTGATAATTAATAACATAAATAAAATATATCATACACTTAAAATCTCATCAATTTTATTTTTGATAATGAATGTACTGATTTATTTTGCAACAAAGTATGCATTCTTTTGACATATATGTTTCAAAATTTTAATTCTGAAATGAAATCATCAATGCCACATTTATTCCCTGAAAGTTTAATGTCATTTATGGTTTCTTTGATTGGTTTGAAAGAAGCATTTATGTGTGGTATGTTTTATTCTCACAGCTTCCTGAGGGGTAGAACTAGAAAATTTGAATAGAAGGACTCATCTATAAAATGTATAATATATGAATAAAGTAACAAAATTATTACAAGTAGAAATTGAACTCATGACCTTACAAACACCAAATAGAACTCTTACCACTAGACTATAAGTACACATTTGTCATTTTATGAGGGAAGTTAGACTATATGAAATTTAAAAAAAAAATTAAATTAAATTTTAATATACATAATTAAAAAAAATCTAAGCATCCACCGACATACATGCCGATCCGCCTCTGGGCTTCCTCATTGTTCATATTAATTCACCACACTTTATTGGGGTCAGTCTAAAATTCACGGGATTCTTTAAAAATTCGTGCAAGATTAAAACAAATGATTCTTTAACTCTAGCTATGAGCTATATATGGTACCTCACCAGATTCGAACTCCTAGCTCAATTTTATCCTATTGGATAAAATTGTTCTTTGACAAAGCCAAAGACTTTCTCAATAAAGTAATTTTAGCATGCATCTAGCATAGTTAAATGGTATATATGTTCCCACTTGTTTAGGTACGTAGTTTAAAATATTTATAGCTACCAGTTTTCTATGTAGTTATATTAATTTCGAGGAAAGATAAGATGTGTTTGGAAATGTAAAATCGGTAAAAAATTATTATCCGCTTTAAACTTCTAAAGAACAACTTTTTTACAGGCTTGCTTCCTCCTTTCTTTGATAGAGAGGTTCCACCAGTTGGTGCGTGGTATTAGCCACAAAAGACCAAAAACTTTGATAGAGAGGTTCCACCAGTCTGACTTGCTTCCTCCTTTCTTTGATCTCTTGTGCCTCCTTTTCGCTCTTCTTCATCTCAATTTCAAATATTCATGCGTTGCTCCGGTTATTATTGTATTTGAAAACACATCCTCATTATTAGACCAATCTTTTTATTTACGATCTTTACAAATAAAACCATTTAATTATTTTTTTATTAAACTCTATTTTTATCATGTCTGTAATTTGAAACTGCGGTACTAGCAGAGTAGTACAATAGTTTAAAACGGTGCACCCATAAAGGTACGTGCGTTGAACTCCAATAAATTAAATCTTTGTGCTACTGCAAAATTCGTTAAATCTGACTTTTGATAAAAAAAAAGGCTTGGGCATCATTCCGACAAGATTTTAAATAATATCCTAAATTCTAAAATTTTGAATTGTACTAATTGTGAAATTTGCTAGCAAAGCAAACAAAGCTTCATTTTTCTCTTTCTACTAGCAAAAGAGAAGTTATTTTTTATTTAGTACATTCTAATGTCTGGGGACTGGCCCCAATTGATTCATATAATTGATTCAAATATTCTGTTTTATTTATTGATAGTTTTTCAAAAGCAACTCGGTTATATTTACATAAATCTAATGATGAAGTGTTTGATTGTATTTATGAATTTTTATTTCTTCTAAAAACAAAATTTAATACAAAGCTAGAAATATTTAGATCGGATAATGGAACAAAATTTATAAATAAAAAGTTTTCAAGACTCTTTAGAGGAAAACCATATTATACATCGCATAAATACTACTGAACAAAAGTCATTTGTACCCTGTCTAAATTTATTAGAAATGAAAATAAAATATTTATTAGAAATGACACGGTCTTTATTATTTCAAAACAATATTCATAAAATTTATTGGTCGGATGCCATACTGTGTGCCACACATTTAATTAATAGATTATTACCTAGTGTAAATTAAAAAAAAAAAAATTCATTAGAAATTCTTTATTAACAAAAAAATATTTATGACCATATGAGAGTATTTGATGGTACAAATTTTGTACATATCAAGAGAAAAGACAAAACTTAATTTTGTATTAGAAAAAACTAGTTTTTTAGGATACTCATTTTATAAAAAAGGTTATAAATGCTAGGAACCAATTAATAGAAAAATGTATCTTTCTAGGAATGTAACCTTTTTTTTTGAAGAAGAAGAGCCATATTTTAAAGAGAAAGAAACAATCTATCAAACATATATAAATAATCAAAATAATAATATAGTAACTTAGATAATTTGAATTTTATTCCTATAAATAAGTATCAAGTTGAAAATAATAATCAAGAAGATGAAACTATTAAAAACACTAATAAAAGTGAAATGGAAGAGAGCTCAATGGTTAGAATGTCATCTAGGGTACCACAACCATCAACTAGACTTAGAAATTATGTAACCTATACGGTACAATATCCAATAGAAATTTTTATTTCATATGTAAATATTTCAACAGAATACCATACAATTATATTATTTAATTTCTTACAATTTTAAAATTAGTAATACCGATCATTATTTATTTACTAATTGTGATGAAACCACTACAACTCTCATTTTAGTGTATGTAGATGACATCATAATTATCAAAAATAATTTAAAGCAAATTCAAAAATTAAGAAACAATTAAAAAAAATTGACATAAAAGAATTAGGATATCTTAAATATCTTTTAGGAATAGAGATAGCTTCTTCGATTAAAAGACTCTTTATTTCCCAAAGAAAATATATACTTGATTTATTAAAAGAAACATGTAAGATAGGATGTACACCAGCCTCTACTCCAATTGATAATAAGTGCAAATTAAACAGTGAAGATGGTGAACCTTTTAGAATACATAAATCAATTTCAAATACTCGTAGGAAAATTGATCTATCTAATGGTTGCTCGTCCGGATATTTCTTTAATGTAAGCCAAATAATAGAATTTAGAAGTACTCACCAAGAACACCACATTTAGAAGATGTAAATAGAATTCGGTGGTACTTAAAAAATAATCCTGAGAAAGGCGCACTTTTATGAAAAATAATAATTCTAATAATATATGTGGTTATTCCGATGCAGATTGAGCGGAAGCTTCGGTAGAAAATCGACACCGATTTTTGCACATTTGTAAGTGGAAATATAGTCACATGGAAAAACAAGAAACAAAATGATGTACCACGACCAAGCTTTGAAGCCGAACATCGTGCCTCCTATCAGACATGGGATTTAAAACGGAAGAATTGATGAAAATGTATTGCAACAATAATTCGGCATGACATACAGCATCAAATCCCATGTTTCATTAGCGAACAAAACATATAGAAGTGAATTGTCACTTTATTAGAGAAAATGTTCAAGCAAAGGAAAATTGAAACACCATACGTAAAAAGTGAAGATCAACTCGCGGATATCTTCACCAAAGGCAAAGATCCAAATCCATTTGAGAAAATTAGAAGCAAGTTAGGATTGTATAATATATGCATTCCTAGCTTGAGGGGGAGTGTTAAAATATAAAATAAAATTCAAATTATAACAACTAATTTATTTCATAGAATATGAAATAGTGCTTTGTAAGAAATAGAGCATTGTAATTAATAGCAATAAGGAATAGTGCAATGACTAGTTTTTTGTGGTTTTGTAACTATAAAGAGGAACACTTGTAAATAGAAAAAATAAGATTGCAATACAATTTGTATTCTTAATCTCTTCTCTCCCTATCTTACAAGAATTACAAAAGTAGACTTTGAACAAAAGCAAATATTTACCAAAGTAAAATATAATTACGTAATAGGTATATACCGTATTTAAATTCTGTTAGGAAATTATAAATTAAAAGTAGGTAGGTACGTACTTGGTAAATATTTCATATAACACAAGCACCTTGTCATCTGGTTAGTTGATCGTCTATGTATATCAAGAAAGGGTGAATTAATTAGGATAATTAGAGTGGTGGTTCGGGAGAAAAAAATTATTAATTACGACAGTAAATAATAAAATTGAATTAATTTTTAGTCGTACCCCTTGAACTAATTTGCTGGATCATTTTTTTTGAAATTATATAAGGACTGGTTGGATAAAAGTGAGAGAGTAAATTTTGAACAACAGAACGCAAGTTAATATGCTATTTTAAATTGTAGAATTTAACCTGAGCATTTTTTTTTTGATAATTCATGACTTAAATAATATATCATACACTTACAACACATGCTGCCGACTCAAGTTAGCTGATGGAATCGGATGATCCCCGGTACCTGACTCAAGCAAATTTCAAATGGACGGTTCAGATTAGTTCTTTTAACTTGGCACGAATCTCAAAACAGACCCCCTATAGTTTCCATAGGCACCAGATTGACTTTTGTCCAGCTAGGATTAATCTGGGCTGTCCGTTTGTAATTTGCTTGAGTCAGGTATCTGGGAGGATACCGATGCACTCAGGGATATATAGTAGAATGAGAGCACTCACGGAGGTTTGTATAATTTCCTAAAAGCAGAGTTGGTAATGAGATACAAAAATAGTTGGTAATGAAAGACAATTTTACAATTAGAAGTTCGATAGTGAAAGTTTGAGGTGTGACAATTGGACTCGTTGTGGTCACAAAAATGCATGTAATGAGTTTTTTTTTTGGATGAAATAACCAAAATATGAAATTTGCAACAATAAACATTTGAAAAATACAAATCTGTCTCCAATATAAATTTGATATTGCAAGGACTAACATGATGCAAAAATGTTGGACCGAACAATTTTGATCCAATGATATATTTATGAAGAAAGAAAATATTGTCAAGCTCTAAATTTGTTTGGGAGGCGAAAATCATATGTAGCCATGGCTTGTTAACATTCCAGAAGAGCGGTCAATAATTGAATGTATTTCCATGTCAATTTTTTTTTCCAAGATGGTGACAAGACAAGACATGCTTTGTCAACATAGATACTTTTAAGGTTGTCGGCACGAGTCCGGATCCTACTAATTACTCAAATATGAGTTTGAATCCGAACGGTCCAGATTAATACATCCGAGTCCCCTCACAGATCCCTAACGTGCCTTTCCAACCGTGATGAACATGCATGAATCCTGTGGTTTCAACTTACAGAGAATGTATTTCCATGGCAATGCATTTAATTTCTGTTTTATGTTATTTGACATTGAAATATTTTCAATTTTCATCTTAAGGTCAGATATGGACAGAGACGGATTAATGTATAATGACATTTATTTCAAAAAATTAATTATACTTGTGCATAATTTTCTACTTAGTTTATAGAAAAATGCTGTGGATATTGTTACACCCAATGAAAAATTAATTATACTCTGCCCCCTAAATATGGACTAATATTTTACATAGTAATCAGGTAGCCCATTTTTTCAGCCCAGCACTTAGCCCAATCCGTATTTTGGGCCAAATGGCCTTTTACAGAAACCATAACATCTCTGAACCTGAGTACGTATGTGCATAGCTGAAAATAGGGAACCTACAACTTGAACTCCAATAGTAACAAAAAGAAAAAAAATCAAATAAGTGAATAACTCCAATAATAACAACAAACAATACTAATTAAAGATAACAACCAAGAAAAATACATTACAATAATTTTAGAGTCTTGTACAATAACAATATCCCGTGCATCAGCATATGATCTTAGAAGCAGCTTCTGAACATATTTCATCCGAGTCAGAACGGTATTGGCTGGTGCCATCCGAGTTTTGACTGATTCACACGGTCGAGTGTTTTTTGTCTAAAAAATCGTTGGAAATCAGTTTGACTCGGCCGAGTCAACCGAGTTCTACTCTGAGTTAAGCCGATTCAAAGCAAAAATTACTGATTCTCACCAACCTGGATCGAGTCTCAGCTGCGTATGCCATCGTAGGATGACCTGGACCGCATCGAGGCTTGCGTTGTTGCGCACCGTCAAGACTCAGAAGAACTTTTTTATTTTTGAAACTGTATGTTGGTGGAGGGGAGAAATTTGGGGAAGAAGAACAGTTGAAAGAAAAATTTGGGTAAGTTACATTTTCGGAAGAGGAGATGTACCGGGACTGCATTTTGAAAATCTGCACCGTACTCCATGTAATAAAAAAAAAAAACAGGAATCCTTATCCCACGACGTGATATGTATTCATTAATTTATTCGTTTTGAGTAGCTAGGTTTTTGAAAGTTTGAATATTTTGAGTAAAGTTAAAAGACTGTGCATCCGTGATACCTTCTTTTGGTTTTTCTATTCCTGATTTGACTAAAAGTAAAAACATGTGATTTAGAGTAACGATAGTCTGATCAGAGTACGTAGTCAGAGTGATTTGACTAAACAACTGTGGCCCCAGGTGTTATATTTTGAGGGCATCTCCTTAAAAAATAAATAAAAAAAAGACTAATAGACTCTGCATCCGTGATAGCTATTCCGCATGCTCTGGTCAGCATAGTGACAAATGAATTATTCGGGTTCAGTTCGGCGAGATCAAAAATTCGTGATTCGGGTATAATTCGGGAATGATTCGGAATTATCCGGATTAGAAATCTCAGTCCTGCAAGGGAGCAAAAAAATAATTGTTCTTAGAAAAATTCGTGAATAATTCGTAAAATTCGGGAAAAGTTCGTAAAATTTGGGAATTATTCGGGTTTAATTCGGTCAAAGTTCGGTCAACCGAATAATTCAGTGTTCGGTTCGGCATCACCCCAAAAAAGAATTAAACGGATATAATTCGGGTACCTTGTCACTATGCTGGTCAGAGTGGTTAAGAGTATCCTACATTCTCCTTCGGGTTCCATGCCGATAAGATACTTAAGATTATCACTGACAATTAAGAAATCGAGAAATGTTTATTTTCAGCTGATGCTTTCAGGAGTTCAAAGCAAGATAGAGAGTTGGACCACCATTTTTTTTGTTGTACAGAGGTCAAGTAACTTCAGTCAAGGCAGTGTTATCGGCAATGCCACTGCATTACATGTGGGCCTTATATCGGTTGAAGTAATCAAGCATATTGGCAAAATGAGAATGAACTTCCTATGAAAAGGTAGCCCGGAGGGTTTTTGGCCTTTCACTGCTCACTAAATGTGTTCGGGTTTTAGACAATAACCCGGATGGTCTCTGGCCTACTACCTTGCGCAGATTCCATGGAGTATCTACGGCATGTTAGATAGATTTAATAGGAGCCTCTATCTAAGGTGTTCCAAATAACTACAACAAAGTAGACACTTTTTGCGAGGAAAAAAACGCATTTATGACGGTTGTCCGTCGCAAAAAGAAAAAGCTGAACAATGAGGGTAGTCCGTCGCAAAAAGTCATTTTTTTATCCTCGCAAAAAGTGTAATATTTATATAAAATGAATGTACAAACTATATCTCTCATTATATAGCTCCAGTAAATAGGATAAAATATCATTAAGTTATTGGATTTGAAACTTTTAGCTCAATATTTTATACTAAACACTTGACAATTGTTAAAATATTTTAATTAATTCTAGATCTATCATAAAACTATTTATGAATATCGGTAATTTAATATAGCTTACACTTGCATTAGCACATGCTAGCTAGTTCAGATATATTATATAAGCATACAGAGAAAGTACGGCCATTTTTTTTAATACCCCAAAAAAAAAAGAAAAATATAAAAATAACCTCCGTTTTGGGTTTTTTTTATATATGCCCTGACCGCCTGGATACGGGACGGACCAAAATTTTAGCAAACCGTCCATTGTATGAGCGCTTCATGCCATTACCAAACCGCCCATATAGTGGGCGGTCCACTTTCTTTTTTAAACAGAAATTTTTTAATTTTTTGTATTTTTTGTATTGAAATATTAGAAATGTTGAATATATTTCTTTAAAAATAGATGGAATACAATATAATTTGATTTATTAGAAAGACTACAACAAATAACCCGGATCAATATTTTTTAGGCCGGATTTTTCGTGGCTGTAAGAAAAATTAATATATTTCTTTATGTGTTATTGGACAAAAATAAAAATGCTTAGATTCCGAGTTATTGATCCCGGTTCAAAAGTCACTTCTATGTAATCTAAAAAATATTGTGTTCCTTTTAGAACATTTAATTTATGAAAAGTTGTATCTATTTTTGAAATAAAATAAAAATTTTAAGTTATTTAATAATTGTTATTAAAAAATAATTCTCAAAATAGATACAACTTTTTATAAATTAAATATCCTAGAAGGATTATAATATTTTCCTTTGTTACGATTGAATCAAGGGCAAAAAATGATCAATTAATATATTTTCCTAAAACCTTGATAAAATGTATGCAAGTATCATTTGCTAAAACCTACCTATGAAGTCTTAACTTATCATTTATGTAATAAATGTACATATATTTGGTTTCAGTACGTAACAGACAAAAACCTTATACGATACTAGTTGGCCTTAGCTTAATGTGTACAAGCATATGAAATATTTATCTAAAACTTGAAATTATAATTGTACAGCCCAAAGCACGAAGCTTTCATGATTGGTACAACAAAATTAAACCCTAACAGAAAAGGGTTTGATATCTTTATCACGACCGCACCTATTCCTGACTTAAAAATTAGGTTAACAGTATACCAAGGTTGAGAGGTAGATCAATTAGGCGCAGGGGGTTCGCCAACCACAGAGTCGGAGGACCGCTTCTTGTGCGTGAGAGGATATAGCAGCAAGAGAGGAGAGAGCGCCTCGGGAGGGAGAGTCAGGAGGGTCAGCGGAGGAGGGGCGGCAGCGAGTTCACACGGGGAGACCAGGTCGCCGCTGATCTGTGAAGTCGCCCCTGAGAGTGTAGTCACGCGAGAGAGAAAGGAAGGAGAACGGGAGGAACAAACTGGAGATAGAAATTTGATCCCTTCAAATGAAGGTAAAATTGGAAAATACGAAAATACGTTTTATTATACAATATTTTCAGAATAATTTTAATTAAATATGTATATTTGATGTACATTGTGGCAAATTGGTAAATTTTATGATTTTAGGGTGGCAAATAAGAAATTTTGAGGTTTGGGGTGGCAATTTGGTATTTTTCAAGTTTTGAAGTGGCATGGAAGAAATTTTCCCTTAATATTATAATTTGTTTCTCATTTTTAAAAATAGTATTTATTTATAACAATTTTAAATTTTTTCCACAATGTTACACAACAAAAGCACGACTCGAACCATCATGTGCACGACATGAATAGGCACGCTAATATTTTCCCATAACTCTTCTAAAAGATGTGTTATGGTCGTCTCCAACTGAAATAGTCACTTTTTACCATAGCACATGACTATTAATTTCATTATTATAATTATGCATTCTCAGTATGAATCTAAATGCAAATCCCACGTCTTTGGAAGTGATTTTTATTTTAGGAGAAAGATAGATGTCTACCTAGCATTTTAAATTTCAATATTAGTAAGAACTCTCATTTGGATTTTTAACTTACAATTTTTCACACAGAAAGAAAAAATGTTGTTTTTTATCATTAAACAAAAAATTGGTTCTGGGCCGCATTGGTGTTAAAACGAAAATAATACTATTATTGGATCCAGTTGGGCTGCGTCAAAAGAAGGCCTCCTGCATTGATACTACAAAAAAATTATAGGCCGAATGAAGACCAAATAAATAAATAAATAAATCATAATTTAACATGTCTACTTTTCTACAACTTTGACCTATAATATTGCAACAAAAAGTAATTGAAATATGCAACGGTTTGTCTTTTACATGATTATATATATCTTCATTTCTTCATTCTATTATTAAGCACGTTGGGCGTCCGATCCGCCAACGGTTATGATTGAAAAATTAAATTTTAGATTTAATCTCAGCCCTCTAATCAAATAATATGTCTTCTTTTGATTAAATACATATTTTTTATGTGTAAAAGTCTAAATTTAGTTAGAGATGTACTCGCCACACGAACTGTCACACATATTACACGATAATTGGTAAGAATTAAATTTGAAAGACTTCAGGTTTTAACAATTTTGCTCTTGGTTTCCTTATTTCTCTTCTTCATATCTCTACGATGCAATTATTTGATCTTTCCAAACAATTCTTTCTATATTTTCGACAATAAATATGGAAATTATCTGATATTTTCGAATTTGTGGAGAAAATCAAGACTATAATATAAATCCTATAATGTTTTGTGTTAAATTCTCAATTTTGTTTTTGTGCCATTATTAAAAATATCACCCCAGGCAATTCTCAACTCAGGGATATGATTGGATATATGCTTTATTCAAGTCAAAACTTTCTCCAAGGATCACAATTCTGTGAGTTCCTTTTCTTTATTTTTTTCAATTGATAATCAATGTTTTTTTAAGAGAAATGTGGAGGCCTTCCATTAACAAAGACACCAGTGGTGTCAGTATTACAGAGCCATATTATTTCCAGTGATTTAAAAGTAATAGATAATAAATGAAAATTATGAAGTAAAACAATGTGAAACCAGCAAAATCTCAATATCTAAGGTTGAATTGAACCATCAACAATGCTTTTATTTCTGCAACAATCTCAATGCTAAGCAATCCTGGTGTTTTGAGTTCGCCTTTTGAAATTCTAATACGATCAATGTTATTATATATCTAGTTTGTAAGTCCTATAGATTTCAATAGCGACAATAACAAGAAATACAAATTAAGTATATCCAATTTTTACTGCAATTAAGAAAAACACTCAATTGCAATTAAATATACACTGTCAAATTTCCTTCCCAATTCTATAATATGTGGAAAGCTCGCACGATTAAAAGCTCAATTAGGCCTTACTTTTTATATAAAGTAATTAAGCCTTAAAAAAAACTTACTTTACAAAAAATGCTCAGTTTAAGAAAAAAAAAATGTGCGTCTGGGATCGTTTGGTGGTATTGTTGGTTTTTTTTATAGTTCTCTAACTTTATTTACAGGAGCCCAGCATGAAGTGGGTTGACTGGTAAAATAACAAATGCATTTTTCAACCCAAAGGAGCTTCAGACCTTGTACAAATCAAATATGTACATTGCTTGCATCCATTTTTTTATGTTAGATTTGATCTGTTTGTAGATCAAACGATTTTGTCTTTGTTTTCTAAGTGTAAAAAACAAGAAACAAAATAATGTAGCACGACCAAACGTCGAAGCCGAATATCGTGCCTCCTATTAGACATGAGATTTAAAACTGAAGAACTGATGAAAATGTATTGCAACAATAATTCGACACGACATATTGCATCAAATCCCATGTTTCATTAGCGAACAAAACATATAGAAGTGGATTGTCACTTAATTAGAGAAAATATTCAAGCAAAGGAAATTGAAACACCATACGTAAAAGATAAATATCAACTCGCGGATATCTTCACTAAAGGCTTAGATCTGAATCCATTTGAGAAAATTACAAGCAAGCTAGGATTGTACAATATATGCATTCCTAGCCTGAGGGAGACTGTTAAAATATAAAATAAAATTCAAATTATAACAACTAGTTTATTTAATAGAATATGAAATAGTGTTTTGTAGGAAATATAGCGTTGTAATTAATAGCAATAGGGAATAGTGCAACGACTAGTTTTTTGTCGTCTTGTTACTATAAAGAGGAACACTTGTAAAAAGAAAAAATAAGATTGCACTATAATTTGTATTCTTAATCTCTTCTCTTCCAATCTTACAAAAATAACAAAAGCAGACTTTGAACTCAAGCAAATATTTACCAAAGTAAAATATAATTACGTAATAGGTATATACCAGTATTTAAATTCTGTTAGGAAATAATAAATTAAAAGTAGGTAGGTACGTACTTAGTAAATATTTCATATAACACAAGCACCTTGTCATCTGGTTAGTTGATCATTTATGTATATCAAGAAATGTGCTTCATTATAGCGGCAGTATGCAAACGAGATCCAAGGAGCAGGAAATATTCATGCATCTCTGAGGGGGTACACATATACTTTATATAGCACTTTTCAATACCTGGAAATTACTTTCTGCTGGTTTTCTACCAATATCAGTCATAGTTTATCTTAGGATTGGAAAATTGCATAGTTGTCCCATATATATCATATATAATTGCAGCTGATTTATAGGATCACCAGAAACAACTCTATAAACTCTATCAATTCTCTTGGTATTAATTTCTCAGGTTTGGTACTTCTTATTCATAGACAAGTTTCAAGACAACCATGATTTCAACCTTACACGGACAATACAGATCATGATTGGGAATCACCTTATTTCGACAAACAAACAAAATACTAGCTAGCATCATCACATCACAGTTGCACTAACCAGCTAATTAATTATACTCAACAATTAAGATTTGATGCCATCTCAAACATTTAACCCAACACGCGAGGTAGCACCACATCGGGTACTCCGGAAGCATTATCTTACCCTTATCTATCAAGGGAATGGGTCGAGTACCCGGAGTAGTAGGAGTACCCGGAGTTCCCGGAGTAACCAGAGGTCCAACACTTGCGTCAATTTTTGAGTGTGCAGCATCTGCACTAATGGAGACTCCATTAACATTCACATGCTTGTCATTAGTTGTAGAGAGATCTCTTGCGGTTGCGGTGCAACCCAGAGTGCCAAGGAGAAGAACCAAGAATAGCTTGGAAATTGACATGCTAGACTATTGTATATATGCGTGTCTTGGTCTTTTTGTGTTATTCACTTGTTGTGCTTTGTGAGGAGAATGTGATGAGGGGGTTTATATATAGGACTTTTTGCAAATTGCGGTGGTACGTGTGAATTAAAGGGTGAATTTTACTTTTTGCAAATAATAAAATTGAATTAGTTAGTGGTACCGTTAGAACTAATTTGCTGGATCATTTTTTTTTTTAAATTTAAGAACTGGTTGGATTAGTTAGTGAGAGGAATTAAATGTTGAACTACAGAACGCAAGTTAATATGCTATTTTAATTTGTAGAATTAAACCTGAGCAAGTTTTTTTGATAATTGATGAGTTAAAATAATATATCATACACTTACAACCCATACTGCATGTTAGCTGATGGAATTCAATCATCCAAAATACCTGACTCATGCAAATTACAAACGGATGGCCCTGATTAGTTCTTTTAAGTTGGCACGAATTTCAAAATAGACCCCATATAGTTTTTATAGGAACTGAATTGACTTTGGTCCGGCTAGGATTAATCTGGGCCACCCGTTTGTAATTTGCTTGAGTCAGGTATTTTGGAGGATACGGATTCTTAGCTGATGAAGCGAGCTTCCAGGGGGATTTAGAGAATTGGATGGTCAGACATATTACACTTAACAAGTATATAAGATAGAATCAGTGTATAATTTGGTAAACTTTAGAGGAACTATCCCACATACATATACTTCCTAAAATCAGAGTTTTCATGTGGTTCATAATGAGATACAAGATATATACTGACCAAAGACAATTTGATATTTAAAAGTTTGATGGTGAAAGTTTGAGATGTGACAATTGGACTCGTTGTGGTCAAAAAATGTAATGAGCATTTTGTAAAAAATAAACAAAATCTGAAATTTGCAACAATAAACATTTGAAAAATACAAATCTTCCTCCACTATAAATTTGATATTGCAAGGACTAACATGCAAAAAACTAAGATAACAATTCAACCATTCAATCATTCCAATTTTCCAGAATAGATCAATAATTTTAGACCTAACAATTTTGATCCAATGATATATTCATGAAGAAAGAAAATATTGTCATATGTGGAGTGGCTGAACATGATCAAATTCTAAATTTGTTTGGGATGCGAAAATCATATGTGGCCATGACTTGTTAATATTCCAGAAGAGCGGTCAATAATTGAATGACATATATGTCAATATTTTCTCCGAGATTGTGACAACTGACAAGACATGCTTTGTCAACATTTATACTTTTAAGGGTAGTCGGCACGAGTCCGGGTCCTACTAACTCAAATATGAGTTTGGATCCGAACTGTCCAGATTCAGTCCAGACAGAGACAACATAATTTATTAATTAATACAGCTAAGTCCCCTCACAGATCCGTAACGTGCCTTTCATGCCAATGCATTTAAATTCTGTTTTATATTATTTGACAATGAAATATTTGCATTTCATCTTAAGGTCAGAAGGTCAGATGTAGACAGAGACGGATTTATGTATAATGAATGAGAGTCAATTCATGATTCCATTTATTTCAAAAAAATAATTATACTTGTGCACAATTTTCTACATAATCTATAGAAAAATGCTATGGATATTGTCACACTCCATGGCTATCCGTCAGATATTTATATGTAAAACATGAGTATACCACACATATCATCAATATAATATATATACAGCCACAAATTTATATATAAATCACACATAATGCATTTTCACACAAAGGAAATAAATTGAAGCGGCTCTTATATAAATGTCGTCCCATAGCCATATTCATTCTATGTATTCAAACAAATAATTAATTTAGTTACAGCCTGAATCTTTGTAAATTCACTTTAGATATCCAATATACATTTCTCATTCAAGGAAGCACTAAATTATTTATTCCGGAACATACAGTTTTCCTTTTCATTTCACATTTCTTATTCCTCTAATGACGATTGCCATCCCAACAGTGAACCTAAAGCAATTTGGAATTAGTTGTCGTCCTTATAATGAAAAGATCAAGCAAATTTGGTATACATTTTTCCATTTCATTTCAACTTTCTTATTCCTTGAACAGAGAAAACATATTCTAAACAATAGAACATGTTTTAAAGTCAAGCTTTTGGTAGTGAATGAAAGAAATGTGACAATGCATGTTTGAAGGCCAAGCGTTGTAATATTTTTTGCATATGTTTAGGTATATATGTTGAATATTTGTTGAATTATGGATGTATAAGTTTGTTGAATGCTGAATATTGAATGTATTGTTTTCTATGTGTTGAATGTTAACTGTTAGATATTGTTTAATGTATGTTGGATAACATTTGAAATGCATGGGCATAGATGCTGATTGGGTTGGTAACATTATTGTTTGAAAATCTACAGCCGAGTACTTTACATTTGTGGGTGGTAATCAGGTAACTTGAAGAAGCAAGAAACAAAATGTAGTAGCACTTTTAAGCGTTGAAGTAGAATTTAGGCGCATGGTAAAAGGAATTTGCCAGCTCCTGTGGTTGAAGAAGTTGATCAGTGAACTTGATTTCGAACATAGAACCTGTACAACAAGATAGAACGGTTTTCACCTGGTCGTAAAATTTATACATTTATAAGTTTTCTCTTCTTTTCCTACGTGAGTAGAGCTTGCTCCTGAAAGGGTGATTTCTAGTTGAACTTGCTACTGTTCTTGTGCATCTTCTGGGTCGGACTGTCTCAGCAGAGCACAGTGGAGGCGGTAGTCCAATACTTATGCAATTTTTGAGTCTACAGCATGTCCACCAGTGGAGACACCGTTTACATTAACATTCTCTTCATGATTAGTTGTAGAGAGATCTCTTGCGGTTGTGGTGCAAACAAGAGCGCCAGGATAACCAAGAATTGAATGAAGAGAGTGTGAAGTGGTCTATTGTTTTATTCACTTGTTGTGCTTTGTGCAGAGAGTGTGAAGGGCTTTATATAGCTAGGGGTTTTTGAAAAATTGCATTGGTGCATTAATTGGGGTAATTGATGTGCTGTCAATGTGGTACAAGAGATAAAAATTGATAATTATGATAGTAAATAATAGAATTGAATGAATATTGAGTGGTACTTTCACACCCCCGATCCGGAGGTGCGATGATCCAATTGCGTCTATTTACCATTCAATATATGTAACATAAGGCATGGATCTTTTTATGCATTGCCAATATCATCCATTATATTTTTTTGCCACATTCTAATTTATTTACAATAATTATCTGATATTTTATAGTGGATGATACTAAAGATATATTATCTGCACCCTATCAGATATAATACATCCAAATCCCATACCATTAGGTGATCCTGCTGTCAATTATAACCCGGAAGCATTTCTCTGACTTCGCATAATGAACCTGTAACCCACAAGGGGAAACGAGTGAGAAATAATAAATTATTTCTCAGTGCTGATTGCCACTCAGATTATTGGATTCGAAGAAAATCCATATTCAAAATTAAATCACCGCACGCGAAATAAATAGTTCATTTCATAATGACGAATGCAAATGCTCAATAATAGTATCCAATTGAACAACAAAAATTATAGAAATAAATTAGAACTCTCAGAATCTTATTATAATAAATGGTTTAGGTCAAAATCTTTTAATCATTCAAGTCTGGTAACGTTTGGGACCTAATCTTTACGACCACTAAGTCTGGTAACGTTTGGTGTCTTAACTTTACAATTTCTAATCTAGTAACACTGATAGATACAATAACAAACATATATCTGTCGTGTTAGGGCTTATACCATTCTAACTATTTGTTAACAGAAACAATACGAAATAAATATCACAATACTGTCATTATCGGAAAGAAAATCAATGATAAGACAGTAACCACAGTTCATTAGTCTCAAAATTACAATTCACAATTTATTGAATATCCCCTACCCAACTGGTACTGGGTTCAGTTGGGGCCTGATAGGGGTCAAATTTGTCATGATTTTCCTTATCACTTAGCCTATATTATTGCCATTTATTGAGTTACAATTGCCTATTTTTTAGAGAATCAGATTAATTTTTGTTATTTCACTTGATTTTAGAGAATTGCAGATTTTCAATGATTTTGGAGCGAAAACAGGCATAAAACATGCAATTCTGACACCTCAGCCTCAGGCACATGGATGCCGTCATCTGCATGCTACTCAGAAGCGCTACCACACGGATCTCAGACGAACTGCACAATGCTGTAGCTGACGGTTATGCCGCATGTGCGAATCTCAGCCAAACCGCATGCTATTCCGGCATCCACACGCAAAAACTGCCAGAACAGCTGTTACAGATCTAACTTCCCAACCAAAGCCTATTTAAACAAATGGACGCCTGGAAAGATCTCTCTCTCACTCTGGATATAACACAGAAGATAATACACATTTGAGAGCACTTAGAACTAGGGCTTCACTCTAGTGGAGGCTATGCACAAGGAAATCACCACGGAATAGCAAGGTCTCTACTAAAAGACGAGGAAGGAACAAGACGTGAAGACGGCGTGCATGAGAAAGAGGGCAGCATATGTGCTCTCCCTCCATCTCTCTTAATTGCTCTCCTTCTTTATGTATTTTGTTACTTTTGTTGTTGAACCCGCCATGAGCGGCTAAGGAACCCTATTCTAGGGTAAAGACATGTAATATTGAATTCTTATGAGTTTAATCTAGTTGTTCATTTATAATTATCTTTGCACTATGATCTAAATTCTTATTGAGATTTTATGCCCTATGATCTTGTTTATTGTGTGATTAAAGCGACCTCGTATGAATGGAGTGTACAATCCATTCATACCTAATTGGGGTTAACCAATATCCGAAGAACATAAGTTATCCTAAGTACAAATAGAATAGACTGACCAGTTGACCGCTTGTATTTAAAGCACAGTTAAGGGACCTATTAGGACATGGTTTAGCAGACGAATGTCGCATTCCATGAATAGTAGTGGGGTAATCTTGATTATTGACATCGTGAGATATTAGTAATTAGGACTTATCATTGATCTTAATGCTGGTGAGCCTTACAAAGTACTCAACGAGTACTTGCTCAGTTAGGGTGTTGTGAGTCCGACCTAGAGATCAGCACTAGAATATGATTAGCAGCTCTCAGATCGCAGAGATACCAATATAGGGTGTGTACGGTTTTGGCCAAACCATGTGCGATTCCGACTAGAGTTGGAACCAGAGTTTGTACGGTTTACCCAGAATATGTGCGGATGGTGATAGAACCGCGACCTATTGTTAACAACAACTAGAACCTAGATTGAACGAGTTTGAATGATAGAATGTCTGATTCCCTAGAAGCCCATCTTCTAAACACTTAATCTACTACCACTCCTCTGTTGTAATTCAGTATTACAGCCGAGCAACCAAACAACCAATCAACCAAAACACAACCAATTAACCTAAAGGAACCAATAATCTAGACCTTAGTTTACGTCTTAGATCTCTTAATACACCATCCCTGAGGATCGACACCCCAATCTATACTACATGATAGATTCATACGCTTGTGAATCAACAGTAAGTAGAAATTAGAGTTATAAATATTATTAGCATTGATTTACACCCAATCAGGCTTTTTGGCATTGTTGCTGAGGATGGTGTAAAAATTCTCACAAATTTTTACGTTGTCATTAAGGTGTCTAAGTTACCAAACTAAATCTAGGTCTTTTAATTCTTTTATTTTCTTTCCTCAATCTCTTCTCTTGATCTTTCTTAATCTCTTTGTTTTCTTCTTGTAGGTGCATACACTGTTTGGATACACGAGATCCAGTCTAGCTCTCAACTCAAACAAGAAGCTAACTCCTCCTCTCTTAACTTCAACCAAGAGGAAGTACATAAGGAAGCAAGACCCCTCCAAGGATATTCTACCCAAACCTTCTGAGATGTCTTCCCATGGTGAAGATCCACCGAACCCTCCACTAAACCACAACAACCATCACAACCAACCTCCACCCAACTGAGTGGAAGCTAATGAAGAAGAGACTAGGCCTATCAAGGACTATTCCATTCTAACTGGGGAGCACAACCGAAGCAGCATCCGTATACCAGCCGCCAATGCTCAAACCGAACTCAAGACTTCATACATCCATGGAGTACAAATAAATCAATTTGAAGGACGGCCGGGAGACAACCCCCACATCCACATCTCTAACTTCCTCACCACATGCGTCTCCGCTTATTCCCCTTTTCACTTAGACCAAGGTCGAAAGCATGGCTAGACTCTCTAGATCCCGAGTTAATCACAACCTGGGATGAGCTCGCCACCTCCTTCCTTACCAAGTACTTTCCACCGAAGATGATCGCTAACTATCCATCGAGAATCACCGGTTTTCAACAACAAGATGGAAAATCTCTGAATGATGCATGGGAGCACCACAAGGAACTCTTGCGAGAGTGTCCCCACCATGGATTTGGCAAATGGCTAGTTCTTCAATCCTTCTATGATGGCCTCTTCCGTCATCTGAAGCAGTTACTGGACACATCCGCAGGCGGAGCATTCGACAACCAAAGTGTCAAAGGAGCGACAAGGATAATCGATAGCTTATGCCTAAGCTTAGATTATTCCTATACATATGATACTAAAAAGGAGAAAGAGTCAGAAGCGATCCAACTTGCCCTTATCGCATCAAAGGTTGACACCATATATGACATGGTCACCAAGCTCACTACCCCGCATTCACCAAAAGCCAATGTAGTAGCACACATGCTATGTGAGAATTGCGAAGAATTCCAATTTCCTAACATGCCATGCCCTTTCCTTGCAGAAACCGGCATGGAATATGTTAATATGATAGATTGTTCTTTTAAACCTTCTGATCTGCCCGCTAACACTTATCATCCAAGTTTCAGGAATCATCCAAACTTCTCGTATAGGCGCAACAATGAGGCAGTGCACGTACCGCAACACTATCAACAACCTCATCAATGCTACCAACAAGAGTATCATCATCAACCTCCACGAGGTAAGTCTTATCTCCGTGAAAGGTTTGACGAATTCGTTTCAATATAAGAAGGAGTTAATAGGAAGATAGCCTCCTCTGCCGAGTCAATAGCTAATACGACCACGAACCTAGAAAATCAAGTTAGGCAACTATCGAACGATTTTATGGAGTACTCAAGAAGGGCTTGTGTAGCTGTTGCACATCGACTTAGAAGCTAATCGACCTATCAAGATCCTCCTATGCCTAGTTGAACGTCTAACCCGTATTGAGATAACCCTCAGCCTCAGACTAAACCGCGCGCGGACAACCTAAATCGCACACAACCCGATCCAGTCACTCACGATCAAACTCAGCCGCATGCTCAGTCGCACACGGATGAAGCTCAATCGCACGCTGGCTCTGAAGAAGGTAAATCCAGCAAACACACGGCTTAGCCTGAACCACATGAAGAACTGTACGCACCACCTGTTCAGCAGAGACCTGCGCATATTAACTCTAATTGACACGGCAAACCTAACCAAGGACCTCCTCCCTATCAGCCACCTTTGCCCTTTCCACAGAAAGTCATTAAAGCTAAACTCAAGAAGCAATTCGCAAAATTCATTGAGGGGTTGGAGATCTAAACATTACCATTCCTTTTATAGAAGCCATTATGAATATCCCTTCGTATCACAAGTTCCTAAAGGAACTACTCTCCAATAAGCGGAAGCTTTAGGAATGCACAACAGTGTCACTAAATGTAGAGTGTAGCGCCATGGTCCAAAGTCAATTACCACCTAAACTCAAAGATCTGGGGAGTTTCTCGATACCTTGTGTAATCGGAATAACCATGATCAAACGTGCACTTTGTGATCTAGGTGCAAGCATTAGTCTCATGCCCAAATCCGTCTACCAAAAGCATAACATGGGAGAGCTCTCACTAACAAGGATGACTTTACAACTAGCAGATCGCTCTATCCGGTACTCTAAAGGAATACTAACTAACATCCCTCTCCAAGTCGAGGGCTTGCTAATCCCTGTAGATTTTGTGGTCATCGACATGAGGGAGGATGACAACATCCCTATCATCTTGGAACGACCATTCCTCGCTACATGCAGTGCTCTGATATATCTAAAGAAGAGAAAGATATCCCTATCCGTGGGAGATGAAAGAGCTGAGTTCGATATTATAAGATCTATGAGTTATCCCGCCGACACCAATGAGGCATACGGCGTTGACTTCCTGGAGGAAGACGATGATATCGAAGACTACTCAAGCGAAGAGGAAGACTGATATCGAAGACTACTCAAGCGAAGAGGAAGACTCTGATGACTCCTTTCAAGATGACGATACTCCGTGGTCTCCATCCTCGCCTAGCATAGAGTCTCATTCACATAACGACTATGAAGACACTAATTCAGTGTTGTCACCCATTTCAGAAAATACTAGACTGGATCAGCCAAAGCTAATCCAATAACTAAACTGGATCAGCCACAAGAAACTTGTCATAGGATAAACCTCCATGTTGAAGCAGAAATGATTCCCAGTGACAAGCCTGAGCCTAAACCGCCCGATTTAAATTTCAAGGCTGATCTCCCTACTATCCAACGAAAATTCTCAACAAAGGGAAAAACCAAACCTATGAGGCTTGTTCCTTATGTAAAACAACCGTCGCACCCGACTACAAGAAATAAGGAACCAAGTGCGGAAAAATCTCATGTAAGCTATTATCCAAATTGCAGTCCCCAAAGGGACACCTACGCATCCAGGCTCATGAGAATCCCGCCAAAGCCACCCGATAAAAGATAGCCCTCGAACTAAGTCAAGCTAGTGACTTGAAAGAAGTGCTGCCTGGGAGGCAACCCAGGACAATTCTCTCTTAGTATATTTTCGCAATTTATCTTTTAGTTAATCTACATCTGACAACTCATAAGTACAACCAAAAACTCAACCTCAAGGGATGAGGAGCTGGAACACTAAGGAGAGAACCGGGAGAACCGCGTGCGGATCATCTCTGAGCCGCATACTACCCCCTATACTGCACACGGATCAGCCATAAACCGTGTGCTATTGACCTTGTTTCAGCGAAACGGTTTGGATTCAGAAATGGACCCGCACACGGTTTAAGCCCAAACCGCATACGGATCCGACCCGATAACGGACCTGTTTAGGGTTTTTGACTCTTTGAATTCCCGGGTCGTTTCGTTGCACCGTTTCAAACCCTACAACTACCCGTTTTTCATCACCTTTCTCTTCTTCCTCTACTCTCACTCTCTCCTTCTCTTTTATCTCCTCTTCCGCCGCGCACCCCCCCCCCCCCTTCCCCCCCCCCCCCCCCCCCCCCCCCCCCCGCCCTCCATCTCTGTTGGGCAGCCAAGTTTTAATAGAACGTTTGATTGTGCATCAGTAGGCAAAATTGTAACGGGACCGCTTTGCATCAATATATAAAATTTTAATATTACTTTTCATTTTAATGAGTTTTTCTTTAATTGAGATTGTACGTGATGATATGGTTTACCAAGAGCGTTTGAAACAAGCTGAGCTTTTGAAGAAATCTGAGATCGCTGAAGCAAATCCGCTACCGTAAGACCTGGATCTGCCTGGCATTGGACAATTTTACTGCCTTCACTGCGAATTAGTTTTTTTTCTGATAATTTTTTTTAACTTGAGATTAATTTTGTCTTTATAATTTTGCTCATTACGAGTTTTGGTGGTTCAGGTACTACATTAAGGGCAATTGATTCATTTGAATGGGGATAATTGACGGTTGAGAGTTAGAATTTCGGTGCTCTATGGTAGAATCTAGGCTATCTAGTAAAGCTTGGGGGTAATTCCGCAATTGTTTCTATGCTAGATCATTTGGGTCTATAGTGGTAATTGGGTTTAAGTTAGGTTTCAGATGCAGAGCTTGTTAGTTTCAGATGCAGAGTTATTATATTTATGCTGGAAAATTTGGATCAACTAAAATGAGAATTGCATAGAGACGGGGATTTGTTTCATTGATCAGTAGGCAATAAAGGAATGAATTTTTAATTTGATTTCTTCTATTTGTCAGTCGACATTTTTATAGTGACGATGTGAGAAAGGAGCACTACAAATCAAAACTGCACAAGAAAAAGTAATGTATCTGTTTCAAAAGCTCCGATCCGAATTGCTACGAATAAAAAAGTAGTACACTACAACTCGCACTCTGATCCGAATTGCTGTGAATGAAAACGCTTCGCTAGGGAAGCGAAGGAGAAGCTAAAAACTGACTAAGCTCACCATTGTCTCTCTCACATGCCTTTAATTTGCTTTAATTGAAGGAGAAGAAATAAATAAGGGGTATAATTGGAAATTTTAAAATTAAAGTGTGTTGACTAAGTGTAAAGGGTAAATAAGAAAGAATGAGAAGAGTTGAGAGGTAAATAGAATATATTGAAGTCTTGAAGGGTAAATAAGAAATTAAGGAAGAGTTGAAGGGCACACAAGACATTAATTAACCCTTTTAAATATGTCTTGAGCTTGGTGATCATGCACGCTCTTCCTCCAACTATTGATCAATTGTGTTTTACTATAGTGGTATAGATATAAAAACATACCGTGATTAGAACTTCTTATTATTCAAAGAGTTCTTATTTACTGCTCGTGTGTGTAATATTTATACAAGGAGCTGGAATTGTTCATGCAAGTCTGAGGGGGTACATACATATATATAATTTATATAGGACTTTTCAATAACCTCAAATATTTTTTCTGCTGGTTCTCTACCAGTACTATATATATATAGCTTATCAAACTTTATGAATTTTATTAAAGAAGGCATAAATATTCTTAGTATACTATTTGAAAGGAAATGTTAAGTGCTTAAATTTATTGTCAATTTGGCATTCATTTGTTTTTTCAGTGATTAGACAATTCCATAGTTCACCCATATAACATATATAATTGCAGCTGAATTATAGACTCAGCAGAAACAACTCTATAAACATAATTAGCATGAGTATCAATTCTTTATATTAACTTGCTCAGGTTCGGTACTTCAATATTTATTATACATAGACATGATTCATTACATCCATGATTACAACCTTACACTGATAATACATATCATGATTCGGAATCACCTTATTTCGACAAAAAAATAAAAAACATACAAGCTACCATGACATCACAGTTTGCACTAATTAGCTAATTAATTATGCCGAACCATTAATATTTGATGCCATCTCAAACAGCAGGAACTGCAGGAACAGCAGGAACTGCAGGAATTTCTACTGCCGAAATTGCAGGAATTGCAGGAACTGCAGGAATTTCTACTGCCGAAATTGCAGGAATTGCAGGGACTGCAGGAACTGCAGGAATTTCTATTGCTGAAATTGCAGGAATTGCAGGAACTGCAGGAATTTCTACTGCCGAAATTGTAGGAACTGCAGGAATTTCTACTGCCGAAATTGCAGGGATTGCAGGGACTGCAGGAACTGCAGGAATTTCTATTGCCGAAATTGCAGGAATTGCAGGAACTGCAGGAATTTCTACTGCCGAAATTGCAGGAATTGCAGGAATTGCAGGAACTGCAGGAACTGCTATTGCCGAAATTGCAGGAACTGCAGGAACTGCAGGAACTGCTATTGCCGAAATTACAACTGCAGGAACTGCAGGAACTGCAGGAACTGCTATTGCCGAAATTGCAACTGCAGGAACTGCAGGAACTGCTATTGCCGAAATTACAACTGCAGGAACTGCAGGAACTGCTATTGCCGAAATTGCAACTGCAGGAACTGCACCAGTGGGGACTCCTTTCACATTCACATGTTTGTCATTAGTTGTAGAGAGATCTCTTGCGGTTGCGGTGCAAACAAGAGCGCCAAGGACAAGAACCAAGAATAACTTGGAAATTGACATGCTAGACTATTGTATGTAGTAGAATATGTGTGTCTTGATCTTTTTGTGTTATTCACTTGTTGTGCTTTGTGAGGAGAGTCTGAGGGGGTTTATATAGAACTTTTTGAAAATTGAAAGGGTGAAAAAATTGGGTAATTAATGCTCTGTCAGTGTGGTATGAGAGACTAAAAATGATAATTTATAATATATAATTGAAAGGGTGAAAAAATTGTAAATAATATATAATTGAATTAATTTTGTGTGGTACCCCTAGAATTGATTGTTGGGTCAATATTTTCGATACTCTATGGACTGTTTGGATAAAAGTGAGAGAGTAAAATTTTGAACAACAGAACACTAGTTAGTACGCTATTTGGTCGAATTTGACCCGAGTAAATTTTATTTTTGATAATTAATAACATAAATAAAATATATCATACACTTAAAATCTCATCAATTTTATTTTTGATAATGAATGTGCTGATTTATTTTGCAACATTAAAGTATGCATTCTTTTGACATATATGTTTCAAAGTTTAATTCTGAACACATCAATGCCACAGTTATTCCCTGAAAGTTTAATGTCATTTGCCAAAACATGTATGGTTTGAAAGAAGCATCTATGTGTTGTATGTTTTTATCTCACAGCTTCCGAGGGGCAAAACTAGAAAATTTGAATAGAGGGACTCATCTATAAAATGCATAATATGTGAATAAGGTAACAAAATTGTTACAAGTGGAAATTGAACTCATTACCTTACCAATACCAAATAGAACTCTTACCACTAGACTACAAACACACATTTGTCATTTTATGAGGTAGGCTAGACAATATGAAAATTAAAGAAAAAATAAATTAAATTATATACATAATTAAAAAAAATTAAATCATTGACGTGTCTAAGCATCCTCTGACATACATGTAGATCCGCCATTGAGCTTCCTCATTGTTCATATTAATTCACCAATAATTTTGCTATTCCATCACTTAGCTAGGTCACCAGTTCATTCTGCCTAAATAAATCACACATGCTTGATGTTTGTCGAAACAGCTAGCTAGGCTTGCTCCGGAGTATCTTATGCGGTACCGGGCGTACCAGACTTTATTCGGGTCAGTCTAAAATTCACGGGATTCTGTAAAAATTCGTGCAAGATTAAAACGAATGATCCTTTAACTCTACCTATGAGGTATATATGGTACCTCACCAGATTCGAACTCCTATCTCAATTGCCCAGAGATCACCCAAATACCTCTATTCTATTGGATAAAATTGTTCTTTGACAAAACCAAATATTTTCTCAATAAAGTAATTTTAGCAAGCATCCAGCATAGTTAAATGGTATATATGTCCCAACTTGTTTAGGTATGTAGTTTAAATTATTTACAGCCACCAGTTTTATATTAATTTCGAGGAATAAAAGATAAGATGTGTTTGAAAATGTAAAATCGGTAAAAAAATTATTGTCCACTTTGAACCTCTAAAGAATAACTTTTTTACCGGCCATTTTTATTAAAACCCTTCAAAAAAAACAAAATTTTAAAAATAACTCCGCATGCTCTTTTTTTTTTAAAATACCCCGACCGCCTGGGCCTGGGGCGGGCAACACCCCAACCAGACCGTCCCTGGCAGGGGCGGTCCTCTTATTTATTTTTTTATTTTTTTTAAGTTGTGTGTGTTTTTTTTAACATTATTTTTTTATTTTTTTATTTTTTGTATTGAAATATTAGAAATATTGAATATATTTCTTTAAAAATAGATGGAATGCAATATAATTTGATTTATTAGAAATACTGCAACAAATAACCTGGATCAATATTTTTCAGGCCGGATTTTTCGCGGCTGTAAGAAAAATTAATATATTTTTGTGTTATTGGAAAAAAAATAAAAATGCTTAGATTATGAGTTATTGATCCCGGTTCAAAAGTCACTTTTATGTAATCTAGAAAATATTGTGATCCTTCTAGGACATTTAATTTATGAAAAGTTGTATCTATTTTTGAAAAAAAATAAAAACTTGGAGTTATTTAATAACTGTTATTCAAAAAGAATTCTCAAAATAGATACAATTTTTTATAAATTAAATGTTCTAGAAGGATCACAATATCTTCTAGATTACATAGAAGTGACTTTTGAACCGGGATCAATAACTTAGAATCTAAGCATTTTTATTTTTTTCCAATAACACATAAATAAATATATTAATTTTTCTTACAGCTGCGAAAAATCCATCCTGGAAAATATTGATCCGGGTTATTTGTTGCAGTCTTTCTAATAAATCAAATTATATTGTATTCCATCTATTTTTAAAGAAATATATTCAACATTTATAATATTTCAATACAAAAAATAAAAAAAGTTCATTTTAAAAAAAAAACACAACTTAAAAAATAATAATAATAATAATAATAAGACGACCGCCCCTGCCAAGGGCGGTCTGGTTGGGGTGTGGCCCGCCCTAAGTCCAGGCGGTCCGCTTGATTTTTGGACCTCCCCAGGCCCAGGCGGTCGGGACATTTTTAAAAAAAAAGGGCATGCGGGGTTATTTTTAAAATTTTGTTTTTTTTTTAGAGTATTAATAAAAATGGCCGCTTTTTTACAGGCTTTTCTACTCTAGTGCTACCGTACTTTTTTTTAACTTTACTCTTATGTATTATCAGCTTTCTTACTATTTTATATTATATTTGTTGATAGATAATCATCTATTTATTTTAGAAGAAAAATAAATTAAAATAGGAAAGAGTAGTACTTATGCAAACTTAAATCTTGAAAAGAAAAAGAACTCTAAATTTAATTTGTTTGGTTTGTTTGGTTTGTTTGGGAGACGAAAATCATTTTGATAAATTTCACGATATTATTTTGTATATTATTTTTTTCTTGTTTTTTGTATATATTTATGTGGATAGTTTGGTCCGAGATGATGACAACATGTTTTGCATATATATGTGGACATTTTGATAAATTTCAGGATATCATTTTGTATTTTTTTCTTCTTGACAACACATGTTTTGTATATATAAATGTGGATATTTTAACAAGATATGGATATTTTGTATATATATGTGGATACGTGGATACTATACCCTAGCTATGAACTATATAATAAGTATATATCTTTATATAATTAGACGAAATTAAAAAGCATTTTGACTTCACAACTTGGTGCGTGGTATTAGCCACAAAAGACCAAAAACTCTGAAAGAGAGGTTCCACCGCAGTCTGATCTGCTGCCTCCTTTCTTTGACCTCTTGTGCCTCCTTTTTCGCTATTCTTCCTCTCAATTTCAAATAATCATGCGTTGCTCCGGTGATTTTTGTATTTGAAAACACATAATCCTCATTATATGAGCCTAATTTTTTTATTTACGATCTTTACAAATAAAACCATTTAACTATTTTCTATTAAATTCTATTTTTATCATGTCTGCAGTTTTAAACTGCGGTACCAACAGAGTAGTACCGTAGTTTAAAACAGTGAACCCATAAGGTACGTTCATTGAACTCCAACAAATTAAATCTTTGTGCTAACGAAAAATTCATTAAATCTGATTTTTGATATAAAAAACTTGGGCATCCTTCCAACAATATTTTAAATAGTATCCTAGATTTTTAAAATTTGAATTGAACTAATTGTGAAATTTGCAAGTTAGCAAAGCAAACAAAGCTTCATTTTTCTCTTTCTACTAGCAAAAGTGAAGTTGTTTTTTATTTAGTATATTATGATGTCTGGGGACTGGCCCCAATTGATTAGTATAATGGATTCAAATATTTTGTTTTATTTATTGATATTTTTTCAAAAGCTACTCGGTTATGTTTACTTAAATCTAAAGATGAAGTGTTTAATTGTATTTATGAATTTTTTTTTCTGAAATCACAATTTAATATAAAACTATAAATCTTTAGATCGGATAATGGAATAAAATTTATAAATAAAATTTTTTTAAGTCTCTTTAGAGAAAAAAAAATAGTATATATCAAACAACTTGTTTAAATACTACTGAACAAAAGTCATTTGTACCTATGTAAATTTATTAGAAATGAAAAATAAGCACTTATTAGAAATGACACGGTCTTTATTATTTCAAAACGGTATTCCTAAAATTTATTGGTCGGATCCGTAATGTGTGCCACACATTTAATTAATAGATTATTACCTAGTGTAAATTAAAAAAAAAACAAAAGTCCATTAGAAATTCTTTATCAACAAAAAACCATTTATGACTATATGAGAGTAGTTGGTTGTACAAATTTTGTACATATCAAGAGAAAAGACAAACTGAAGTTTGTATCAGAAAAAACTATTTTTTAGGATACTCATTTTATAAGAAAGGTTCTAAATGCTAGGATCCAATTAATAAAAAAATGTATCTTTCTTGGAATGTAACATTGTTTTGAAGAAGAGCCATATTTTAAAGAGAAAGAAGCAATCTATCAAACATATATAAATAATCAAAATAATAATATAGTAATTTACTTAGATAATTTGAATTTTGTTTCCATAAATAACTATCAAGTTGAAAATAATAACCAAGAAGATTAAACTATTAAAGACACAAACGAAAGTGAAATGGAAGAGAGCTCAACAGTTAGAATGTCATCTAGGGTACCACAATCATTAACTAGATTTAGAGATTATGTGACCATACAGTGTGATATACAATAGAAATTTTTATTTCATATGCCAATATTTCAACAGAATACCGTACATTTCTCTTATTTAATTTCTTGTAATTTTAAAATTAGTAATACCTATCATTCTTTATTTACTAATTGTGATGAAACCACTACAACTCTTATTTTAGTGGTATGTAGATGACATCATAATTACCGGAAATAATTTAGAGCAAATCAAAAAATTAAGAAACAACTAAAAGAAAAAATTGACATAAAAGATATAGGACATCTTAAATATTTTTTAGGAATAGAGGTAGCTTCTTCGATTAAAGGACCTTTATTTCCCAAAGAAAATATATACTTGATTTATTAAAAGAAACCGGTAGGATAGGATGCAAACCAACATCTACTACAATTGATAATAAGTGCAAATTATATAGTGAAGATGGTGAACCTTTAAAAGACATAAATCAATTTCATACACTTGTAAGAAAATTAATCTATCTAATGGTTACTCATCCAGATATTTTTTTTTCTGTAGGCCAAATAATTGAATTTTGAGGTACTCACAAAGAACACCACATTTAGAAGCTGTAAATATAATTCTAAGGTACTAAAAATATTCCCTGTAAGGGCACTTGGATGAAAAATAATAATTCTTATAATATATATGGTTATTACAAGCAACCTAGGATTGCACAATATATGCATTTCTAGCTTGAGGGGAGGTGTTAAAATATAAAATAAAATTCAAATTATAACTACTAGTTTATTTAATAGAATATGAAATAGTGCTTTGTAGGAAATAGAGCGTTGTAATTAATAGCAATAGGGAATAGTGCAACAACTACTTTTTTGTTGTCTTGTAACTATAAATAGGAACACTTGTAAACAGAACAAATAAGATTGCAATATAATTTGTATTCTTAATCTCTTCTCTCTCTATCTTACAAAAATTACAAAAGCAGACTTTGAACTAAATCAAATATTTACCAAAGGAAAATATAATTACGTAATAGGTATATACCAGTATTTAAATTCTGTTAGGAAATAATAAATTAAAAGTAGGTAGGTACATAGTAAATATTTCATGTAACACAAGCCCCTTGTCATCTGGTTAGTTGATCATTTATGTATATCAAGAAATGTGCTTCATTATAGCGGCATATATACAACAAAATAAAAATAATACCGTGATTTAAACTTGTTATTGTTTAGAGAGTACTTATTTACTGGTCTAGTCTGCAGTATGCATACGAGATCCAAGGAGCTGGAAATATTCATGTATGTCTGAGGGGGTAGACATACTATATATTGCACTTTTCAATACTTTTCAATAGCTGGTTCTCTACCAATATCAGTCATAGTTTATCCTAGGATTGGAAAATTGCATAGTTGTCCCTTATATATCATAGATAATTGCAGCTGATTTATAGGATCACCAGAAACAACTCTATAAACTCTATCAATTCTCTTTGTATTAATTTCTCAGGTTTGGTACTTTACTTCTTATTCATAGACAAGATTCAATAGAACCATGATTTCAAACTTACACTGACAATACAGATCATGATTGGGAATCACCTTATTTCGACAAACAAAAAAATACTAGCTAACATCATCACATGACAGTTGCACTAACTAGCTAATTAATTATACTGAACCATTAAGATTTGATGCCGTCTCAAACATTTAGCCCAACATGCGAGGTACCGCCACATCGGGTACTCCGGAAGCATTATCTTACCCTTATCTATCAAGGGAATTGGTCGAATACCCGGAATTGATCCAAAATTAGCTTTCCACATTTAGAGTTCTGTTGAGAGTTGGTCTAAAATTAGCTCTTTAGATTTGGAGTGCTATAATTAGTGATGGAGCATGTATGTGTTAGTGGGTTCTATAATTAGTCGAGTAGGTCATGTTTGTAATAGCAGGATAGATGGGGTCTAGTTCTATTTTTGGGACTGCTTGTAATAGTAGTATAGGCATTGATTATTAAGTTTAGAATAAGGCAGTGGGGTACTAAATTTAGTTGTTGTAGGGCTATAAATTCAGCATGTTGTAATCGAATTAAAAATAAAAAAAAAAGTAGAAATATTTGTGTCAATATTTCTTCCTCTGTTTACTCTTCTATAATCCAACACAGAGGTCCAAAACTTGCGTTAATTTTTGAGTCTGCAGCATCTGTAGCAATTAATGGAGACTCCTTTCACATTCACATGCTTGTCATTAGTTGTAGGGAGATCTCTTGAGGTTGCACCGTTGCGGTGCAACCCAGAGTGCCAAGGAGAAGAACCAAGAATAGCTTGGAAATTGACATGCTTGACTATTGTATGTAGTAGAATATATGTGTGTCTTGGTCTTTTTGTGTTATTCACTTGTTGTGCTTTGTGAGGAGAGTATGAGGGGTTTATATAGGACTTTTTGCAAATTCCAAGGGAGAATTAAAGTGGTGGGACGGGAGATAAAAATTGATAATTACGATAGTTAATAATAAAATTGAATTAGTTAGTGGTACCTCTAGAACAAATTTGCTGGATCATTTTTTTTTTAAATTTAAGAACTGGTTGGATAAAAGTGAGAGAAAGTAAATTTTGAACAACAGAACGCAAGTTAATATGCTATTTTAATTTGTAGAATTTAACCTGAGCAATTTTTTTTGATAGTTGATGACTTAAAATAATATATCATATACTTACAACACATACTGCATGTTAGCTGATGGAATTCGGATCATCCCAGCTACCTGACTCAAGCAAACTACAAACGGATGGCCCAGATTAGTTCTTTTAAGTTGGCACGAATCTCAAAATAGACCCCTTATAGTTTCTATAGGCACCAATTGACTTTGGTCCGGCTAGGATTAATCTGGGCCATCCATTTGTAATTTGCTTGAGTCCGGTATTTTGGAGGATACGGATTCTTAGCTGATGAAGCGAGCTCCCAGGGGGATTTAGAGAATTGGATGGTCAGACATATTATACTTAATAAGTACTGTCTTATTTACACATATATAAGATAGAATAGTTTCGAGATGGGAGCACTCAGGGGGTTTACGGTCAAATCAGTGTATAATTTGGTTAACTTTAGAGGAATTATCCCACATACATATACTTCTCAAAGTCAGAGTTTTCATGTGGTCGATAATGAGATACAAGATATTGACCAAAGACAATTTGATAATTAAAAGTTTGACAGTCAAAGTTTGAGATGTGACAATTGGACTCGTTGTGGTCACAAAAATATAATGAGTATTTTGTAAAAAATAACCAAAATCTGAAATTTGCAACAATAAACATTTGAAAAATACAAATCTGCCTCCACTATAAATTTGACATTGCAATGACTAACATCCAAAAAACTAAGATAAAGGGCATGAACAATTTGACATTGTCATATGTAGCCATGACCTGTTAATATTCCAGAAGAGCGGTCAATAATTGAATGACATATATGTCAATATTTTGTCCGAGATGGTGTCAACTGACAAGACATGCTTTGTCAACATTTATACTTTTAAGGGTAGTCGGCACGAGTCGGGGTCCTACTAACTCAAATATGAGTTTGGATCCGAACTGTCCAGATTCATTCCCCGCAGAGACAACATAATTTATTAATTAAAACAGCTGAGTCCCCTCATAGATCCCTAACGTGTCTTTCATGCATGAATCCCGTGATTTCAACTTATGGAGAAGAGCAAAATTAGGATGTGATGTGCTCACAAAAAATGGTTGGTGAGCACATCTCCAAATGACTATCGGATTAACTCCGAACTACGAATCTAAACTGTTAAAATCCAAGTACTTTGTGAGTGATTCATGTACATCAAAAAATTTAAAGTTTGGAATTCATTTCGAAATCTAACATAAATGAATTTGAAACTTTAAATTTTTTGCATGTACAGTCATCACTCACGAAGTATTTGAATTTCAACGATTTAGATTCGTAGTTTTGAGTCAATCCGATAGTCATTTAGAGGTGTCCTCACCAATTCCTCTTGGTGAGCACATCACACCCCAGTTTTACTCTTCTCCGTAAGTTGAAATCACGGAATTCATGCATGTTCATCACGGCATGAAAGGCACGGGGGGATCTATGAGGGGACTCAGCTGTTTTCATTAATAAATTATGTTGTCTCTGCATGGACTGAATGTGGACAGTTCGGATCCAAACTCATATTTGAGTTAGTAGGACCCGGACTCGTGCCGACTACCCTTAAAGTGACTTTTAAGATCCAATTTGAACATGCACATGGGCCAAAGTATCTATGTTCACAAAGTATGTCTTGTCAGTTGTCACCATCTCTGACAAAATATCCATATCTATGTTCAGGGACAGCCTCTGTGTCCGCCTGTTTCTGCCGGAGACAGCCCCTATTTCCGCCAAAAACAAGCTGTGTCTGCCAGGGATAACCCCTATTTCAAAATAAAGGGAGACCGAATTGAGGATTCAGTCTTTATGGTTTTTGTAAAAAAAAAAAAAACAATCATACTGCTTTGCTAAAATTAATTTTGTTAATTATGACTTATAAAAAAAATTCGTTAACTTGCGTTCTGTAGTTCAAAATTTACTTTTTCTCACTTTTATCCAGCCATTACTTAAAGTTTTTTTTAAAAAAAAAAAAAACGAAACAGCAAATTAGTTCTAGGGATACCACCAGCTTAATACACCCTTGCAATTTGCAAAAATTCCAAATAAAGCACAACAAGTGAATAACACAAAAGTCTAGCATGTCAATTTCCAAGTTATCCTTGGTTGTTCTCCTTTATGCTCTCGTTTGCAAAAATTTTAAAGTTTTGAATTCATTTAGCACATAGTCAAAAAGTCAAAACAATGAATATTTTATAAATTTTTTTATATGTTTTATATATTAATTTTTCATCATTGTTTTGACTGCTTGACCATGTACTTAATGAATTTGAAACTTAAAATTTTTTTATGTATATGCATCACTCACGAAGTAATTGAATTTCAACAGTTTTTATTCGTAGCTCAGAATCAATGTGATAGCCATTTGGAAGTGTGCTCACCAATCTCTCTTGGTGAACACATCACACCCTAGTTTTGCTCTACAGAGAATGTATTTCCACGGCAATGCATTTAATTTATATTTTATGTTATTTGACTATGAAATAATTTCATTTTTCATCTTTAGGTCAGATATGGACGGAGACGGAGTTTTGCATAATGAATGAGAGGATCAATTCATGATCCCATTTATTTTAAAAAAAAATTATACTTGCGCATAAATTTATACATAGTTTATAGGAAAATACTATGGATACTGTCACACTCCATAACAATCCGTCATGTATTTATCTGTAACGTGAGTATACCACACACATCATCAATAAAATATATATGCTTCTGTTGGCTTTTGGGAGCCCTTGATTTATCTGTTTGACTAGACTTGCAAAACATACATAATTGTATTTTACAGTTTCCCTCTTGAGTATATGTGCAGGTTCATGACAAGTGAAAGAATAGTAAATACACATCAAGAATAAATTAATACACTGCAATATAACATCATGGATGTGGTCATGAAGGCACAAGATATTGGATAGCAAAAACATTAACTCAAGATTAAGGATAACGTATATGTAAGATTGGTAAAATAAGCTTCAGATTGACCTAAGTGAGGCCTACCGTTGTCACGGTCCATTGACCATGATAACGGAATAAATAAATCTTGTACAAATTCCATAACGCATAAAATAGATTTAAGTGTCACCGAACGCTTATCCTTCCAGAGGATTACCGTGGTGGTACCGTTGTCACGGCTATCTACCGTGATCAACAGTAACCACCATTACACTCCAAACCACTCCGATTGACCTACCGTTGTCACGGTCCCCTGTACCGTTACAACGGTCAGTACCACTTACTTTCTTTTTATCAGCTCTCTATAAATAGAAGGTATACCAAGATTTGGAGAACAACTCTAGCCGCTTCCAACTTCAATATTTTGTATTTACAGATATAAAGAAAGTTGTTGTTGCTTGTGCACTACAACTTGAATATACACAATCAATCTCAAACTTATTCAATCAATCAATCAATCTCAAGCTTACACAATCATTTACTACTTCGAGTCTTGTGCTCATCTTGCAATTCTCATTGGGTAAAGAAAGGCGCGCCATATAGAAAGTCGCGAACCCCGGAGACGTAGGCGTTAGTGCCGAACTCCATAAACAACTTTCGTGTAAGTATCTCTAAACTCTACTATTTACTTTATATTTACTTTAGGACAAAGTTATTCTAGTTTCTGCTAAGAATAACTTATAGACACGTTAGAATATTATTATTTAGACCAAAAATATAAAAATGCCTATTCACCCCCCCCCCCCCCCCCCCCCCCCCCCTCAAGGTGTTTTTGGGACCGACATGTGGTATCAGAGGAGGAAAATCAAATTAAGATACACTTAATTTGATTATTGTATTACATCCTAGATATGGTACAACATACACCAAAATTTGATAGAGAACCTCCCATGTTAACTCATGCTACCAAAAACTTTAGTTATTGAAGTATGGGAAGTAATAGAAAATGCTTTCACACCGGTCTATAACTCTACTACCAACATAATTACCACCGAATCTAAACTTGCCAAAAAGGTAGATGATCTTGCCATGAATGCTATCATGGGTGTAGTACATGAATCCTTATGGATTGTGTTCTCAAATGCTAAAAATGCAAAAGAGATGTGAGATTCTCTTATAACCAAATATGAGGGTAACGACCAAATAAAGCGAACCAAATTAGCCGGTCTAGAAAAAAATTTGAAACCTTCTGTGTAGAGAGTGGTGAGACTTTTACAAATACAACATGAATTCATAGAACTTGGTCAACCTCTTTCTAACAATAAGATTGTAGGAAAAACTCTTAAGAGTTATGCTTAGGAAACCTGGATAGGAATCAATGATAAGTGCACTAGAGGTACTGTCTGGAGTACAAGTCTTCACACCAGAAGAATTGTTTGCTCATCTCAGAAGCTGTGAAGAGAAGCTCCGACAAACCAAGGAGTACAATCCCAAGGGAAAAGTTACAGTCTTATATGCACAACTCAGAAACCTTCTGAACCAGGAGTTCAAAACCATGCATCTATCAGACCACCAAACTATCATACCTCACAAAACCTAGAATCTTCTAACAAGGCCGAGTTCCTAAGCAAGTTCCTTCAAGGAGGGCTCGATTTCGAGAAAAAAAAAAAGAAAAAAAAAGAACAATATGCATTGTCTGCAACAAAGAAGGGCATTTCAACGAATCATGCTATACCATCTTTCCAAACATGAAAGGAGGGGGTGGATTTCAGAGACACCCTTCTCAACAAAGAAGAGAAGACATTCACATCAACAAAGGAGAGAAGGCAATGCAGGCAGAGAGCAACTCACAACCAGAAGGAGAGAGTGATGAAGAAGAAGGTAGCACCTGGTCTGAGATTTAAGAAACAGGAAAGCTTGCACTAGTAGCAATTCATGATGACAAAGCATGATTCGATGCGAACTTTCAGGTACCCCACCAACTTTCATTAAATGAAAATACATTCAATCCTAGATCATTGATAGATGATATGTATAATAGCCTACTTAGGGAAAGTAAGAAAATTCACTCTATGCATTCCAATCTCTTAAGTCTAGAAACTCAAGTGAACCAATTAAAGTGTATAGGACTAGAATTAGAGAATAGGTCCATACGTGTGAGCAAAAGTTAGATACTTGAGAACATCACACATCATCTAGAACCACAACCACAAAATCATGGTAGTCAAAGCATACAACATGAGGGTATTAATCTAAAATGCCAGTGCTCATCACATACGCAAAAAACTCAAAATCTTGATAATTTGAATCCACGATTTCACCTCCAAGAAAAGAATTATCCAACTCACATAGACTACAAGATGAATCAAACTCAATTTTTCAATCAAGGAAAGTTCCAACAAGATCTGTCAAACCATGTACAATCCGAATCTTATATAGATGAGTTTAGTGATTCCAATGAACCAAAGAAGACATACATATGGAATAGAAAAGGAAAACCGTACCACAATCATAGAAGTCTAACTATCCTATCTCATCCTAAGTGTAGAAACAGATCAACTCCAACTCATAAAGGTAACCTCCAAGTTGAAACTCAGAGGAACATAAAATTATCTGAGAAACTAAATAAATCAGGAGTTATAATGAACAACATTAAATCTAGGTCTTATGAAACTATGGGATCATCAAAGTACAACTCCAGATCAAGATTAAACAAGGAATCATAAACCCTAAAGTCTAACATCATTTGTTATTATTGTTGCTATAAGGGACATGTGTTCGCAGAATGTAAACTTAGGAAGAAAAACAACATGTTAAATGTTGTTTGGATACCTAAGTACCGTAATGACTAATTAATATTTGAATCATCCCCCCAATATTCAAATTTCAACATACCTAGAGGGAGATGAGATATAAGGGTATACTCTAATTACAAATTACTATAGTATATCCAATCATCTAGTTAAATCAAGAATATTTTTAATTTAAAAAAAAATAATAATTAATACATCCTCACACACATATATAAATATACATACATACATATATATATATATATATATATATAGGATTTGGCTAATATGTTATGGGTTGCATAGAGGCCTCCCATGCTACGGCTCAATATTTAAGTTTTCAAAATCCTAACGGTCGATCCGAACCGTTCATCTTGTTCTATATATTAATATGTATTTGGAGACCAAATTTTACATTTTTTGAAAAAATTTACTATTTTTTTAGATTTATTTAATATCGCTGTTTTTTATGGTCCAGATTTGTCTGAAAAACAATGATTTTCAATAAATCTAAAAAAATAGTAAAAAATTTCCAAAAAATGTAAAATTTGATATCCAAACACATATTAATATGGAGAACAAGATGAACGGTTCGGATCGACCGTTAGGATTTTGAAAACTCAAATATTGAGCCGTAGCACGGGAGGTCTCTATGCAACCCATAACACCGTAGCCAAGTCCTATATATATGCGTATACATTCTTATATAAGCTCACTTTTAGGGGAAACATCAAACAAGGATAGAATTGATTTTCTGATTAACGAAAACAATACGAACTGTGGTCTCTATGCCCCATCATTGTTACAATTTTCTGATTGGTCTGAAGTCTAGTTTCTAAATATGTAATTTATTTGACATTTCAACCCTTTTAGGGGTCTCAAACTGGTAATACAACTGTCAGGGGTCAAATGTCCACTTGCTGACAGCAGCGTTTTCTGAGTAGCTGAACTTGGGAGATTAATTTCCGTTAATTGGCTACACCAAATTTCATGTTCTTTATATGAAAATATTCCTTGAGTCATAACCTGTATGCACGTTAAACAGTTTCGTTAAACTCAATCTAGAGATATATGAAACAGGCGTTTTTGTACAGGGAACTCTGCTGGTAAATGGTTGCTATTATCATGCTGGTAACCAACTTCAAAAATTCATTCCAGGAGTTCTGCTAATCCAAATTTCATTTTCTTTATATGAAAATTCTCAGGACAGAGTGCTCTATATTCTGGTAAAATTTCATGAATTTTGAAGCTACATAGCTATACTAGATAGAGGGTTAAACACAGGGACAGACATGGAACTGTGCTGGTATTTGCTAATTTTTATCATTTCAAAATCTGAACTTCAGAAAATCATAACTAATTGTAGAAAAATCTAAAAAATACGTAATTGGTGTCCATTTCATGTATTTTTGAGTCCTCTATCTAATTGTGATATCCATTTTTCAATTTGGCCCCTGTACTGATCTGCACTGATCATTCTGTCAGAATAGGTCATTTTCATTGTTTTGGCCACTTTGCTTGTACCAGTGATGCTCATATCGCATTTGGTTGCTGAGTCTAGATTCAGTGACATGCTATTGATCATTTTAACACATAATGATCATAGTCAGAGGTTGGGTTGAGGTTATGACATGGTTGTAATAGCTTTAAGCCAATATTTGGCATGAGTAAGTATAAAGACAAGATCAAATCTCCAAGAGAGCCATATGCATCAAAGTTTGAGTATCATAAAATATCAATAGAAATCAAATATTACAAGGAGGTCCCTGGTTTTATCAAAATCACATTTTTGAGCATTCTCACTTGATTGAAAGGGCAAGATCATCAAGACTTCATGAGTCAAAAGATGTAAATAGAATCTAGCAACATCAGCTGCTATCCTTTTACACTTTAGACCTTAGTCTTTCACTAATTGCAAATAAGTCCTCAAGCATAGCAAGGATTAGCATTTTGGCAGCATAACCCCTTATATTCTTGATTCCTTCCTTTGTAATTAGGCCCCTCAAGTGGTCATTAGGTTGAGGAACTGGAAAGGATGCCAATGGCTCACTTTAAAGAGCCCTTGTGTGTTTATCTTTTATTCCAAGTCACTTTATTCCCTTGAATGAAAGTTTTAAATAAAATAACTAGAGGATCTGATGTGCAAGGATGCCGACTAGCTCACTACACTCATCTTAGCCAATAATTACTTTACTAAAACTTCCAAGGGAGGCAAGGAAGAAATGAAAGGAGAAATGGATAAAAAAAGAGACTTTTTATGTATTTTCACATAAGAAAAACAACAAGTAAAGAAGATCAATCGAAGGATCTAAAGTATGCTAAAATTATATTTTTTATATAGTTTTATTGTTGTTTAAAACAGAAAATACAAAAAAAAATGCGTTTTTGATCATCAAGCTTTCATGTTCTTTAATTTGTCATGAGACAAATATAGAAATCATGCAAGCTCTCTCATTTGATTATTTTAAAGACATCAAAACAGAAAAGAACATGAGACAATCAAATAAGGAAGAAGAGGCAAAGGCAAAATGTGCAAAAATTATCAAAGAAGAACTTTTATTCATCAAAATATAGGTACAAGCTTTGGCCATGAAGGCCTACATCTTTCTAATCCCTAATTGCTTAAGCAAAGCTTTCTATGGTAATCAAAGAGGGAAGAAAAGCTCAGGTGAGCTGATTACAATGGAATTTGAGGATTTCTAGCTATATTTGGAGATATATGGGTCTAGCAAGGCTTTGCCATGGTGCTTGATTTCTGATCCGAATTGTGTGTTTATTTCTCTTCTAGGGTGCTCCTTATATAGCCTCAAGGCTAGGGCAATACTAGGGTTTCCATCTTGCAGCTTCATCTTGACCGTGCTTTTCATCGAACGGCTGACATGCAAGAGAAAAATGGGCTGAATTGATGAGCTGGCCGCATCTTTGGCATGACTCAATGTGTTGGCATGATCTCCTTCGTTGATGGCATCCAACGGTTGCATTTGAAGGAGGCAGGGAGACCAAGGCGCAGAGGAGGCAGCAAGCCGTAGTCCTTGCATTTTTATTGTTTCTGCTCTGTTGGAGAGGAGGAGAAGATCCTATTCTCTCATGTAGACACGGTGTAGCATAAGCCATGAAGCTGCCAAGGGATGGTCTTTGGTGGACCATGCGTATAACTGAAGGAAGCACGGGGCGCGTGAGGTTCTTCCATTCAAACTTATCTGTTCAATCATCTGATTGGTTGAAGGAAGTGGACCCCATGTCGGGTTTAATTGAGAGGGGGCTGCCGAAGCTTTTGATCAAGCAACAATTGAATTCGGCCCATTAATAAAGCCCATTTCAATTGGTTCGCTTTCTCATTTCAAGCATAATGGATACGTCCATTTCTAATTTTATTTAATCTTCAAAAATCCATAACTCTTCAATCATTTCGAGTTAGGAAGTGTATAATATATCAAAATTCATGGTTTATCATGTAGAATATTATCATGTATTCTAACATGGCATTATCCATTCATCTTGGAGAGCCTTCATATATTTTGACATTTTCCAAGCATTTAAATATTGCCAATTTCCCATTTATATATTTAGCAACATTTTAGGGTACAACAGTATCCCACCGTCAGATCTGAGAAATCGAAAATATTATGTCACATAATTGAAGATCCTACCATTAAATTCGCAACTCATAATTTGCAAGACTTTGGGGGCCCAGTTCAACTTTAATACCAACGGTTCAATCGATGGTGTTTAGACAATTGAATAAATTTAATGTAGTTCCTCAGTTTCGAGACGTCGATCGGTTCGTCTTCCACTGCAAACCAGAAGCCACACTCATCTCTCGTCTCTTTTGCCTTCTCTTCTTCACCAGATTGATCCCCTTCGACAGTAGGAACCATGATTGACTACATTAGTAATTTGCCCGACCCAGTACTTGTCATAATCTTAGGGCTGCTGGCCTCCCAAGAGGCAGTGTGCACATGCGTAGTTTCTAAGAGGTGGAACAACCCATGGACCTCTTTAGCCGCCCTCAACATCAATGCTAGGGATTCTCAAGCCCAATCTTTCATCGCGGGCATCAATGCTTTACTCAAGAAGCTCACAGATGTTCATACTCTGGAGTTTCATCTCAAGTGCGCTCTATGCCTGGTATAGCATTGATGCGCGTATCTAATTATTAAGTGTTGTTAAATAATTTTTAAATAATTGTTGTTAAATAATTTCTCTAATTGACGCGTGTATCTAATTATTAAGTGTTTACAATAAAATGTTGGGTACTATAATGTCATAAATTGATCCCCAATCACATTATCAGAATCAATTTGATATGATTGACCTACATTTATATATAGTTTTAATTACATGTGTGTGTGTGTGTGTGTGTGTGTAGGAACTGCCAACAACAGTTTTTCCGGCAAGACTCCCACAATTTCATAACTTGAAAGTTTTCACTGTTTCCATTTGTACGTATTCTTTTTTACAAATGAAAACTTGGATTATTAAGAGCTGTCCAAACTTGACAAAGCTCACAATAGTACAACATGAGGATTGTATAAGTACATGTATATTTTTCCAACTTGTGTAATATATAGCTTCAATTCCATGCATCAATTAATTAATTGCTGTAAGTTAAAGTAAATTAAGATCTACTTATCTATTGATTAATTGTTAATTTGATGCAGTACTGTGAGGCAACACTGCCACTTGAGGATAGAGTTGTACATTTTCTAGCAACAATCCCAACGAGGGTTCAAGCATCTCCAAGAACAAATCTGGAGATGGTAGAGGTCAAGTACTGGTGGTTTGATTCCATGGTGTGGCGAGTAATGCAACATCTGATGGTTGGTACAGTAGAATTGGAAAATTTTAGGAACTATGGTCTAATGAATGGCTATTACGATCATCCATATAAGATGCATGATGGAGGAAAGGATACTTATAGTGAGTGGGATTGGGGAGTTGTACAGGTCGAATGTGCAGGACTCGACACTGTACATGTCGAGAAGAGCTTGCTGTTATACTAGGTAGCTAGCTAGATATGTTCAGGATTTAATATGTTCTGTATGGATTACACATGTTACATGTACATGAATTTAATTTGTGCATGGATGTTGTATTTTGGGTATGCATGCATGAACATTAAATATTTCTAGCGTGTGTGTGTATATATCTATATATATATATATATATATAGAGTTAGGCTGGGGTGCTATGGATAGCATAGTGGCCTCTATGCTACGGCTCAATATTCGAGTTTTCAAAATTCAAACGGTCGATCCGAACCGTTCATCTTATTCTCCATATTAATATCTGCTTGGAGACCAAATTTTACATTTTTCTGAATTTTTTTACTATTTATTAAGTATTTTACAAAATTGTTGATCCAACGGTGGCTGCACAGAACAGTAAAACCGTTGGATTAGCGATTTTCAAAGTGGCTTAATAAATAGTAAAAAAATTCAGAAAATTATAAAATTTGGTCTCCAAGAAGATATTAATATGGAGAATAAGATGAACGGTTCGGATCGACCGTTTGGATTTTGAAAACTCGAATATTGAGCCGTAGCATAGAGGCCACTATGCTATCCATAGCACCCCAGCCTAACTCATATATATATATATATATATATATATATGTTCATGAATGTTATGTACAATTAATATTTTCTTGAAGTTTGGATGGGTACATGTATATATAGATATATGTTCAAGTATTTTTGAAATTATAGCAATTAATGTTGAATGATGAATCTAAATTAATTACATGCATTTGTGCATGCAATGTGTGTTATTATTGTTCTGATAATGATTACAACACAAAAGATATTAATTTGGAGCAAATTAATATTTAGTTAATTTTGTATTGGGTGAATTGGCATATCATGTACATGATATTAAATAATTATCTCATTATTAATTATAATTGCACCATATATTATATATCTCTAAATTAACTTAATAACACGATACACATAACCATCAGTACTTGAATGCATGGAGAAGAAGTTTTTTACTTTTTGGTCAAGCTATATATAGTTAATAATTAATTAGCTCTAGGTACCAACAGCAAGTACATATTACCCGTTAGAACATCCCCATTGATTCAAAAGAACTACAGGGTTGGTATTGATCAAACTATGCTGACGATTCATCTACATCACGGATGGTAAAGATCACCACATCTACACCATCTGTTTAATAGCCCAACCGATGTGAAAGAGTCAATCAAAACCAACGGTTGGTTAAAAATTAACCGATGGAAAAGAGGGGGTCGTCAGCACCATTGGTTTTTTAAACGGCAACCGATGGTAGGAAGTTCAACGTAATTACAACGCTGCCACTCTTGACAAGCGTCATCTGTGCAGAAGTACATCCGATGGTAAAGGGGCGATGGGAAAAATATTTTTTGTAGTAGTGGTTTGTGGTGGAAACAGGAACTTCAGTTTCCTTCTCTGTGATTATTGGCTCTTGCTGCGGATTGACTTCTACAATATGTAGTCTCATCAAGAAAAGCCCCTTTTCTTCTTTCTTTGCCTCCATCTGTACAGGCTGGTTGAAACATGATTATGCCATCCTCAGCACTTGTGTATTAGTAATGGTAACCAGATCCCCATCAAAATCCTTGTACTTGATCAGCACAGATTTTAATGAAGGAAACCTCTTTGTCACAGTATATCTCAACACCTTGAAACTACATTTTTCTGGCATCTGAGCCAGCTGTATATCATGGTTGTACACCAACTTCAACAGCCTCTGACGAATGAGCCCTACATTCTCCACCTTGAGGGCTTTTTCATCAAACAAAATATTTCTACTCACCATGATTTTGCCACTTTCTAGACTGTTGTCACCATTTTCTTTTATGTGCACTCCTACTGTGCCCTTGCTGCTTGCATCAATCTTACTTTTGGTGTATGCCATGAAGAGTGACTGTTGCTCATTTCCTTCTACAACATAGCTTGCTTGATTATGCGCCCTTTGCTTCTTGTAGCATTCAGATTCGTAGTGTCCAAACTTATTGCAGTAGTAGCATTGGATGTTTTTCTTGGCTTCATAGCACTCAGATTGATAGTGCCCAAACTTGTTGCAATAATAGCACTAGATGTCCTTCTTGGATTCATCATATGATTGACTATTTTCGGCAGTGTTGCTTCTGCCTCTTCCTCTTCCTCTACCGAAATTGCCTCTGCCTTTGCTTCTTGACGTCTCCCCCTGCATGTAGAACACCTTGTCATCACTTCTTTCTTCGGTTTTGGAGAGCCTTGACTCATGAGTCTACAATGATCCCATGAGTTCATCAAAGGTGTATGTTGCGAGATCCTTTTATTCTTTTATTGCCGCCACCACATGATCAAATTTCGTTGTTAGACTTCTTAGCACCTTGGCCACCACGGTTTGCTTTGAGATGGTATCTCCATATGCTCTGATTTGGTTGACAACTGCTTGTACTCTTGAAAGAAAAATATGCACCGACTCTTCTTTGTTCATCTGGAATGTTTCAAAACCTCTGCGTAGACCTTGAAGCTTAATTGCCATAACCCGAGAACTTCCTTGAAATGTTGTTTTCAAGGTTGTTCATGCCTCCTTTGCATTGGTGGCTGCTGCAATTTTCGAGAAGATCGTGTCATGCACTGCTTGCTGGATGAAGAACAACGCTCGTGCATCTCTCTTCTGATTTTCTTGCTGATTGGGATCTGGATCGGGAACTCCATTTGCAATCAAGTCCCATAGACCATGTGATTTGAACAAGGTTGACATCTTGATACTCCAAAACTCGTAATTCTCGCCTTTGAAGAGAGGAATTGCTGGTTGTGTAACACTCACGGTATTGTTGCCATTTTCTGCCATTGAAAACGCCCCAATTCTTCCAGGTTGCACAACAATCAACTCTACCATCAATTGCAACTTGACTCTGATTTCAATTGCTAGCCCACCGAATCTGGCTTTGATACCACTTTGTTGGAAATTTCAGAAGGATACAACAACAGAGAGAAGAAATTTGCTACTGAAATTAACTTCTATTGCTTCATTAATTCGGATACAAAGTACATCTGAATTTATAGCTAAACATCATTCTAAATAAGGATTCCACTAACCCTACTACAAGCTATTTCTGCCTAGTGCAAATAAGGAAACCATATTCTCCACTAACTCAACTAAATATAGAAATACTAACTCTAGAACACATGAAAAATACAGACTTCTAATTTTGGAGAAATTCTAACCCACTAACTTGGGCAGCCATCTTAATTAGGTGTATTAATTTTGAATCAACTTCCAACAGTCAAGCTGTCACACCCCGAGACAACCCGCCACGTATTTATACGTAAGACGTATACATATCACATACATTATCAATAACATCCACAAATGCCACATTAAATATACAAACAATAGTCTTACAATAATAATAAAAGTGGTTCAACAGCGGTCACGACATACATGGTTAGGAATACGGTAACAACCATGCATGTTCAAGTGTACCAATTTAGTGGAAATTAAACAAATAAAATAAAATAAACATAAGTGGCATTTAATCATAAACATGGATTCTTTCGCTTGCTTTTACTCACGAACTTGTTCTGGCGCCTTTTCTTCATTACCTGGAACCCACATAACAGTGGAATGGGTGAGAGATTCGAACATTCTCTCAGTGTGGGATTCAGTTCCAGTCGCGGATTTTATAAAATTAACTTAATTCTCAAAAGCATGAAAATGAAATAAATAATAAATACTCATGCATTTCTAATGCCATGCAATCCTACGATCATAAACACTTTCATTTTCTTACAAGTTTTCCATTAGTCAATTTATCTTGTCATTCTATTGGGAAGTCCAACCAACATTAGAATGTCGCCAACCCATTGGAAAGTCCAACCAACAATGGGAGGCTGCCAACTCACTGGGAAGTCCAACCAACAATGAGAGGCTGTCTCACTAGACGGGGAGTCCACCCTACGCTAGGTCTTGACCCGTGACGGGAAGTCCAACCAACGCCACGTTAACGAGGGGTCTAGTAGAACACCGGACCCAATGTATACATCCCGATATGCGAACACATCGGCCCCTGTTCACTTTTCTTATCCGTTCACATCACATATATTAACTCAACACAACACATCCTATAAGTCTGTTGAGCAAATGAATAATCATATCCTAATATTCTCTAAACAAAGCCAAATGGATTGTTCGAATTCAACATGCATAACTCAACTATATAAAAATCAATGCACACAAAACGATAGGTAATAATTTTACAAAGTCTAGGAAACCCGCACCTGATATTTGAGTAATTCCTTGACCGTCTCTTACGTCGTTATTATACTTAAAGGTCGAACCTAAAACATCAGCAAGCATTTAATTAATAATGTTTGAATTCACGATTTCTTTTTTTCTAAAACCTTTAATACTATATGTTATTAATCCTAACTTTTTAATTTTAATTAGTCTACAATTAATTCGGCTTAAAATCTCATTTTGGATTCCTCTCTGTTTAGTATTAAGAAACAAAATAATAAAAATAGTATATCATATCAAAAATTAATTTGATGAAATAAATTATATATACGATTATATGATCACAATTGAATATATGGTTATATAAAAAGACTAATTTTGGTTTTAAAATAACAAAAGAGGTTATTATAAATAAACTAAAAGTTTCAGATTGAAATATATATAAATATGCTTAATATAATATTTGTTGGAGATTAAAAGTTTCAAAGCAGCATATGCGAGCTAATAGTGATGAGTGTATATTAAAAGTTGTAGATTTAGCTTTTGCTGATAAAATGATATAGATAGAGATAATATAGTAAGATATCATTTTAAGAAAAACAACGATGATATTGTGGATAGATTGTAAAAGATAATAGAAGTTGATATGATATGATTAAGTAAAGCCATGTGAGAATAGAACAAAATAACATGATTGTTGTAGTACCTTAATACAGAATTTCATCAACCCAAAAGATGAGACTTCAACCCATTTTTGACAATTGTGCAGAAAATAAGAGAGACAGATGTAGAAGTGATTTTTAGTGAGAGAGAGAGAGTGTGCGCTTTGAGGGAGGAGCGGACTACACTAGCACAGAGGAGAGAGATCTATCTATCTTCTATTTACATATAGAAAGAATTGTTTTAAAAAGAAAAACCTTTGAAGGGATAAGAGTGACTAGGGGTTTCGAGTTAAAGGGTGCGTGGTTTCACAGGGAGGTATGTGTTGAAAGTTAATTTAGGAAATATGGGTAGAGAGTTAATTAAAGAAATATGAGTTGCAGAAATTAGGTTGGGCTGAATCGGGCTCTTTTGGTTTAGTGATTTACTTAAATATAATATAGTCTTACTAATTAAATTAATAAAACTAAAATTTCAATTGGATCGTTCTCTAAATCAGTTCTCTCAATTTAGGTGGCGTTACACAAGCCCTGCCATCAGTCCTTCATCTTGATGACCGCTATTTGCATCCTTTTTGCTATGTCACAATACAGATACCATGAGGATTTCAAACCATGGCGTCTCCCCTGTATAGGCTATCGTGTTTCTGCACCTCCAGATAGCCCACATGTGATTTGTCATGACCTTCAGGTACCCGCACAAGATGTTTCCTTTTCAATATAGTTTTTCCAATGAAGTACATGGTTTGAATTTATGTTTGGTAGTTTGCATTTTTAATGGGTATTAGCTTGTAACAGAGCTCTCAGTTTGGGTTGGTATTGTTTAATTAGGTGCTGTTACGTTCACACTTTTCACTTTTTCTCATTTTTGTTTTTTAACTTGCTTTTTTTTTTTTTTTGAGGAAAAATAAAGATCTAAGTCCTTATTTGATTTTTAACTTGTTTTTCGTAATTGTTAGGTTTTATTCAATGTCCTGTTACACTGCTTAAGTTTTTGAAAAAAAATGAATATAAATTCAGTTATAATATGTAATCATATAATCAATGCATTATATTTGATTGGTCCGTAAGTGTTGTTTGATTCAGTCCAGGCAGAGACAACATGATTTATACAACTGGGTCCCTCAGAGATCTCAAGCGTACCCTTTTAGGTTGAATTGTATTTAATGCAACTCATGATAGGTTGTAGGGTCCTACCCTGCAAACAAACACTGTCAAATTTAAAAGAACAAACCAGAAAGATGTCGAAATTTTTTTGAAGGCATGGAAGGAGCCACACCAAATGATTTGGTATTGTTCCTTTGCAAATTCGCTAAAGAATCATATATTTGATTAAGTTCCTTAGCGTGCTACAATGTCTTCCGTTCGACAGTCACATAAAATCCCATTTAGCAATAACATATTTGATGCAGTTTACTTACACGTTGTCTTTTGCGCAGTGACCCTTGATCTCTTCCTCTTTTATTTATTTTCTTCTCCCGGACTGAACCCCTTTCTACATCTTCCCTCTTCTGTGGCGTTTCGAAAATAAAAATTAATTCTTCTCATTTTGTTGTCTATTTTCACATTCCATTTAATTTGTTATTATTAGAATTGACATAAGAACTCAAAGAACTTCAGATCATGTTGACAAGGTAAATTATCAGTAAAGTACCTTTAAATTTAGATAAAATTTTCCGAATTTAATTTCAAAATTAAAATAGAATTGTTAGAATGTGAATAATTGAAATGTTGAATTGGATGAATTGATTATTAATTTATTGTATAGAATTGTTATTGTAATTTTAAAAATAGAGGATAAATAGGGTAGAAAATTAAAATATGTTACCAATTTTATTGTAATTTTACTCAATTTTCCATTTCTCAAAATTTCCATAAAATAATAAAAATTACAATTACATTTACCTGATTCTAATTCATAACAATGACTTTGATCTATTTATGCCAGAAACAAATTTTAGGCACCAATTTCTCATTGTAACACTTAAAAAAATAAAATAAAATAGATAGAACAATGAAGAAAATTAAGTAAATTACTTGCTTCGAGGTGAGTGGCCATGAGATGAGACTTGAGATTTTTAAATAATTTGAAACAAAAAGACTAGATATATATATATATATATATATATATATCTCTTGAATCACTTGGTTGATATTGCATCCTCTTCCTCCAACTATTGTTGATTTGTGGATCAGTCAATGTGCTTCACTATAGTAGTATACATACAAAAGAATGCCATGATTATAACTTGTTATTATTCAGAGTGTTCTTATTTACTGCTCGTGTGTGCAGTATTTATACAAGGAGATGGAATTATTCATGCAAGACTGAGGGGGTACACATATATATAATTTATATAGGATTTTTCAATAGCTTCATATATTTTTTCTGCTGGTTCTCTACCAGTACTAGTTGTATATAGCTTATCAATTTTATTAAAGAAGGCATAAATATTTTTAGTATACTTTTTGAAAGGAAATGTGAAGTGCTGAAATTTATTGTCAATTTGGCATTCATTTGTTTTTCAGTGATTAGACAATTGCATAGTTCTACAATATAATATATATAATTCCAGCTGATTTATAAACTCAGCAGAAACAACTCTATAAACATAATTAGCGAGACTGTTCTTCATCTGCCGGAAATGCAGGCAGAGAGAGAGAGAGAGAGGCATCGCTCACATTTTTCCGAAATCTGATTTCTTTTACATCCAAAAAAAAGCTTGAAGTCATAGTCAAAAAAATTGAAAATCAAGAACAGGAAACAGAGTCAGAACCTGAATCAGAATCTGAAGGAGAGGAGGTGAAATTATCAACTGAACCCTCGAAAAATGTAATATCAACTCGGAGGCCCTTTTGGAGAAAATCGAAGACATTGCTTGGCCGAAAAAATCGATTGGATTCATAAGCTCACAATAAATCACCAACAAGGGGAGAAATTTGACGTGGACGATGACCTGGCACGTGAGTTCGCATTATATATCCAAGCCCTAGACAGCACCATAGTGGCATTCTCGAAATTCCAGAAATTGGGAGAGCCTTTTCTTCGGCCACCAGATTACTATGCTGAGAAGGTGAAATCTGATTCTCACATGTTGAAAATTAAAGATAAATTATTGTATGAGAAGAAAATGATCGAGGAGATGGAGGAGAGAAGAAAGATGAGAAAGAATAAGAAAATTTCTAAACAGGTATAGCATGAGAAACAGAGAGAGAGAGAGAAGTCAAAGAAAGATGAGATTGAGTCGGTGAAGAAATGGAGGAAGCAAAGAGAGAGAGGCAGGTGTGTAAAGGGTGAAAAGGGGAATAATGATGTTTTTGGGTTTGATAATGGAGACGATGTGTTTGATAAAGTGAGAAAGAAGAGGCCAGGTGTGGCGCCTTTTAACAGGTCGGGTGGTAAGAACAAGGGTAAGGGTAGTAGTAAGGGTAGAGAGAGAAGGGATTCAAAATTCGGGTTTGGAGTAGGAAAGGCTTTGAAAAAGCAAAATACCGCTGAGACGACAAATTATTTTAGAGGGTTTCGTAAAGGAGGAGATACTGGGGGTAATAATAAGAAGAGGAAGAGGTTTTAATTTAAATTTTAGTTTTGAAATCAGAATTACGTTATGTTTTGTTATGAACGAGAGAGAGAGAGAGGTTTAATTGGATGTTGTGCCTGTACTATGCATTTTTGTTATCTGTTATTTATCATGGATTAAGTTTTTATTGGAGCAGTTTATTTTGGTGAAAAAAATTAGCGAGACTTTAAATTTTTATATTAACTTCCTCAGGTTCGGTAGTTTATTTCTTATACATAGACATGATTCATTACATCCATGATTTCAGCCTTACACTGATAATACATATCATGATTCGGAATCACCTTATTTGGACAAAAAACTAAAAACATACAAGCTAGCATCACATCACAGTGTGTACTAACTAGCTAATTAATTATACCGAACCATTAAGATTTGATGCCATCTCAAACATTTAGCCAAACACGGAACGTAGCACCACAGTGGGTACCTCGGATGCACCTATTTGGAGATGCACCCAGTACCCGGAGTACCTGGAGTTCCTGGAGTACCCGGAGTACCCTTACCCGGAATAGTCGGAGCAGTCGGAAGTGTCGGAGCTGTCGGAGCAGTCCGAGTACCCCCAGGACACGGAGTACCCGGTGTTCCCGGAGCACCCGGAGTACCCGGACCAGTCGTAGTACCCGGAGTTCCCCGAGCTCCTGGAGTACCCAGACCTTTTGCGGTTGCCGTGGAAACGAGAGTGCCAAGGAGAAGAACCAAGAATAATTTGGAAATTGACATGCTACTATTGTATGTTGTAGAATATATGTGTGTCTTGGTCTTTTTGTGTTATTCACTTGTGCTTTGTGAGGAGAGAATGAGGGGGTTAATATAGGACTTTTTTGCCGATTAAAAGGGTGAAAAAAATGGGGTAATTAATGTTCTGTCGGTGTGGTATGACAGTTTTTTTTTTTTTTTTTTTTTTGCTTTGAGGTATGACAGTTTAAAGATGATAATTACGATTGTAAATAATATATAATTGAATTAATTTTGTGTGGTACCCCTAGAATTAATTGTTGGGTCAATTTTTTCAATTCTTTAAGGACCGTTTGGATAAAGTGAGAGAAATTTTGAACAACACAACGATAGTTAGTACGCTATTTGGTCGAATTTGACCCGAGTAAATTTTATTTTTGATAATTAAAAACACAAATAAAATATATTATACACTTAAAATCTCATCAATTAATTTTATTTTTGATAATGAATGTGCTGATTTATTTTGCAACAAAGTTCAATGTCATTTGGCTAAAATGTATGGATTCTTTTGACATATATGTTTCAAAGTTCAATTCTGAAAATATCAATGATACATTTATTCCCTGAAAGTTTAATATCATTTGCCAAAACATGTATGGTTTCTTTGATGGGTTTGAAAGAAGCATCTATGTGTTGTATATTTTTTTCTCACGGCTCCGTCATTGTTGATATTAATTCACAATTAATTTTGCTTTACCATCACTTAGCTAGGTCACCATTTCATTCTGCCTTAATAAAACACACATGCTTGATATTTGATATTATGCGGTACCAGACTTTATTGGGGTGAGTCTAAAATTCACAGGATTCATTAAAAATTCGTGCGAAATTCTAACTCTAGCTTCGAAGGATGTACGGAAATTTTTTTATTTACCACCCCAATAAAGCAAAATTAAATCATTATCACCCGTTTATTCGGATTTAAGATTCCACCACGAACACATACCCAATATGCGGATGGATCCCAATCGGAACGCATACCCAGTACGTGAAAGGATCGGTGCGCGGACTGGGTACGCGAACCGATCGGTGCATGTACTGGGTATGCGAACGGATTGCGTAGTTCTATATCTGCCCAAATCTGCCCTTCATTCATTCATTCCGCAAGGCAGAAGTGAGTATTTTTAGTTTTTTTACAATTTCATCTCTTTATTTTCAAAAAAATTATTTTTTGCAGTATTTTTAATTTAGTGTAAATTTTTTAATTATTAGGTTTGTTCCTTATTTCAACTAACTATGATTGGAATTGCTTGTTATTTTGGTGGTGAAGTATTACAAGGACCAAATGGCACTTTTTATAGTACCCAACCTTAGAAAATGTTCAATATCGGCTTAGGTTTGGATTTTAGAGGTATAAATAGGGAAGTGCATGAGCAACTCGGTATTGACCACCATAATTATGAACTGGTAATTACTGCAAGGATCAATATTGGCTGCAACCAAACCTGATTACAACAGCTTCCGATACAAGATGATACCAATTGGGGGCTATATGTTCAAATGACAATGAATATGACCACTCCTTTCAAGTTCTTAGAGTTATATGTGGAAGCCAACCCCAGACAAAACCCTAGACAGAACACCAGAAAATTGTTGCAGTTGACTCAGGGTCGGGGCCTCGAGCATTCTGTAATGGGTCATAACCGAGCCCTATCTGTAGCGGGCCCTAGTCGGGCCCCATCTGTAGCGGGTCATAGTAGGGTCCAATCTGATAGGGGTCGATCCTTGATTCCATCCTCGTCCTCTAGACGAGTCCAATCTGAATGGAACCGATCTAAAATCCTAAAATAACTTGATTGTGTTGACAATACGGATGAGAATTCTGAAGAAAGGGAGGTAGAGGCTAATTGGGATGTTAGTGAGGACGGTGGAGTATCAGATCATAGTGATGAGGAAACTGGTCGTCCTGTGCTTGGTAGGCAGAAGTGGCCTATATCGGGTCATGGGGAAAGACACCCGTTTGAGCAATTTCATGACACATTAGGGTTTGAAGAGACCGATAGCTCTTCTTTTTGCAACGTCTGAGGTATGTTTGTTAATTTATATTTAATTTAAATTTCATTATTAAATTGTTGTTATTAAATTGATGTTGTTTAATTTTTGTGATTTCTTTTGTAAATTAGACTGGAGAAAGACATGAATTGTCTCAGGGGATAACGTATGACAACAAGGATAAAATGAAAGATACAATTCAGCACTGGCACATTTAAAAAATATCGAGATAAAACAGACACACAACGATACCACCAGGATGAGGTACAAGTGTATTAGCGAACGGTGCAGGTGGAGGTTGGTTGTGAGGGCTACAGGCTTTGGTAATACTTGGGTCATCACGAAGAATGTGGCTCAGCACACATGCCACGCATCGGTATCCAGGTTAGATCATGCGCAGTTGACGTCCGCTATGGTCGCCAACTACATAAAATTATCATTGAAAAAAATGCTTATATTAGTATCGGGGCAATCGCTGACTTGGTTTCTAAAAGGCACGAGGGGATTGTCCCAAAGTACCACAAATTATGGCGTGGTAGAGAGTTAGCGATTACCCAGGCATTTGATAGTTGGGAGGGGTCTTACGGGCTGATTATCCCTTTGTTGGAGGCAATAAAAAGGACAAATTCGGGAACCATATATAAAATTGTTTCAAAGCCAACCACTAAGCCAAGGTATCAGTTTTTCATTAGAGTAGCATGGGCATGGGGACCATGTATTGCCGTAGTTAGTCAACTCAGACCCATCAGCAGTATCGATTCATGTTTCTTGTCTGGCAAATACAGGGGTAAGCTATTAATTATAACCGGATATGATGCGGAGAACTAGTTAATCCCGTTAGCATTTGGACTGGTAGAGAGCGAGAATTTTGAGAATTGGGGGTGATTCATGAAGTGGGTGTGAGAGTTTATAATTGGGCGAAACATATACATTTGTGTAGTATTTGACCCTCACAAGGGCATAAAAAAGGTGTTTATTCAAGATGATTTGGGTTAGTACGAGGAGAAAGGGGAGTGTGCTCACCGGTACTGCTCTCAATATGTGTTTGAGAATTTTGGAAAGCACACTCATGATAAGATTTCTTCCACTTTTTCAAGATTATGGTTGAAAAGAAGAAGACAAGAAGATTGCATGAAAGACTTGATGCAATTGGAAGGCGAAATCTTGCTTGCTTGGCATATTTGGATACATGTGGCAAATATAATGAAAATGATAAAGGAGAACCGTCTAACCCATGGAAGATGTATCAAGTTATGAACGATGGATCTCATTGGGAAATAATGACTAGCAATGATTCTAAATCGCTCAACAATGTCTTCGAAACTTCTCGCAGGTTTGTATTTTGTAATCATCATATTTATTATTATTATTTTCTTCAATTAATTATAATTTTTAATTCTCGTAAGTTACCAGTTGCCGCAATCATTGAGGAGACATTCTACAAGTGTGTTAACTGGTTTCTTGAAAGAAGAGAGAAGACCGTGCAATGCCAAGCAACAGGTCAGCTTTTTTCCACTCGCATAGATGAAAAGCTGGAGAAGCACATTGGGAAGGTTAAAAAAATGACAACGCTTGTATTCAGCCATTATGGAGAATTCATGGTGACCTCACATGACGAAAAAATTAATTTTGACATAGAGAATGGCAAATGGGTGCACACATCTCAAGACTGCAGGTATAGGGTACTTGTGAAGAGCGACCATGAGGTGGAATGTATGTGTCAGAAGCCTTAGATGGGCAGAAAACCATGTGTTCATGTGATGGTGATGTGTTGTCTAAGGTAAAATTATGTTTTATTTAATTTCAAAACTTCATATTAGGAATGACATTACTTAGAAATGTGTGAACATTATAGGAACTTGGATCCAAATGTCTTCGTCAATTACTATTACAATATTCAAATACTCATCGACACATGAAGTGGTGAATTTCATATGTATGACAATCAATGTGATTGGCCGGTGCACGAAGGAGCGATCTTAGTTCCAGAGCATTGGTTGGTGAAGTTGGGTAGGAGATGACACAACCGGATCCAAATGTGGATGAATATATTGGAAGGATGACAAATGGATCACCAAACCAACAGAGTAACCCTTGAGAAGAAGAAGGGATGCAAGAAACCGTACACAATAAAGTAATTTTTTTAAAAAAAATTGGCACAAAACAGCTCTTTTTTGGCTAGGAACTGCTCTATTTTGGCCTGGAACATCCTGTTTTGGCTTTGGCCGAACTATGCACTTTTATGCATTGCCAGGAACAGCCAGGAACAGCTCTATTTTGGCCAGGAACAACCCTGTTTTGGCTCAGAACATATACTATTTTTGCAGACAAGGCTAAATCAATAATCTTGATGAATTAACAATTATTTTAACATATATATTTTCTCATTGCAGTTTCATCGTTCAAGAGGTGGTGATTTTAGCCAAAAATTTGTATGTTAATTTTTATTGTAGTATGACTTATGTTTTGTTCATGTCGAAGTGATTAGTTTGAATGATGTAGCACTTATTTTTTGTTCAAGTCGAATTTTAAGATATGCAGTGGTAAACGTAATAAGGTCCTAAAATACAAACGTAACCAAATAAAAATCAGAATAACATAATAACTAAATAATAGTCCGAATAACAACATATTCATAATAAAATGTGTATAAGGCTGAGTTTATCTACTCTTTTGTTTGACTTGGCACAACAACAATTAGATTATGAATATGCTATCCTTAGAGTTAGTGTTGGGTGGATTTACATCTTGCAATTATTTCTCTGAAAACAATGATGTAATTTAACTTTTGTTTCATTAATATGAAATGGGCTTCTAGCGTTTTATCCAAAAAAAAGTCCAAATAACACAAATAAAAGTCTAAATAACATAGTAACTACATGAAGGTCGGTATGTCTTTGTCTGGTACACTGCTGCACTATTCTCTGGCAGTGGCTCATCTTGTGTGTAAAACTAAGGAGATGAGTAATCCTGAATGTATGCATCGTATTGAGAACCCAAGTCAAACACAAACTCCTGCTGTGGCGCAGTCTTCTGATAATACTAGGGCATATCTCCCTGAAAATAAATGGTTAATAAATGAATAATTTAGTTTCTCAATAATTAGGTTATTAGAAAAATACACATACCACTATATCTCTAGCTGCATGAAATGCTACCTCAGGCATCGCTACAGATAAGATCCCTAAAAAATATGGTTCTGGTGTGCTCATCGGCTCTACAGAATCTGCATCATCGATATCCACCAAATACTCAGAAGATGTCATGTCCCGTCATACATGGAGCAGCTTCTTATTGATCTCTGTAATCTGACCAAACATGTACATTGTAAATGTACAATACTCCTGATACCACTGGCGGTACCACTCGAAAGCATATGTCCGATAAACATCAAGAACCATGTCAGCTGAACTCATAGCCTCTAGTCGCTCTACATGCTTGGCATGCACCGTATGCCTATCCTTATTCACCGTAGTGTTCAAATCCTTATGAAGAGCATACCACTCGTCCTTTGTGATAGGATCCGGGACTGAAATATATTGAGCCATACCAAACTGTCTCATTACCCGTCCAGGGTAATGGTGCTCAATAACCTGGTAGAAGACAAGCGGTACCTGCAAATATTTTTATGGTCTAAATGTATATTTTAAACTACAATATAATTATGAAATTATAAACTAAAAAATAAAAAATGGTACCTGAGCAAACCAGTATTGTTGTTGTTGCTTGCAGATCGAAGAAAGGTCAGACAGGAAGGAGTGAGGGACAACATCTTCTTCAAACACCTCGACACGGTGGTGGTACGACCTCCACTCGACATGTCAATCTGGAGTCATTTGCTTGAACTGAGTTAAAAAATAATCAACTCCCATAGGTTTGCCATGCGGGGTCTCCACATAAGTCTTCCTCACGCAGAATCTCTGAGCATACGCCGGACAGGTCTCCCTATTCGGTTCACTCCAGGCTGGAGTACAACCGACTTTTCGTGGACAACCAAATGTAAATCTTGTCCACGACTAATGCTGGAGGAGACCAATCAGACCATACAGACTCGGTTTTTCGAACTATTTTGATACAAGTTGCAGTTATTTTTAATACAATAAGAGAAAATAATTTATACCCGACACACAGTTCATAAACCTTGATATAGATATGCCAAAACCGCCGCACCTCAATTCATCTGTGGCGGGTTTTTCAAGTCCCTCAGCCACTCCAGCAGACAAGTAGGAACAGTGGCACCAATGGAATCTGGGAACAACCAGCAAGAGAACATCTCCATGATGTAAGCCCGTGTCCACCAATCTATCGTATCGGGATCTGCATCATGTCGCAACTCTCCTCTATAAATACGAACAAATTTAGTATAGAGTATGAAAAATATAATCAAATAATTAATATTAAAATTAAAAATTACTTGAATGCCGCCCGCAAATAAGGGATACTGATGTCATTCTTGGATGGATCCTTCGTCCTCTTGAGGGTCCTTTGCTTCATCAGTCCGGGGCCCAACAGGTCAATAACTGCCTGTGTGAAGTCCCCGTACTCCACACCTGTCATAGCCTATCTAGTAATAAGCAGTCCCCAAAGACAATTCACATCTTGGAGAAACACCGTAATCACTCCAACAAGCAGGTGGAATGTCTGTGCCCCCGGCCGCCATCTCTCGACCAACACAGATAGAAGGGCAACATCTGCGATAATTGGGGTTAGCTGTGAGACATGCCACATAACCAACCTCTTTAATGCTGGATCGTATCGTTGGTCATAGAAGATACTCATCTGGTTGTTTCGCATCGTCGTCATGGTATGAGTTTGCATTAAATTTCAAAACAAACAAACATATAACTTAATTATTTTATTTAAATGAAAATGAAAATTATTTGTATTTCTCAAAATGTAAACTTACATATGAATTTATGATCTTGTGTTCCTCGAATTTATACCAGCAAAGAGGGCTAATACTCTCTTTCGTCATGTTAGGAAATATGATACGGGCCAGTGAATAATCCAACTGTAAAACATCTTGCGTACGGCGGTTTTCATTGCTACTGCTGGTTGACGCCATACTAATGTAATTTTTATCAATTTTGTCAATTTTTTATTCTATTGATAATTTCAAACAATACAATCTAATGATAATAAAAATATCTATGGTAATTCGATAATATATCACCATTCTTGAACAAATCGGTAAAAAAATCGTACAATCTATGGTAATTTGAAAAAATACATCTCTGATTTGGTGCATTTCTACTCAATTTTGATCTAAATACAACAATATAATAATATATTACTATTTTTGAAACTAGTTGAACTATTTAATATAATTTTGGTACAATTTTGGTTACTTTCAAACAATACAATGATAATTGGGTGCATTTTTACTTAATTTTGTAATAATTAAAATAAAACTATTTTAAATGTAATATATCACCATTCTTGGAAAAATAAAAAAAATCCATACAATCTATAATATATCATCATTTTTACAGGCTTTTCTACTCTAGCACTACCGTACTTTTTTAAAACTTTACTTTTATATATTATCAGTTTTCTTGCTATTTTATATTATATTTGTTGATAGATAATTATCCATTTACTTCAGAAGAAAAATAAGTTGAAATAGGAAAGAGCAGTTATATTTTGGGTGCAAGATGGTGACAACATGTTTTGCATATATATGAGGATATTTTGATAAATTTCAGGGTATTATTTTGTATTTTTCCTTCTTCACAGGACAATTTTTGTATATATATATGTGGATATTTTGACAAGATATGGACATTTTGTGTATATATGTGGATAGGTGGATACTATACCCTAGCTATGAACTATAATAAGTATATATCTTTCTAGAATTAGACGAAATTGAAAAGCATTTTGACTTCACAAGTTGGTGCGTGGTATTAGCCACAAAAGACCAAAAACTCTGATAGAGAGGTTCCACCATAATCTGACTTGCTTCCTCCTTTCTTTGACCTCTTGTGCCTCCTTTTCGCACTTCTTCCTCTCAATTTCAAATATTCATGTGTTGCTCGGGTGATTTTTAAACACATCCTCATTATTAGCCTAATTTTTTAATTTACGATCTTTACAAATAAAACCATGATTTTTGTATTTCAAAACACATCCTCGTTATTAGCTTATTTTTTTTATTTACGATCTTTACAAATAAAACCATTTAACTATTTTTTATTAAATTCTATTTTTATTATGTCTGTAGTTTTAAACTACTGCAAAATTCGTTAACTCTGATTTTTGGTATAAAAGATTTGAGCATCCTTCGACAAGATTATAAATAGTATTATCGATTTTAAAATTTTGAATTGTACTAATTGTGAAATTTGCAAGTTAGCAAAGCAAACAAAGCTTCTTTTCTCACTTTCTGCTAGGAAAAGTGAAGTTGTTTTTCATTTAGTACATTATGATTTCTGGGGACTGCTCCCAATTGATTCATATAATGGATTCAAATATTTTATTTTATTTATTGATGATTTTTCAATCAAAAGCAACTGGTTATATTTAATTAAATATAAAGAAAAGTGTTTGATTCTATTTATGAATTTTTATTTCTTCTAAAAACACAATTTAATACAAAACTAAAAATCTCTAGATCGTATAATGGAACAAAATTTATAAATAAAAAGTTTTCAAGTCTCTTTAGAGAACAAAATATTATACATCAAACAACTTGTATAAATACTACTAAACAAAAGTCATTTGTGCCCAATGTAAATTTATTAGAAATGAAAAATAAGTACTTATTAGAAATGACACGGTCTTTACTATTTCAAAATAATATTCCTAAAATTTATTAGTCGGATGCCATATTATGTGCCACACATTTAACTAATAGATTATTACCTAGTGTAAATTAAAAAAAAAAGTCCATTAGAAATTATTTATCAACGAAAAACCACTTGGGACCATATGAGAGTATTTTGTTGTACAAATTTTGTACATATCAAGAGAAAAGACAAACTTAATTTTGTATCAGAAAAAACTATTTTTTTAGGACACTCATTTTATAAAAAAAGTTGTAAATTCTAGGATCCAATTAATAAATAATTGTATCTTTCTAGGAATGTAACCTTTTTTTTTGAAGAGCCATATTTTAAAGCGAAAGAAGCAATCTATCAAATATATATAAATAATCAAAATAATAATATAGTAACTTAGATAATTTGAAATTTGTTCCTATAAATAACTATCAAGTTGAAAGTAATAATCAAGAAGACGGAACTATTAAAGACAAATGAAAGTGAAATGGAAAAGAGCTCAACGTTTAGAATGTCATATAGGGTACCACAACTATCAATTAGGCTTAGAGATTATGTGACCTATACGGTACAATATCCAATAGAAATTTTTATTTCATATGTCAATATTTCAACATAATACTTTACATTACTCATATTTAATTTTTGGCAATTTTAAAATTAGTAATACCGATCATTCTTTATTTACTAATTGTGATGAAACCACTACAACTCTCATTTTAGGGTATGTATATGACATCATAATTACTGAAAATAATTTAGAGCAAATTAAAAAATTAAGAAACAATAAAAAAAAAATTTGACATAAAAGATTTATGATATCTTAAATATTTTTTAGTAATAGAGGCAGCTTCTTAGATTAAAGAACCCTTTTTTTCTCAAAGAAAATATACACTTGATTTATTAAAAGAAACATGTAAGGTAGGATGTAAACCAGCCTCTACTCCAATTGATAACAAGTGCGAATTAAATAGTGAAGATGATGAACCATTAAAATACATAAATCAATTTCAAATATTTGTAGGAAAATTGATCTATCTAATGGTTACTCGTCCGTATATTTTTTTTTATGTAAGCCAAATAATAGAATTCCAAAGTACTCACCAATAACACCATATTTAGAAGTTGTAAATAGAATTATGAGGTACTTTAAAAATAATCCTGCTAAGAGCACTGGATTGAAAAATAATAATTCTAATAATATAAGTGGTTATTCCGATGTAGATTGAGCGGAAGCTTTGATATAAAATCGACAACTGGTTTTTGCACATTTGTAAACAAAAATATAGTCACATGAAAAAATAAGAAACAAAATGATGTAGCACAACCAAGCGTCGAAGCCGAATATCGTGCCTCCTATCAGATATGGGATTTAAAACTGAAGAACTGATGAAATATATTGCAACAACAATTCGCCATGACATATAGCATCATATCCCATGTTTCATTAGCGAACAAAATATATAAAAGTGGATTGTCACTTAATTAGAGAAAATGTTCAAGCAAAGGAAATTAAAACACCATACGTAAAAAATGAAGATCAACTCTCACCAAAGGCTTAGATCTGAATCCATTTGAGAAAAATAAAGAAAGCTAGGGTTGTACAATATATGCATTCTTAGCTTGAGGGAGAGTATTAAAATATAAAATCAAATTCAAATTATAACTAGTTTATTTAATAGAATATGAAATAGTGCTTTGTAGGAAATAGAGGGTTGTAATTAATAATAATAGAGAATAGTGCAATGACTAATTTTTTGTTGTATTGTAACTATAAAGAGGAACACTTGTAAACAGAAAAAATAAGATTGCAATATAATTTGTATTCTTAATCTCTTATCTCCCTATCTTACAAAAGCAGACTTTGAACTAAAGCAAATATTTACCAAAGTAAAATATAATTACGTAATAGGTATATACCAGTATTTAAATTCTGTTAGGAAATAATAAATTAAAAGTAGGTAGGTACGTACTTAGTAAATATTTCATATAACACAAGCACCTTGTCATCTGGTTAGTTGATAATTAATGTACGTATATCAAGAAATGTGCTTCATTATAGCGGCATATATACAAAAAAAAAAAAAAAAAAAAACCGTGATTTAAACTTGTTATTGTTGAGAGAGTTCTTATTTACTGGTCTTGTCTGCTGGAAATATTCATGCATGTCTGAGGGGGTACACATATACTTTATATACCACTTTTCAATACCTAGAAATTCCTTTCTGCTGGTTTTCTACCAATATCAGTCATAGTTTATCTTAGGATTGGAAAATATTGCATAGTTGTTCCATATATATCATATATAATTGCAGCTGATTTAAACGATCACCAGAAACAATTCTATAAATTCTATCAATTCTCTTTCACTATTGTATGTGGTAGAATATATGCGTGTCTTGGTCTTTTTGTGTTATTCACTTGTTGTGCTTTGCGAGGAGAGTGTGAGGGGGTTTATATAGGACTTTTTGCAAATTGCAAGGGAGAATTAAAGTGGTGGGACGGGAGATAAAAATCGAATTGACTTTGGTTAATGGTACCTCTAGAACTAATTTGCTGGATCATATTTTTTTTAAATTTAAGAACTGGTTGGATAAAAGTGAGAGAAAGGAAATTTTGAACAACAGAACGCAAGTTCATATGCAATTTTAATTGGTAGAATTTAACCTGAGCATTTTACAACCTATACTGCATGTTAGCTGATGGAATTCGGATCATCCCAGGTACCTGACTCAAGCAAACTACAAACGGATGGCCCAGATTAGTTCTTTTAAGTTGGCACGAATCTCGAAATAGACCTTTTATAGTTTCTATAGGCACCGAATTGACTTTGGTCGGCCTAGGATTAATCTGGGCCACTGAGTCAGGTATTTTGGAGGATACGGATTCTTAGCTGATGAAGCGAGCTTCCTGGGGGATTTAGAGAATTGGATGGTCAGACATATTATACTTAATAAGTACTGTCTTATTTACACATATAATAGTTTCGAGATGGGAGCACCCAGGGGGTTTACAGTCAAATCAGTGTATAATTTGCTAAACTTTAGAGGAATTATCCCACATACATATCCTTCCTAAAATCAGAGTTTTCATGTGGTTGATAATGAGATATAAGGTACTGACCATAGAAGGAAAAATCGGCCGAGTCGGATCGGAATCGGACGCCGGCGATCCGATTTTGGACCGATTTCCTCGGTTTGGGAATTTTCAGTGAAAAATCAGTTCAACCCGGCTGATTCAAGCGATTTTTCACCAATTGTTAACATTGGAGACTGATTCTCACCTATTCTCACTATTGATAGCGAATTTTCAGAAGAAACAAAGGCTTTTGATTGTGCAACGGCCCCAGCTCGTGGAGCAAAAGGGGCGAAATTGATCTTACTAGGTCAAAAGGTCGATTGGGAGAGATGAAGCTGCGGTCAGGGAGGAAGGGGCCTTGGGCAGGGTTCTTCTAGAATAAGTAATGCTGGGACCCTTTAATGAACTGACCACGGTCAGGGAGGATGAGTCGCTGACTCACTGTGTTGTAGAGTTTTTAATTAGAACTTTGAGTGGACTTGGTGCATAAGATTTGTACATCTTGTTTGTTTAGTTAATAGTTATACTATCAGTTTCGGCTCACAGTGAATCCGGATCAATTTGATAATTGAGTAGTTAAAATAAGCATTTAACGTTGAAAGCGATCATTTTAATAATTGTGCTGACTCACAATGACTCACAACCCTAATAACAACATAATTATTAAAGTGATCCAGCTAGCACGATATAGTTTTTGAGAGTGAAAGAGTGTATTTTTAGTTGTAATGCTTGTATTATGTTGTATTAGTGAATTATTTGATTGTAATAATTTTTCTAATTGTTTTATCAATTTTTTTCTATTTTTTTAGTATAAAATAAGCTTATGACAAAAAAGTCCGATTTTCCGATCCGATTCGGCTGATTCCGACCGATTTTCCGATCCGGGATCGGGATCGGACGGTGCCGATCCTGATTCCGATTCCGATTTTTCCTTCTATGGTACTGACCAAAGACAATTTGATATTTAAAAGTTTGATAGTGAAAGTTTGAGATGTGACAATTGGACTCGTTCTGGTCACAAAAATGTAATGAGTACTTTGTAAAAAATAACCAAAATCTGAAATTTGCAACAATAAACATTTCAAAAATACAAATCTGCCTCCACTATAAATTTGATATTGCAAGGACTTAATAATAAAGGGCATGTACAAAGAAAAAATGATACAATTCAACCATTCAATCATTCCAATTTTCCAGAATAGATCAATAATAAAGGGCATGTACAAAGAAAAAATGATACTTTCCAGAATTTTAGACCTAACAATTTTGATCCAATGATATATTTATGAAAGAAAATATTGTCATATGTGGAGTGGCTGAACATGATCAAATTCTAAATTTGTTTTGGGCGGCGAAAATCATATGTAGCCATGACTTGTTAATATTCCAGAAGAGCGGTCAATAATTGAATGACATATATGTCAATATTTTGTCCGAGATGGTGACAACTGACAAGACATGCTTTGTCAACATTTATACTTTTAAGGGTAGTCGGCACGAGTCCGGATCCTACTAATTCAAATATGAGTTTGAATCCGAACGGTCCAGATTCAGTCCAGGCAGAGACAACATAATTTATTAATTAATACAGCTCATGAGTCCCCTCACAGATCCGTAATGTGCCTTTCATGCCGATGCATTTAAATTCTGCTTTATATTATTTGACAATGAAATATTTGCATTTCATCTTAAGGTCAGATGTGGACAGAGACGGATTTATGTATAATGAATGAGGGTCAATTCATGATTCCATTTATTTCAAAAAATTAATTATACTTGTGCATAATTTTCTACATAGTCTATAGAAAAATGCTATGGATATTGTTACACCCCATGGCAATCCGTCAGATATTTATATGTAAAACATGAGTATACCACACATATCATCAATATAATATATATACTGTCACAAATTTATATATAAATCAGACATAATGCATTTTCATACAAAGGAAATAAATTGAAGCAGCTCTTATATAAATATCCCATAGCCATATTCATTCTATGTATTCAAACAAATAAAATTAAGAATCTAAGTGATAGATGAGAGGTAGAACAAACTCTCTAAGATGGATTTTAGTTACAGCCTGAATCTTTGTAAATTCACTTTAGATATCAAATATACATTTCTCATTCAAGGAAGCACTAAATTATTTACTCAGGAACATACATTTTTCCTTTTCATTTCACATTTCTTATTCCTCTAATGGCGATTGCCATCCCAGCAGTGAACCTAAAGCAATTTGGAATTGGTTGTTCGTCCTAATAATGAAAAGATCAAGCAAATTAGGTATACATTTTTTTCTTTTCATTTCACATTTCTTATTCCTTGAACAGAGAAAACATATTCTAAACAATAGAACATGTTTTAAAGTCAAGCTTTCGGTAGTGAATGAAAGAAATGTGACAATGCATGTTTAAGTCCAAGCGTTGTAATATTTTTTGCATATGTTTAGGTATATATGTTGAATATTTGTTGAATGCTAGCTGAATATTGAATGTATTGTTTTCTATGTGTTGAATGTTAACTGTTAGATATTGTTTAATGTATGTTGCATGACATTCAAAATGCATGGGCATACCAACATTAAGGGAAACACTGATGTTGATTGGGCTGGTAACATTGTTGTTTGAAAATCTATAGCCGAGTACTTTACATTTGTGGGTGGTAATCTGGTAACTTGAAGAAGTAAGAAACAAAATGTAGTAGCACTTTTAAGCGTTGAAATATAATAGGCGCATGGTAAAAGGAATTTGTGAGCTCCTGTAGTTGAAGAAGTTGATCACTGAACTTGATTTCGAACATAGAACCCGTACAACAAGATAGAACCAAACATATTGAGATAGACCAATATTTTATTAAAGAAAAACTTGATTCAACATGGCTCTGGAAAGATTGAGATAGACCAATATTTTAATCTTTAATGTTTGTGAGGTCACATGAACAAGTAGCAAATATTCTCTCCAAAGAAATAGCTGGTAAAGAATTCAACATGGCTCTGGAAAGATTAATGATGAAGGATATCTACGTGTCATAGTGAGGGGGAGTGTCAGAATCTACACCATTACATGTTGACGTGAGTCACAGAAGATCATAATAAGATTGGCAAATAAGACAGAAGATTACGGAAGATTTGTTTACCTTCAATGTAATATTTAGACAATCTTATATGAAGGAAATAATGTGGAGAAGGAAATATGTTATTAAGGAATTATGTATCTGCTAGAAAATATTCAATTAAGTCGGGATAGATTACCAATTAGATTATAAATGAGGGGGTGTTGCCCAGAAAAAAATTGACGAAAATTCTATGTAATTCTATTATGAATTAATAAAACAAAGGGAGAGAATGGAGCTTCATGACAGTGACTGTGTTCGTATTCTCCATTATATTATCCTAATAATTTTGGCTAAACATAAATCTGAATCTGGTCATTTTCTCTGCAACGATGTTCAATGTCATTTGACTAAAAAGTATGGATTCTTTTGACATATATGTTTCAAAGTTTAATTCCGAAAAGTTCAATTCCATATTTATTCACTGATCACAAAATAGATGATGTTCAATTTATACATTCATCATTCTGGGGACTTCAACGTTTGTTCTTCCCCAAGCTGAATTCTCTTACAATCGATCTTGCAGCTAAACAATCGGTAAGAGCCTTTGAAGTTGTGGATAGGCTCAATCGCGCCAGCCCATTTGATCTTTTGCCTTTGCTAATAAATCAAAGCTATAGTGAAGATGTGGATGAGCGTGCTGGGGCAATTAAAGACTTGCATGAGCAGGTTAGAAGGCAAATTAAGAAACAAAACCAGAAATACTCAAAGTAAGTAAACAAGCATCGCAAGGCTATAATTATCAAAAGAAGGACATCTCGTTTGGGTACTGCATTTTAGCAAGGAACGGTTTTCACCTGGTTGTAATTCTAAGCTCAAACGATATCGTGATGAGCCTATCAAGATTGTGCGTTGTATGGGAGATAATCATACAATGTGGAGCTGCTAGGAGAATATGGAGTATCAACTACATTCAATATGAAGGATTTTCATCAATACTATGGAGAAAACGAGAAGAACTTGAGGGTGAGACCTTTACAATCGTGGGAGATCGACACTGCCCAAGATGTGTCATATATTTCAAGTTTTTTGTTATTAATTAGCTCGTTGTGAATTTTGAGAACAGTTCGAAAGTAAGAAATGTATTTTGTTGCATTCTGAGGTCTTCTTAGGGTAGCATTATTTTTTAGGTACATTTTGAGTTTCAAACAAGATTATATGAGAAGCCATTTGCAATTCAACTTTTAAAGTATTAGAAAATTTATACATTTATAAGTTTCCTCTTCTTTTCTTATGTGAGTAGAGCTTGCTCCTGAAAGGGTGATTTCTAGTTGAACTTGTTACTGTTCTACTGTCTCAACCGAGCACAGTGGAGGCGGTAGTCCAATACTTATGTCAATTTTTGAGTCTGCAGTATCTCCACCAGTGGAGACACCATTTACATTCACATTCTCTTCATGATTAGTTGTAGAGAGATATCTTGCGGTTGTGGTGCAAACAAGAGCGCCAGGATAACCAAAAATAACTTACAATCAGACATTCTAGCCTATTAGTAGTATATATATGTGTCGTGGTCTATTGTTTTATTCACTTGTTGTGCTTTGTGCAGAGAGTGTGAAGGGCTTTATATAGCTAGGGCTTTTTGAAAAATTGCATTGGTGCATTAATTGGGGTAATTGATGTCCTGTCAATGTGGTACGAGAGATAAAAATTGATAATTACGATAGTAAATAATAGAATTGAATGAATATTGAGTGGTACCCTAGAATTAATTGTTGGATCAATTTTTGTTGAAACTTTTGAAGGGAACGTCTGGATCAATTGTTGGATCAATGTAAATTTTCAGCAACGGAAGGCAGTAAAATGTATGCATGGATCCTAGCTACAAGTATATTTTTTATTCATGAGGCTAAAAGTGTTTAACAGTGTCACTATTTTCGAGAATACTTTTGCCTGTAATTAGTATTACTTTTTTAGCAATAGTAATTGTCTGCTTAACTTCAGAAATAGTAATTTTTGTCGTATGACTTTTAGAATTCATGTGCTTTTAGTGTAAATCAATCTGTATATTATAAAAGACACTACATTACACATATTATAATACTTTTTAAAATTATGGAACTATATTTAGTACATAGAATTGATCACTTTGTATAACTTCATCGATGTTCTTACATTCAATCGCATTTAATCCCTTCTCTCTCCTTGATCAGGCATTGATATTTAAATAAATTCGTATCATCAATTAAATTCATATAAGAAAAAACATTTTCAAGACATGACTAAATCTTTCGGGTAAGGTCTGGATTTAGAAAAATAAACCTATTCTTAAAGAATGTTTACACTTTTTTTTTAATTCAAAAGCCTGGAGGCGAATACATCTTTTATAACATATCTCAACTGAGTACATGTTGAAAGTAAAACCTCTTCATACTTCCGAAGCCCTAAAACCTTTTTAGATATTGTAAATGTATATCCCTCAATATCCATACCTTGCAATCTTGCCCCTTTTGCTAAGATATCGGCCTTGTCCCTTGTCATTTTAGTCTATTGCTACATGACTGCAACTAAATGATCTATGTAACCTCATTTGCTTCCAATCCTCACAACAGTTCTTGTATGCTCTCCAATCCGAATCTAATGAGGGATGCACATTTGATGCCAACTGTGCAAGTCCATTGTTGTCCATGTAAATAGAACACCCTTCCAAGTGCTATCGCTTTTGCGTGGAGAGATGAGCAAACACGAACATGCCTTGATCTGTACTTGACTAGTTTACCTCTTATCACAAATGTTAAAACCAATACCACCTTGCCAAGACTATAGCATTGAGCCATCTGTGTAGCACATGAATCAGTTGTGAACCCCTGCCATCAGTCCATCTTGATGACCGCTACTTGCATCCTTTTTGCTATGTCACAATACCACGACGATTTCAACGCGTCTTCCCTGTATAGGCTATCGCATTTCTGCACCTCCAAATAGCCCACATGTGATTTGTCATGACCTCCAGGTACCCGCACAAGATGTTTCCTTTTAAATATAGTTTTTCCAATGAAGTACATGGTTTGAATTTATATTTGGTAGTTTGCATTTTTAATGGGTATTAGCTTGCAACAGGACTCTCAGTTTGGGTTGGTATTGTTTAATTAGGTCCTGATACGTTCACACTTTTCTCTTTTTCTCATTTTTGTTATTTAACTTGTTTTTTGTAATTGTAAAAACCTATGTTTTATTCAACCGCCTGTCACACTGCTTAAGTTTTTGAAAAAAAATATAAATTGCACAGACAACATGATTTATACAACTGGGTCCCTCAGAGATCTCAAGCGTGCCCTTTTAGGTTGAATTGTATATAATTCAACTCATGATAAGTTGTAGGGTCCTAGCCTGCAAACAAACACTGTCAAATTTTTTTTTTTTTTTTTTGAGGTGAAAGCCCTTAGGCGTACTTACTATTAATCAAAGATTTAATACAAAATTAGTCCTAATACCAGTTCCGGCCACACCACAGTGCCGATCTCAGAAACTACCTACAAGAAAAAACTAACAGACAGTAGAAAAGACTAGGAGAAAAAAATAGAAAAAAGTTAAAAACTACAGCAGGGTATTGTTGGGTGCTTAGATTAAGCTGATTGTCAGAGAGCTTCCTGTCTCTGTTTTGTACCCTTCTCTCAATCGAATTTGAAGTATCTCCTGTCGATTGATGTTGCTATAGGCTGGTTGACCGTGTTTCTTTCGCCCGTCAGTCCCTGAAAAGATTGTCCGGACTGCCTTGCCCGTCAGTCCCTGTCAAATTTAAAAGAACAAAACAGAAGGCTGATATTTTTTTATTTTTAGAAATAAATAAATATTTTATATAGAACCAGAAAGATGGCGAAATATTTTAAAGGCATGGAAGGAACCACACAAAATGATTTGGTGCTGTTGCTTTGCGAATTCACTAAAGGATGAGGTTCCTTAGCGTGCTACGTCTTCTATTTGACAGCCACATAAAATCCCATTTAGCAACAACATATTTGAGGTTCCTTACATTCTGTCTTTTGAGGTTCCTTACATTCTGTCTTTTGTGCAGTGACCCTCGATCTCTTCCTTTTTTCTTTCTTTTCTTCTCCCGGACCGAAGCCCTTTGTACGTTTTCCCTCTTCTGGGGCGTTTTGAAAAAAAATAATAAAATAAATTCTACTCATTTTATTGTCGATTTTCACATTCCATTTAATTTGTAATTATTAGAATTGATAGAAGAAATCAAATAACTTCAGATCTACAATGTTGACAGGTATATTATCAGTAAATTACCTTTAATTTTTTATTAAATTTTCCGAAATTAATTTCGAAATTAAAATAGGATTGTTAGAATGTGAAAATTTGAAGTGTTGCATTGCATGAATTGATTATTAATTTATTGTATTTAATTGCTATTGTAATTTTAAAAGTAGAGGATATATAGGGTAGAAAAATAAACTATATATGTTAGCAATTTTATTGTAATTTTACTCAATTTTCCAATTCTCAAAATTTCCATGCAATAAAAAAAATTGCAAATAAATTTCCCTTATTCAAGTTCATAACAATGGCATGCCATAAACATATTTTAGATGCCAATTGCTCAATGTAACAATTCAGTAATTAAGTAATTAAATAATCTTGAGGTTTTCAAATAATCTTGTGCTTTGAGCTTTGAGGTGAGTGGGCCATGAGGTTTTTAAATATGTGTTCAGCTTGGTGATCATGCACGTTTTTCCTCCAATTATTGAGCAATTGTGTTTTACTATAATGGTATAGATACAAAAACATACTGTGATTAGAACTTATTATTATTCAAAGAGTTCTTATTTACTGCTCGTGTGTGCAATATTTATACAAGGAGCTGGAATTGTTCATACAAGTCTTGAGGGGGTACGTACATACATATATATAATGTATATAGGCCTTTTCAATAACTTCAAATATTTTTTCTGCTGGTTCTCTACCGGTACTAGTTATATATAGCATCAAACTTTATGAATTTTATTAAAGGCATAAATATTTTTAGTATACTATTTGAAAGGAAATGTTAAGTGCTTAAATTTATTGTCAATGTGGCATTCATTTGTTTTTTCAGTGATTAGACAATTGCATAGCTCACCCATATAACATATATAATTGCAGCTGATTTATAGACTCAGCAGAAACAACTCTATAAACATAATTAGCATGACTATCAATTCTTTATATTAACTTCCTCAGGTTTGGTACTTCATTTATTATACATAGACATGATTCATTACATCCATGATTTCAGCCATACACTGATAATACATATCATGATTCGGAATCACCTTATTTCCACAAAAAAATAAAAACATACAAGCTACCATGACATCACAGTTTGCACTAATTAGCTAATTAATTATGTCGAACCATTAATATTTGATGCCATCTCAAACATCTAGCCAAACACGGGATGTAGCACCACACAGTGGGAATCTCGGATGCACCTACTTGGAGGTGCACCCAGTACCCGGAGTACCTGGAGTTCCCGGAGTACCCGGAGTACCCCTACCCGGAATAGTCGGATCTGTCGGAAGTGTCGGAGCAGTCGGAGCAGTCTGAGTACCCCCAGGACACGGAGCACCCGGTGTTCCTGGAGCACCCGGAGTACCCGGACCAGTCGTAGTACCCGCAGTTCCAGGAGTTCCCGGAGTACCTAGACCACCAGTCGTAGTAAGCTGAGTTCCCAAAATTCCCGGAGTTCCTGGAACTGCGGGAACTGCAGGAACTGCAGGAATTTCTATTGCCGAAATTGCAGGAATTGCTGGAATTGCAGGAATTGCAGGAATTGCAGGAATTTCTATACCTAGAATTTTTGAGTCTGCAGCATCTGCACCAGTGGGGACTCCTTTCACATTCACATGTTTGTCATTAGTTGTAGAGAGATCTCTTGCGGTTGCGGTGCAAACAAGAGAGCCAAGGACAAGAACCAAGAATAACTTGGAAATTGACATGCTAGACTATTGTATGTAGTAGAATATGTGTGTCTTGATCTTTTTTTGTTATTCACTTGTTGTGCTTTGTGAGGAGAGTCTGAGGGGGTTTATATAGGACTTTTTGAAAATTGGAAGGGTGAAAAAATTGGGTAATTAATGTTCTGTCACTGTGGTATGAGAGATTAAAGATGATAATTACGATTGTAGATAATATATAATTGAATTAATTTTGTGTGGTACCCCTAGAATTGATTGCTGGGTCAATATTTTCAATACTTTAAGGACCGTTTGGATAAAAGTGAGAGAGTAAAATTTTGAACAACAGAACGCTAGTTAGTATGCTATTTGGTCGAATTTGATCCGAGTAAATTTTATTTTTGATAATTAATAATATAAATAAAATATATCATACACTTAAAATGTGATCAATTTTATTTTTGATAATGAATGTGCTAATTTATTTTGCAACAAAGTATGCATTCTTTTGACATATATGTTTCAAAATTTAATTCCGAAAACATCAATGCCACATTTATTCCCTGAAAGTTTAATGTCATTTGCCAAAACATGTATGGTTTTTTAATGGGTTCGAAAGAAGCATCTATGTGTGGTACGTTTTTTTCTCACAGCTTTTTGAGGGGCAGAACTAGAAAATTTGAATAGAGGGGCTCATCTATAAAATGCATAATATGTGAATAAGGTAACAAAATTTTTGTAAGTGGAAATTGAACTCATGACCTTACAAACACAAAATAGAACTCTTACCACTAGACAACAAGCACATATTTGTCATTTTATGAAGGAGGCTAGACTATATGAAAATTAAAAAAAAAAATTTAATTAAATTTTAATATTGTTGTAAGTAGAAATTGAACTCATGACCTTAGAAACACTAAATAGAACTCTTACCACTAAACTACAAATACACATTTGTCATTTTATGAGGGTGGCTAGACTATGTGAAAACTTAAAAAAAATTAAATTAATTTTTAATATACATATTTAAAAACATTTAAATCATTGGCGTGTCTAAGCAACCTCTAACATACAAGTAGATTCGCCACTGGGCTTCCTAATTGTTCATATTAATTCACCAAAATTTTTGCTATTCCATCACTTAGCTAGGTCACCATTTCATTCTGCCTGAATAAATCACACATGCTTGATGTTTGTCGAAACATCTAGCTAGGCTAGCTCCGGAGTATCTTATGCAGTACCAGACGTAGGAGACTTTTTTGGGGTCAGTCTAAAATTCAGGGGATTCAGTAAAAATTCGTGCAATACTAAAACGAATGATTTTTTAACTCTAGCTATGAGGTATATATGGTACCTCACCAAATTGGAACTCCTAGCTCAATTTCCCAGAAATAACTCAAAGTAATTTTAGCATACATCCAGTATATTTAAATGGTATATATGTGCCGGCTTGTTTAGGTACGTAGTTTAAAGTATTTACCGCCACCAGTTTTATATGTAGTTATATTAATTTTGAGGAAAAAAAGATAAGATATATTTGAAAATGTAAAATCGGTAAAAAATTATTGTCCGCTTTGAACCATTCAAGAACAATTTGTTTGGAGATTTTTCTACTCTAGTGCTACCATACTTTATTTAACTTATCTTATATATCATCAGTTTTATTATTGTTTTATAATATATTTGTTGATAGATAATCGTCCATTTATTTTAGAAGAAAAAGAACTAAAAATATGAAAGAGCAGTACTCATGCCAACTTATTTACATCTTGAAAGAAGAAGAACTCTAAATTTGTTTGGTTTGTTTGGGAGGCGAAGATTATTTTGGTCCGATATGGTGACAAGACATGTTTTGCATGTATATATGTGTGTGTGTGTGGATATTTTGATAAATTTCAGGATATTATATATTTTATTGACAAGACATGTTTTGTATATATACATATGTGGATATTTTGGTCCGAGATGGTGACAACTTGTTTTGCCTATATATGGATATTTTGATAAATTTAAGGATATTATTTTGTATTTTGTCCTTCTTGACAAGTCATGTTTTTGTATATATATATGTGGATATTTTTCACAAGATATGGATATTTTTGTGTATATATATATGTGGATATGTGGATATATACTATACCCTAGCTCTCAACTATAATAAGTATATATCTTTATAGAACTCGTCGACATGAAAAAGAATTTTGACTTCACAAGTTGGGGGGTGGTATTAGCCACAAGAGAGGTTCGACTGCCTGCTTCCTCCTTTCTTTGACTTCTTGCGCCTCCTTTCTTTGAAAGACAGATATATAATTTGGACTTTGGACTTTGAAAAACAAGACGAAGCAGGCAGTGATTAAACAAATATATAATTTGGTAGGATTTAGTTGTCCAACCAAATTTAGGTAGCCTGATTAAATTTTTTTTTATTATAAAAAGTTAAAAACGAATATATTAGGAAAGAGCATAGGCGGACATTCTAAAATTATTATAAATTTTGATAATAAAATAATCATGCGTTGCTCCGGTGATTTTTTAATTTGAAAACACATCCTCATACACTTGAGCAAAATGGGGTGGCAGGGAGAAAAAATAGAACAGTTGTTGAGATAGGTTGAAGCATGCTCAAATTCAAGAACCTACCAAACAAATTCTGGGCTTAGATAGTTGCAATGTGTTGAATATTTCACCAACAAAATCTGGTTGGAATAAAACTCCATTTGAGGCATGGTTCGAGAGGAAAACAGGGGTAGGTCATTTAAGAATATTTGGATGTATAGCCTATGCATTTGTTAATCCACAGAAAAGAACCAAACTTGATGAAAAATCTGGAAAATGTGTTTTCATCGGGTATTGTACACAATCTAAAGGGTATCGGTTGTATAGTCCAGAAAGTGGTAAGATTTTAATAAGTAGAAATGTGGTGTTTGATGAAGAAGCAAGATGTCAGTGGGAGGATATTGCACACCAACCATAGATTGAAGAAACAACAGAAGAAGTAGCAGAAATGGCTGCACAACAGGAACCTGCAGGCAGCAGTTACAGTTAGCGTGGACCAAGTGTTTAGTCTATACCTGACATGCCATCAAGGAAATTCAAAACCTTACAAGAGCTGTATGAAACAACACAATTTCTTCTTGTTGCAGATCCCACAACCTATGAAGAGGCCACAAAAAAGGAGGAATGGTGCAAAGCAATGCAAGAAGTTGTACATGCAATCGAGAAGAACAATACTTGTCCCTTGGTGAAGCGTCCTGAAGGTAAAAATGTTATTGGTTTAAAATGGGTTTTCGAAACTAAATTCGGTGAAGATGGAAGTGTTCAAAAGTTCAAAGCTAGACTTGTGGCAAAGGGTTATGCACAAGAATATGGTATAGATTATGAAGAAACATTTTCACCGATTGCAAGGTTTGAAACGGTGAGATTGCTGTTAGCTTTGATAGCTCAAATGAAAAGAGCCGTGTATCAATTTGATGTCAAATACGCCTTTCTCAATGGAGAATTGATGGAGGAAGTTTATGTAGAGCAGCCAAGAGGTTTTGAAGTGAAATGCATGGAAAGATTGATTCATACTTCATCAATTCAGGTTTTAAAACAAGTAAGAGTGAGCCCAATTTGTATGTTAAAAAGGGTGAAAAAGGAGAGTTGTTGATTGTGTGTTTGTATGTAGATGATATGATCTATATGGGCACAACTGAAAGTTTTTTCAATGAATTTCGGACAAGCATGAAAAGGGAGTTTGAGATGACTGATTTTGGTTTGTTGCACTACTTTCTCTGTTTGGAAGTAGAGCAAGACTATGGTAGCATTTTTATTTCTCAAAGGAAGTATGCAAAGGATTTGCTAAAGAAATTCGGTATGCATAGTTGCAAGGCAGTAACTACTCCCATGAATAATAATGAGAAGTTAACAAGAGATGATGGTACGGGTTTTTGTGATGAAACAAAGTTTAGAAGCCTAGTTGGAGGTTTGATTTACTTAACCCATACAAGACCAGATATATCCTATGAAGTTGGAGTGATATCGAGGTACATGCATTATCCGACCAAGCATCACTTTGGAGCAGCAAAGAGAGTACTGAAATACATCTCAGGAACAATAGATTTCGGGCTGTGGTACGGTAACACAAATTCCTTAGTTATTTAGTTATAGTGACAGGGATTGGGCAGGATGTTCAGAAGATAGAAGAAGCACCTCCGGTCACATGTTCTCCCTTGGATCAAGTGCAATTAGCTGGAGATCGAAGAAACAAGCAACAGTGGCACTTTCATCCTTAGAAGCTGAATACATTGCGGTCAATTCAGTTGCTTGTCAAGCAGTGTGGCTCAAGCGAATTCTAGAAGATGTTGGACAGGTGCAACAGCACCCAACTCCTATCTATTGTGACAATCAATCAGCCATTTCCATGACGAAGAATCCTGTGTTCCATGGAAGGTCAAAGCACATCGACATTCGACTTCATTTCATCAGAGATCTAGTGGCAGAGAAGATACTTGAGCTGAAGTTTGTTTAGAAAATCGTAAGGCATATATTCTAACCAAGGCGTTGGTACTAAGCACATTTGAAAATTTGTGAAAGAAGCTTGGAGTAAATGGTTTTGAATCAAGGGGGAGTGTTGAATATTGATCCAAAATTAACAACACCGAATTAGAAGCCTATGATTCAGTGGAGATAACGTGTCTACACGAAATAGAAGTCTGTGACGTGTCTACCAAAAATAGAAGTCTGTGTTAGAGGATTTGGTGGTTCACTAAGCTTAGATTCTGCTATAGGCGTGTAGTGGAGTTACTTGTTTCCTTATTTACTCTAGACAAAATTAGTGCAGGTACTGGGGTTAGTTTTTCTAAATTTAGTTGAGTCATGAGTTGTAGTAGGTTTCTAAATTTAGCCTTTTTGTTTAGCTATAAATTGAGATGTACTTTGTATCCAAATTAAAGGAATCAATAGAAGTTAATTTCAGCAGCAAATTTCTTTCCAAAATTTCCAACATCAAAAGCCTGGAGGCAAATACATCTTTTGTAGCATATCTCAACTGAGTACATGTCGAAAGTAAAAGCTCATCATAGAACTCCCGAAGCCCTAAAACCTTTTTAGATATTATAGATGTATATCCCTCAATACCCACACCTTGCAACCTTGCCCCTTTTGCTAAGATATCAGCTTTCTCCCTTGTCATTTTAGTCTATTGCTACATGACTGCAACTAAATGATCTATGTAACCTCATTTGCTTCCAATCCTCACCATAATTCTTGTATGCTCTCCAATCTGAATCTAATGAGGGAAGCACATTTGATGCCAACTGTGCAAGTCCATTGTTGTTTGTGTAAATAGAACACCCTTCCAAGTGCTATCCCTTTTGAATGTGAGATGAGCAAACACGAACATGCCTTGATCCGTATATGACTAGTTTACCTCTATCACAAATGATAAAATCAATACCACCTTGCCAAGACTATAGCAATGAGCCATCTGTGTAGACATGAATCAGTTGTGAACCGCTGCCATCAGTCCTTCATCTTGATGACCGCTATTTGCATCCTTTTTGCTATGTCACAATACCATGAGGATTTCAAACCAATGGCATCTCCCCTGTATAGGCTATCGTATTTCTGCACCTCCAGAGAATCCAATGGCATAAATATTTTTAGTATACTATTTGAAAGGAAATGTTAAGTGCTTAAATTTATTGTCAATTTGGCATTCATTTGTTTTTTCGGTGATTAGACAATTGCATAGTTCACCCATATAACATATATAATTGCAGCTGATTTATAGACTCAGAAGAAACAACTCTATAAACATAATTAGCATGACTATCAATTCTTTACATTAACTTCCTCAGGTTCGGTACTTCATTTATTATACATAGACATGATTCATTACATCCATGATTTCAGCCATACACTGATAATACATATCATGATTCGGAATCACCTTATTTCCACAAAAAAATAAAAACATACAAGCTACCATGACATCACAGTTTGCACTAATTAGCTAATTAATTATGCCAAACAATTAATATTTCATGCCATCTCAAACAGTTAGCCAAACATGGGACATAGCACCACACAGTGGGAATCTCGGATGCACCTATTTGGAGGTGCACCCAGTACCCGGAGTACCTGGAGTTCCCGGGGTACCCGGAGTACCCCTACCCGGAATAGTCGGATCTGTCGGAAGTGTCGGAGCAGTCGGAGCAGTCTGAGTACCCCCAGGACACGGAGCACCCGGTGTTCCCGGAGCACCCGGAGTACCCGGACCAGTCGTAGTACCCGCAGTTCCAGGAGTTCCCGGAGTACCTAGACCACCAGTCGTAGTAAGCTGAGTTCCCAGAATTCCCGGAGTTCCTGGAACTGCGGGAACTGCAGGAACTGCAGGAATTTCTATTGCCGAAATTGCAGGATTTGCAGGAATTGCAGGAATTTCTATTGCAGGAATTGCAGGAATTGCAGGAATTGCTGGAATTGCAGGAATTTCTGTACCTAGAATTTTTGAGTCTGCAGCATCTGCACCAGTGGGGACTCCTTTTACATTCACATGTTTGTCATTAGTTGTAGTGAGATCTCTTGCAGTTGCGGTGCAAACAAGAGCGCCAAGGACAAGAACCAAGAATAACTTGGAAATTGACATGCTAGACTATTGTATGTAGTAGAATATTTGTGTTTTGATCTTTTTGTGTTATTCACTTGTTGTGCTTTCTAAGGAGAGTCTGAGGGGGTTTATATAGGACTTTTTGAAAATTGAAAGGGTGAAAAAATTGGGTAATTAATGTTCTGTCAGTGTGGTATGAGAGATTAAAGATGATAATTACGATTGTAAATAATATATAATTGAATTAATTTTGTGTGGTACCCCTAGAATTGATTGCTGGGTCAAAATTTTGAACAACAAAACACTAGTTAGTACGCTATTTGGTCGAATTTGACCCGAGTAAATTTTATTTTTGGTAATTAATAACATAAATAAAATATATCATACACTTAAAATCTCATCAATTTTGTTTTTGATAATGAATGTGCTGATTTATTTTCCAACAAAGTATACATTCTTTTGACATATATGTTTCAAAGTTTAATTTTGAAAACATCAATGCCACATTTATTCCCAGAAAGTTTAATGTCATTTGCCAAAACATGTATGATTTTTTTGATGGTTTGAAAGAAGCATCTATGTGTGGTACGTTTTTTTCTCACAGTTTTTTGAGAGGCAGAACTAGAAAATTTGAATAGAGGGGCTCATCTATGAAAAGCATAATATGTAAATAAGGTAACAAAATTTTTGTAAGTGGAAATTGAACTCATGACCTTACAAACATAAAATAGAACTCTTACCACTAGACTACAAGCACACATTTGTCATTTTATGAGGGAGGCTAGACTATATGAAAATTAAAAAAAAAAAATTTAATTAAATTTTAATATTGTTGTAAGTAGAAATTGAACTCATGACCTTAGAAACACTAAATAGAACTCTTACCACTAGACTACAAATACACATTTGTCATTTTATGAGAGTGGCTAGACTATGTGAAAACTTAAAAAAAAAAAAATTAAATTTTAATATACATATTTAAAAACATTTAAATCATTGGCGATTCTAAGCATCCTCTAACATACATGTAGATCCGCCACTGGGCTTCCTCATTGTTCATATTAATTCACCAAAATTTTTGCTATTCCATCACTTGGCTAGGTCACCATTTCATTCTGCCTGAATAAATCACACATGCTTGATGTTTGTCGAAACATCTAGCTAGGCTAGTTCCGGAGTATCTTATGCAGTACCAGACGTAGTAGACTTTTTTGGGGTCAAGCAGTCTAAAATTCAGTAAAAATTCGTGCAATATTAAAACGAATGATTTTTTAACTCTAGCTATGAGGTATATATGGTACCTCACCAAATTCGAACTCAATTACCCCTATCCTATTGGATAAAATTGTTCTTTAACAAAAAGCCAAATATTTCCTCAATAATGTAATTTTAGCATACATCCAGCATACTTAAATGGTATATATGTGCCGGCTGGTTTAGGTACGTAGTTTAAAGTATTTACCGCCACCAGTTTTATATGTAGTTATATTAATTTTGAGGAATAAAAGATAAGATATGTTTGAAAATGTAAAATCGGTAAAAAATTATTGCCGCTTTGAACCATTAAAGAACAATTTGTTTGCAGATTTTTCTACTCTAGTGCTACCGTACTTTTTTTAACTTATCTTATATATCATCAGTTTTCTTATTATTTTATAATATATTTGTTGATAGATAATCGTCCATTTTTTTTAGAAGAAAAAGAACTAAAAATATGAAAGAGTAGTACTCATGCCAACTTATACACATCTTGAAAGAAGAAGAACTCTAAATTTGTTTGGTTTGTTTGGGAGGCGAAGATTATTTTGGTCCGATATGGTGACAAGACATGTGTTGCATATATATATATGTGTGTGTGGATATTTTGATAAATTTCAGGATATTATCTATTTCGTATATTATTTTTTTATTGACAAGACATGTTTTGTATATACACATATGTTGATATTTTGGTCCGAGATGGTGACAACATGTTTTGCCTATATATGGATATTTTGATAAATTTCAGGATATTATTTTGTATTTTTTCCTTCTTGACAAGTCATGTTTTGTATATATATATGTGGATATTTTTCACGAGATATGGATATTTTTGTGTATATATATATATGTGGATATGTGGATATATACTATACCCTAGCTCTCAACTATAATAAGTATATATCTTTATAGAACTAGTCGACATGAAAAAGAATTTTGACTTCACAAGTTGGGGGGTGGTATTAGCCACAAGAGAGGTTCGACTGCCTGCTTCCTCCTTTCTTTGACTTCTTGCGCCTCCTTTCTTTGAAAGACAGATATATAATTTGGACTTTGGACTTTGAAAAACAAGACGAAACAGGCAGTGATTAAACAAATATATAATTTGGTAGGATTTAGCTGTCCAACCAAATTTAGGTTGCCTGATTAAAATATTTTTTTTATTATAAAAAGTTAAAAACGGATATATTAGGAAAGAGCATAGGCGGACATTCTAAAATTATTATAAATTTTGATAATAAAATAATCATGCGTTGCACCGGTGATTTTTTAATTTGAAAACACATCCTCATACACCTGAGCAAAATGGGGTGGCAGGGAGAAAAAATAGAACAGTTGTTGAGATAGGTTGAAGCATGCTCAAATTCAAGAACCTACCAAACAAATTCTGGGCTTAGGCAGTTGCAATGTGTTGAATATTTCACCAACAAAATCTGGTTGGAATAAAACTCCATTTGAGGCATGGTTCCAGAGAAAAACAGGGGTAGGTCATTTAAGAATATTTGGATGTATAGCCTATGCATTTGTTAATCCACATAAGAGAACCAAACTTGATGAAAAATCTGGAAAATGTGTTTTCATTGGGTATTGTACACAGTCTAAAGGGTATCGGTTGTATAGTCCAGAAAGTGGTAAGATTTTAATAAGTAGAAATGTGGTGTTTGATGAAGAAGCAAAATGTCAGTGGGAGGATATTGCACACCAACCATAGATTGAAGAAACAACAGAAGATGTAGAAGAAATGGCTGCACAACAGCAACCTGCAGGCAGCAGTTCCAGTTAGGGTGGACCAAGTGTTTAGTCCATACCCGACATGCCATCAAGGAAATTCAAAACCTTACAAGAGCTGTACGAAACAACACAATTTCTTCTTGTTGCAGATCCCACAACCTATGAAGAGGCCACAGAAAAGGAGGAATGGTGCAAAGTAATGCAAGAAGTTATACATGCAATCGAGAAGAACAAAACTTGGCACTTGGTGAAGCGTCCTGAAGGTAAAAATGTTATTGGTTTAAAATGGGTTTTCAAAACTAAATTCGGTGCTGATGGAAGTGTTCAAAAGTTCAAAGCTAGACTTGTGGCAAAGGGTTATGCACAATAATATGGTATAGATTATGAAGAAACATTTTCACCGGTTGCAAGGTTTGAAACGGTGAGATTGCTGTTAGCTTTGGCAGCTCAAATGAAAAGAGTCGTGTATCAATTTGATGTCAAATATGCCTTTCTCAATAGAGAATTGATAGAGGAAGTTTATGTAGAGCAGCCAAGAGGTTTTGAAGTGAAAGGCAAGGAAAGATTGATTCATTCTTCATCAATTCAGGTCTTAAAAGAAGTAAGAGTGAGCCCAATTTGTATGTTAAAAAGGGTGAAAAAGGAGAATTGTTGATTGTGTGTTTGTATGTAGATGATATGATCTATATGGGCACAAGTGAAAGTTTGTTGAATGAATTTTGGACTAGCATGAAAAGGGAGTTTGAGATGACTGATTTTGGTTTGTTGCACTACTTTCTCGGTTTGGAATAGAGCAAGACTATGGTAGCATTTGTGTTTCTCAAAGGAAGTATGCAAAGGATTTGCTAAAGAAATTCGGTATGCATAGTTGCAAGGCAGCAACTACTCCAATGAATAATAATGAGAAGTTAACAAGAGATGATGGTACGGGTTTTTGTGATGAAACAAAGTTTAGAAGCCTAGTTGGAGGTTTGATTTACTTAACCCATACAAGACCAGATATATCCTATGAAGTTGGAGTGATATCGAGGTACATGCATTATTTGACCAAGCATCACTTTGGAGCAGCAAAGAGAGTACTGAAATACATCTCAAGTACAACAGATTTCGGGCTGTGGTACGGTAACACAAATTTCTTAGTTATTTGGTTATAGTGACAGGGATTGGGCAGGATGTTCAGAAGATAGAAGAAGCACCTCGGGTCACATGTTCTCCCTTGGATCAAGTGCAATTAGTTGGAGATCGAAGAAACAAGCAACAGTGGCACTTTCATCCTCAGAAGCTGAATACATTGCAGTCAATTCAGCTGCTTGTCAAGCAGTGTGGCTTAGGCGAATTCTAGAAGATATTGGACAGGTGCAGCAGCAGCCAACTCCTATCTATTGTGACAATCAATCAGCCATTTCCATGACGAAGAATCCTGTGTTCCATGGAAGGTCAAAGCACATCAAGCAGTGTGTCTACCCGAAATAGAAGTCTGTGACGTGTCTACCAAAAATAGAAGTCTGTGTTAGAGGATTTGGTGGTTCACTAAGTTTTGATTCTGCTATAGGCGTGTAGTGGAGTTAGCTGTTTCCTTATTTACTATAGACAGAATTAGTGCAGGTACTGGGGTTAGTTTTTCTAAATTTAGTTGAGTCATGAGTTGTAGTAGGTTTCTAAATTTAGTCTTTTTGTTTAGCTATAAATTGAGATGTACTTTGTATCCGAATTAAAGGAATCAATAGAAGTTAATTTCAGCAGCAAATTTCTTCTCTTTGTTGTTGTATCGTTCCAAAATTTCCAACATCAAAAGCCTGGAGGCAAATACATCTTTTGTAGCATATCTCAACTGAGTACATGTCGAAAGTAAAAGGTCATCATACAACTCCCGAAGCCCTAAAACCTATTTAGATATTGTAGATGTATATCCCTCAATACCCACACCTTGCAGCCTTGCCCCTTTTGCTAAGATATCAGCTTTCTCCCCTGTCATTTTAGTCTATTGCGACATGACTGCAACTAAATGATCTATGTAACCTCATTTGCTTCCAATCCTCACAACAATTCTTGTATGCTTTCCAATCTGAATCTAATGAGGGAAGCACATTTGATGCCAACTGTGCAAGTCCATTGTTGTTTGTGTAAATAGAACACCCTTCCAAGTGCTATCCCTTTTGCATGAGAGATGAGCAAACACGAACATGCCTTGATCCGTACATGACTAGTTTACCTCTATAACAAATGATAAAACCAATACCACTTTGCCAAGACTATAGCAATCTGTGTAGACATGAATCAGTTGTGAACCGCTGCCATCAGTCCTTCATCTTGATGACCTCTATTTGCATCCTTTGTGCTATGTCATAATACCATGAGGATTTCAAACCAATGGCATCTCCCCTGTATAGGCTATCGTATTTCTGCACCTCCAGAGAGCCCACATGTGATTTGCCATGACCTCCAGGTACCCGCAAAAGATACGTTGACACTTTTCTCCTTTCCTCATTTTTGTTGTTTAACTTGTTTTTTGTAATTGTAAAAACCTATGTTATTCAACCGCCTGTTACACTGCTTAAGTTTTTGAAAAAAAAATATAAATTCAGTTGTAACATGTAACCATATAATCAATGCATTATATTTGATTGGTCCGTAAGTGTTGTTTGATTCAGTCCAGGCAGAGACAACATGATTTATACAACTGGGTCCCTCGGAGATCTCAAGTGTACCCTTTTAGGTTGAATTGTATATAATGCAACTCATGACAAGTTGTAGGGTCCTAGCCTGCAAACAAACACTGTCAAATTTAAAAGAACAAAACAGAAGGCTGATATTTTTTATTTTTAGAAATAAATTAATATTTTATGTAGAACCAGAAAGATGGCAAAAAAATTTTAAGTCATGGAAGGAACCACACCAAATGATTTGGTACTGTTGATATGTGAATTCACTAAAGGATCACATATTTGATGCGGTTCCTTAGCGTGCTACAACGTCTTCCGTTCGACAGCCACATAAAATCCCATTTAGCTACAACATATTTGATGCAGTTTCCTCACATTCTGTCTTTTGCGCACTGACCCTCGATCTCTTGCTTTTTTCTTTCTTTTCTTCTCCCGGACCGAACCCCTTTGTACGTTTTCCCTCTTCTGGGGCGTTTTGAAAAAAAAATAATAAAATAAATTATTCTCATTTTGTTGTCCATTTTCAAATTCCATTTAATTTGTAGTTATTAGAATTGATAGAAGAAATCAAAGAACTTCAGATCTACAATTGACAAGGTAAATTATCAGTAAATTACCTTTAATTTTTGATTAAATTTTCTGAATTTAATTTCGAAATTAAAATAGAATTGTTAGAATGGGAAAAATTGAAGTGTTGCATGGAATGAATTGATTGTTAATTTATTCTATTTAATTGTTATTATAATTTTAAAAATAGAGGATATATAGGGTAGAAAATTAAACTATGTTACCAATTTTATTGTAATTTTACTCAATTTTCCAATTCTCAAAATTTCCATGCAATAAACAAAATTGCAAATAAATTTCCCTTATTCAAGTTCATAACAATGTCATACCATAAACAAATTTTAGATGCCAATTGCCAAATGTAACACTTCCAAAAAAAGAGAATGAACAAAGAAGAAAATTAAGTAATTAAATAATCTTGAGCTTTGAGCTTTGAGGTGAGTGGCCCATGAGGTTATCATGCACGCTCTTCCTCCTACTATTGATCAATTGTGTTTTACTATAATGGTATAGATACAAAAACATACCGTGATTAGAACTTCTTATTATTCAAAGAGTTCTTATTTACAGCTCGTGTATGCAATATTTATACAAGGAGCTGGAATTGTTCATGCAAGTCTGAGGGGGCGCATACATATATATAATTTATATAGGCCTTTTCAATAACTTCAACTATTTTTTCTGCTGGTTCTGTAGTACTAGTTATATATAATTTATCAAACTTTATGAATTTTATTAAAGAAGGCATAAATATTTTTAGTATACTATTTGAAGGGAAATGTTAAGTGCTTAAATTTATTGTCAATTTGGCGTTCATTTGTTTTTTCAGTGATTAGACAATTGCATAGTTCACCCATATAACATACATAATTGCAGCTGATTTATAGACTCAGCAGAAACAACTCTATAAACATAATTAGCATGACTATCAATTTTTTATATTAACTTCTTCAGGTTCGGTACTTCATTTCTTATACATAGATATGATTCTATACATAGACATGATTTCAGCCTTACACTGATAATACATACATATCATGATTCAGAATCACCTTATTTCGACAAAAAAAATAAAAACATACAAGCTAGCATGACATCAAAGTTTGCACTAATTAGCTAATTAATTATACCAAACCATGAAGATTGGATGGAATCTCAAACATTTAGCGAAACACGGGATGTAGTGCTACAGTGGGTACCTCGGATGCACCTATTTGGAGGCGCACCCAGTACCCGGAGTACCTGGAGTTCCCGGAGTACCCGGAGTACCCTTACCTGGAATAGTCGGAGCAGTCGGAAGTGTCGGAGCAGTCGGAGTAGTCTTAGTACCCCCAGGACATGGAGCACCCGGAGTTCCCGGAGCACCCGGAGTACCCGGACCAGTCGTAGTACCTGGAGCTCCAGGAGTTCCCGGAGTACCTAGACCACCAATCGTAGTACCCGGAGTTCCCGGAACTGCAGGAACTGCCGGAATTTCTATTTTCGACTCTGCAGCATCTGCACCAGTGGAGACTCCTTTCACATTCACATGTTTGTTATTAGTTGCAGAGAGATCTCGTGCGGTTGCGGTGCAAACAAGAGCGCCAAGGAGAAGAACCAAGAATAACTTGGAAATTGACATGCTAGACTCCTATTGTATGTAGTAGAATATATGTGTCCTGGTCTTTTTGTGTTATTCACACTGTTGTGCTTTGTGAGAAGATGCTGAGGGGGTTAATATAGGACTTCTTTGCAAATTGAAAGGGTGAAAAAAATTGGGGTAATTAATTTTCTGTCACTGTAGTATGAGAGATTAAAGATGATAATTACGATTATAAATAATATATAATTGAATTAATTTTGTGTGGTACCCCTAGAATTGATTGTTGGGTCAATATTTTCAATAGTTTGAGGACCGTTTGGATAAAAGTGAGAGAGAGTACAATTTTGAACAACAAAACGCTAGTTAGTACGTTATTTGGTCGAATTTGACCAAAGTAAATTTTATTTTTGATAATTCATAACATAAATAAAATATATCATACACTTAAAATCTCATTAATTTTATTTTTGATAATGAATGTGCCGATTTATTTTGCACCAAAGTATGCATTCTTTTGACATATATGTTTCTAAGTTTAATTCTGAAAATAACAATGCCACATTTCTTCCCTGAAAGTTTAATGTCATTTGCCAAAACATGTATGGTTTCTTTGATGGGTTTGAAAGAACCATCTATGTGTGGTGTGTTTTTTTTCTCACAGCTTCAGAACTAGAAAATTTGAATAGAGGGGCTTATCTATAAAGTGCATAATATGTGAATAAGGTAACAAAATTGTTGTAAGTAAAAATTGAACTCACGACCTTACAAACACCAAATAAAACTCTTACCACTTGACTACAAGCACACATTTGTCATTTTATGTGGGAGGCTGTTGCACCAAAAAGGTATAGTACAAAGTTTCAGTACAGCAAGCTGTACCTTTTAACCTTAAATACGGTCTTCGGTTCAGACTGCAAGTGCACAGTCCTACCGAATAGTATATTGTCGGGTATCGATCACAGGGACGGTTCAAATCTAAACCGGACTCTACTTAAATTAGTTAGGTACTAGAAGTGAGAAAAGGTTGGTTTGGTTGTTTAAGTTTCCTAAACAGTTCAGTAGCAATGATTAAATGCGAGAAAGTAAATAACTTGGTTTAAATCAATAATAAAAGGCATCTCCAGGGTTTCAGACTCATCTCAGTTCTGCCTCTCAGTTCCTGATATAGACCGTGTGGTTTCCCACACGGGTCAAGTCAGGTTACACGGGCCGAATACTTTCGTACACGGTCCGTGTCAACTTCGAGTTAATGCACCAGTTACTATTTTCTTGTGTTGTTCCTTTGTGTAGGGTTCTACTGACCAAACCTAATGTTCCTAAACCTCAACTCTCATATATTGGTTCATAAAACTTGGTATGGAGTTGCAATATTTACCCTCGTCGAATTCTAAACATCAACTTTTGTGTTGGTCCGAATTACCTAGTTGCTTGTTTGGTATTCTAAAGGTATTCTCTTATCTGTCGATAAGAGGAAATGTTCACCTTTCGGGTATTATTTGGTTTCACCTTTCGGATCACTAAACCTACCTCATGTACTTAGCTTTGGTTGAGAGATTTTAAAGGGGAGAATGCGCTTTAGATGTGATCATGCATCTAGTAACAAACCAATAAAAAGCAAACAACTTAATCTAAGCAATTAAAATCCAACACAATCAAACAAACACAAATTCTAACACAAGATTCCAATAACTATCATGCAAAACAAAACATTTGATTATATCTTAACCCTAGAAACAAATAAAACTACTCAAACATAGTTATAAAACAAGTAAAAGAAATGATAAAAGAAACAGCCATGACAAAACCCAAAGTACTAAGAAGATCCGTCGAAAACTCGCGTCTTTCGCTTCTCAACTTCGTCTCCAAGCTTAGCCGCCAAGTCCAAACCCTCCAATATGCTCCTCTGGTCCAGAATTAGCTCTTAGGTGCAAGAAATCCTGTATATATCCATCTCTGGCTGACCTTCCTTCATTAGACGTTGTTTCCAGATTCTGGATCTGTTTCCGGATTTGTCTGGTACAACCCGGACAAGATTTTGTACGAGTCGGACAGGATGTTGTACGGGTCGTGTAAGATGTTGTACGGGCCATGTAGAATTTCCGGAAATGCCTGTTTCTTTTGCTCAGATTGTAGATCTTCTCGCAAGTTTTCCGAAAAGTGGTCGTACACTCAAAACGGAGTTACAAGTCAAAAGTTGTGACTGTTTTAAGTTCGGATGCTGAAATTTCAGCAGAATGTTGTCCGACCCGGACAAAATGTTGTCCAGCATGGACAGAATGTTCAGAAAACAGATTTTCTTCCCATTTTCACCTGTTTCCTGCAAGATAAGAATAAAAGTACAGCAGTACCATATTCTATAGATATTTAATGGAATAAACATGGTTTCACTGTTTTGGACACAGGTTTTGGTACAGAATTCGGTCGGAAATATAGATATAATAGCGTGATATCAAATTCCCCCAAGCTGAAATCTTGCTTGTCCTCAACCAAAAATCCCAACTTAGGTATCGGGCTGGACTTTGGATTATCTAAATGCAGATTAAATTCTAAATGTGAAGAATTTACGTGAGTTTGCTATAGTTAAGAATCCCGAGAATCCTTTTGGGTATAATTTAGGCTTTCCTTGATCAATCTTGATTCACCCCACGAAATTACTCACAACGGGATCAATGTACGGCTCGTGTGGATCGGATTGGAATGGGCAGTTGTTTGAGTTGTCGAATGGTGCATTGTTGTAGAAATTGCGATTGAAGTTGCTGGGATAGTTGACCTGTTCGGGTTCCTCATCCCATTCCGCCAGTGGGAAATACTCGTAAGAGTGCCTTCATGCTCATTTTGATTAAAGCCTCTTGCATGGCCTCCTCCAGCTCAGCAGCTCTAGCATATAGAGCTGTGATCTTATCAACCCTGTATCGACCACCTCCTCCTCCTCAAGAATTGTCATGGTCGGATTTATTAGCTTGATTTATTTCCTGATAATGTATAGATTTAGATATTATAAAATAGAAACAAAATAGAAAAAACAAGTATATGATTCTTTTCTTATAGGATAGGTTCAAGGGCTTATGCCTAAAAGCATTGCTTGTATTCGGCTATATAGCCATGCATACAGAATTTGATGTATGAATTATTCAAGTTTATATGAAATAAAGAATAGGGAGGGTTGGTGGGAGTGTGGTGTTTATCTTTGTTCAATTTATATTTTTTGTACAGTAGAGACTAGGCTTTTGCCCGGTCCACATTTCATATGGAGTTTTGTGGGCTACCTTAGTTAGTACCCGATTCAGAAGAGGTTCAATGGAAGTGAGGTATACTAAATCATACTCCTCACCATCTCCATTAATGTTTGATTGTGCTCTTTCAGCCACACCGTTCATTGCGGGCGAGCCCTCTTGAACCATATATAACAGGTGATTTTCAATATAGTTTTTCCAATGAAGTACGTGGTTTGAATTCAAGCTATTTTTCTTTTAAACTCTTTGTTATGTTAGGTAGTTTGCATTTTTAATGGGTATTAGCTTATAACAAGACTGTCAGTTTGGGTTAGGATTGTTTAATTAGGTACTGACGCTCACACTTTTCTCTTTTTCTCATTTTTTGTGTTATAACTTATTTTTTGTAATTGTAAAAACCTATGTTTTATTCAACCGCCTGTTACACTGCTTAAGTTTTTGAAAAAAAATATAAATTCAGTTGTACTATGTAATCATATAATCAATGCATTATTTCTGATTGGTCCGTAAGTGTTGTTTGATTCAGTCCAGGCAGAGACAACATGATTTATACAACTGGGTCCCTCGGAGATCTCAAGTGTACCCTTTTAGGTTGAATTGTATATAATGCAACTCATGACAAGTTGTAGGGTCCTAGCCTGCAAACAAACACTGTCAAATTTAAAAGAACAAAACAGAAGGCTGATATTTTTTATTTTTAGAAATAAATTAATATTTTATGTAGAACCAGAAACATCACGAAATTTTTTCAAGGCATGGAAGGAACCACACCAAATGATTTGATGCCGTTCCTTTACGAATTCACTAAATAATCACATATTTGATGCGGTTCCTTAGCATGCTACAACGTCACTTGTTCGGTGGTAACATAAAATCCAATTTAATTAGAAACTACATATTCGATGCAGTTTCCTTATACTGCGTTATGCGTACCATGACCCTCGATCTCTTCCCTCTTATGTTGTGTTTTACAAAGAAAAAAAATCCTTCTCTTGTTGTCTACTTTCACATTTTATTTACAAACTGATTATAAGAATTGAGATAAGAACTTAAAAAACTTCAGATCTACAACATTGACAAGGTAAATTACCAATAAATTACCTTTAGTATTTTGATTATTTTTTCCCATAATTGATGGCTATAAAATAAAAAATTTAGAATGTGAAAAAATTAAAGTGTTGATTTTCATGAATTGATTATTAATTTATTATATGGAATTGTTATTGTAATTTTAAAAATAGAGGATATATTGGATAGAAAATTAAACTATTTAACCAATTTTATCATAAATTTACTCAATTTTCCAATTCTCAATGCAATAAACAAAATTGCAAATAAATTTACCTTATTCAAGTTCATAACAACGACTTGATCTATTTGTGCCATAAAAACAATTTAGATGCCATTTGGTCAATGTAACACTTACAAAAAAGAAAAAGAAGAATAAGTAATTAAATAATCTTGAGCTTCGAGGTGAGTGGCCCATTAGACTACAGAAATATCTCTTGAATCGTTTGGTGATCATGCATGCTCTTCCTCCATCTATTGATCAATTGTGTTTCATCAATAAATGTGCTTCACTATAGTGGTTAGAACTTCTTATTATTCAAAGAGTTCTTATTTACTGCTCGTGTGTGCAATATTTATACAAGGAGCTGGAATTATTCATGCAAGTCTGAGGGCCCGGGTACGTACATATATATAATTTATATAGGACTTTTACATATTAAAGAACAATTTAAAAAAAAAATGTTTTATTAAAGAAGGCATAAATATCAATTTCATTTGTTTTTTCAGTGATTAGACAATTGCATAGTTCTCCCATATAACATATATAATTGCAGCTGATTCATAGACTCAGCAGAAACAACTCTATAAACATATATAATTAGCGAGACTATCAATTTTTCATAATTACTTCCTCAGGTTCGGTACCTTATTTCATATTCATAGACATGATTCAATACATCCATGGTTTAGCCTTACACTGATAATACAAATCATGATTCAGAATCACCTTACTACGAGTAAAAAAAAGGAAAAACATACTATCGAGCATCACATCACAGTTGCACTAACTAGCTAATTAATTATACCGAACCATTAAGATTTGATGCCATCTCAAGCATTTAGCCAAACACGGGACGGAGTGCCACTGTAGGTACCTCGGATCCATCTATTTGGCAGCGCACCCGGTACCCGGAGTACCTGGAGTTCCCGGAGTACCCGGAGTACCCCTACCCGGAATAGTTGGAGCAGTTGGAAGTGTCGGAGCAGTCGGAGCAGTCCGAGTACCCCCAGGACAGGGAGCACCCGGAGTTCCCGGGGCACCCGGAGTACCTGGACCAGTCGTAGTACCCGGAGTTCCAGCAGCTCCCGGAGTACCAACCCCACCAGTATTAGTACCCGGAGTTCCCGGAGATACTGGAGTTCCCGGAGTTCCCGGAGTTACCGGAGTTTCTGGAGTTTCTGGAGTTTCTGGAGTTTCTGGAGTTTCTGGAGTACCTATACCTATTCCTACACTTATAAGAAATTTTGAGTCTGTTGCATCTGCAGCAGTGGAGACTCCTTTCACATTCACATGCTTGTCATTAGTTGTAGAGAGATCTCTTGCGGTTGTGGTGCAAACGAGAGCGCCAAGGAGAACAATCAAGTACAACTTGGAAATTGACATGCTAGACTATATATTATTAGGAGAGTCTGAGGGGGTTTATATAGGACTATTTTGCAAATTGGATGGGTGAAAAAATTGGGGTAATTGATGTCCTGTCAGAGTGGTATGAGAGATTAAAGATGATAATTATGATAGTAAATAATATATAATTAATTGAACTAATTTTGTGTGGTACCCGTAGAATTAATTGTTGGGTCAATTTTTTTATATACTTTAAAGACCGTTTGGATAAAAGTGTGAGATTTGACCCGAATAAATTTTTATTTTTGATAAATTATTTCATAAATAAAATATATCATACACTTAAAAGCTCACCAATTGAAGAAACAAAAATCTGAATGTGCTGATTTATTTTGCAACAAAGTTCATTGTTATTTGGCTAAAAAGTATGGGTCCTTTTGACATATATGTTTCAAAGTCTAATTCTGAAAACAACAATGCCACATTTATTCCCTAAAAGTTTAGTGTGATTTGCTAAAACATGTCTGGTTTCTTTGATGGGTTTGAAAAAATCATTTATATGTTGTATGTTTTTTTTCTCACGGCTTCCTCACTGTTCATATTAATTCACCAATAATTTTGCTATTTCATCACTGGTCACCATTTGAAAGAAGCATCTAGAGGTGCAATCGGATCGGATCAGATAGTGATAATATCATATCCGTATTCATTTTTGTTTCTCTGATACAGATAAAAATTTCAGATATTAGATGGATACGAATAAGGATCGGATATTAAATGAATACAGATACGGATATCCGCTTTTTATAATAGTGAATAACATAAAAAAAAATTCATGATATATATTAAACTATGAGTGAGTCTATGGTACTATGCATATCACGGGTTGTTACCGTGCTACGGCTCTATATTCGAGTTTTCAAATTCTAACGGTCGATCCGAACCGTTCATCTTGTTCTCCATATTAATATGTGTTTGGAGACCAAATTTTATATTTTTTGAAATTTTTTTACTATTTTTTTAGATATTTAGAAAATCACTTGATCTGAAAATTCTGGACCATCCAAAAACAGTGATTTTCAATAAATCTAAAAAATAGTAAAAAAATTTCAAAAAATGTAAAATTTGGTCTTCAAACACATATTAATATGGAGAACAAGATGAACGGTTCGGATCGACCGTTAGGATTTGAAAACTCGAATATAGAGCCGTAGCACGGTAACAAATCGTAATATGCATACTACCATAGACTCACTCTTAAACTATATAGTATACGTATGTATCTACTATTTGAATACAGATAATTAAAATTTAAAACCATATCTATATTCGTATGCGCACGGATATTTGGATATCGGATATCTGTATCTAATATCCGGATACGGATTTGGATATGGTCAGATAATATCCAAACTGTTTGCACTCCTAGGCTCATCTATAAAATGCATAATATGTGAATAAGGTAACAAAATTGTTGTTAGTGGGAATTGAACTCATGATCTTACAAACATCAAATAGAACTCTTACAACTTTACTACAAGGACATATTTGTCATTTTATGAGGGGGTCTAGAGTATATAAATTATAAAAAAAAAACAAAAAATAAATTAAATTTTATTGTACACAATTAAAAAAAAAATTAAGTGGCTTACAATCCCCTAAGCTTATTTATTGTTCATCTTAATAAATCACACATGCTTGATATATTTCTCGAACTAGCTAGCTAGGCTAGCTCCGGAGTATCTTAGGCCGTACCACATACTTTATTGTGCTCAGTCTAAAATTCACCGACCAAAACTTTATTGGGGTCAGTCTAAAATTCACGGGATTGTTTAAAATTAGTTCGTGCAAGATTAAAAGGAATGATTCTTCAACTCTAGCTATGAGGTATATATGGTACCTCACCAGCTTCGAACTCCTAGCTCAATTGCCCAGAAATCAGCCAAATACCCCTACCTATTGGATAAAATTGTTCTTTGACAAAGCCAAATATTGAGGGAGGCTATACTACTTTGCAATGCGTGGATCATTCCGTGAATTAGATTTATATTTTCATTTTCAAAGTTCAAATAATCAATCTAAACCGTTCAACATTATTAACACATGAAAATATACTTGGAGACCAACTTTTATATTTTTTTAAATAATTTACTATTTTTTGAGGCAATTGAAAAATCACTTGATCTAAAAATTCTGGACCATCCGAAAGTAGTGATTTTCTACCTAGCAAAAAAAAGAAATAGTAAAAAAGTTCTTAAAAACATAAAATTTGGTTTCCAAGTATATTTTCATATGTTAATAATGTTGAGTGGTTCAGATCGACTATTTGAATTTTGAAGACGGTGATATGAATTCAATGCACGAAACGATCCGCGCATTGCAAAGCACCATATCCTCACTCCCAAATATTTTCTCAATAAAGTAATTTTAGCATGAATCCAGCATATTTAAATCGTATATATATCCCCGCTTGTTTAGGTACTTAGATTAAAATATTTACTGCCACCAGTTTTATATGTAGTTATATTAATTTTGAGGCAAAAAAGATAGAATATATTTGGAAATGTAAAATCAACAAAAAATTATTGTCCACTTTGAACCACTAAAGAACAATTTTTTTTGCAGGCTTTTGTACTCTAGTGCTACTCTACTTTTTTTTTAACTTTAAACTTATATATTATTAGTTTTCTTACTATTTTATATTATATTTGTTGCTAGATAGATCATCCAATTATTTTAGACGAAAAACAACAAAAAATATGAAAGAGCACTACCCATGCATGCAAACTTATTTACAATCTTGAAAGAAAATGAACTCTAGATTTGTTTGGATTGTTTGAGAGTCAAAAATCATTTTGATAAATTTCAGGATATTATTTTTTTCTTGACACGCCAAAATTTCCGGATATTATTTTTTTCTTGACAAGGCGTGTCGATATTTTGGTCCGAGATGGTGACAACATGTTTTGCATATATATGTGGATATTTTGATAAATTTGAGGTTGTTATTTTGTATTTTTTCTTCTTGACAAGACATGTTTTGTATATATATATGTGGATATTTTGGCAAGATATGGACATTTTGTATATATATGTGGATATGTGGATACTATACCCTAACTATGTATATATCCTTATAGAATTAGACGAAATTAAAAAGCATTTTGACTTCACAAGTTGGTGCATGGTATTAGCCACAAAAAACCAAAAACTCTGAAAGAGAGGTTCCACGTAATGCAGTCTGACCTGCTTCCTCCTTTCTTTCACCTCTTGCGACTCCTTTTCGCTCTCCTTCCTCTCAATTTCATATATTCATGCGTTGCTCCGATGATTTTTGAATTTGAAAACACATCCTCATTATTAGCCTAATTTTTTTATTTACGATCTTTACAAATAAAACCATTTAACTATTTTTTATTAAATTATATTTTTATGATGTCTATAGTTTTAGAATGCGGTACCAGCATAATAGTACCATAGTTTAAAATGGCGAACCCATAAAGGTATGTGCGTTGAACTCTGATTTTTGATATAAAAGACTTGGGTATTTTTCCGACAAGATTTTAAATAGTATCCTAGATTTTAAAATTTTGAATTGTACTAATTGTCAAATTTTCAAGTTAGCAAAGTAAACAAAGCTTCATTTTTCTTTTTCTACAAGCAAAAGTCAAGTTGTATTTGACTTACTACATTTTGATGTCTGGGACTGGCCCTAATTGATTCATATAATGGATTCAAATATTTTATTTTATTTATTGATGATTTTTTCAAAAGCAACTAGGTTATATTTACTTAAATCTAAAGATGAAGTGTTTGATTGTATTTATGAATTTGTATTTTTTCTAAAAACACAATTTAATACAAAGCTAAAAATCTTTAGATCGGGTAATGGAACAAAATTTATAAATAAAAAGTTTTCAAGTCTCTTTAGAGAAAAAAAATTATACATCAAACAACTTGTATAAATACTACTGAACGACAGTCATTTGTACCCTGTGTATATTTATTAGAAATAGCACGGTCTTTATTATTTCAAAACAATATTCCTAAATTTATTGATCGAATGTTGTACTTGTGTGCCACACATTTAATTAATACATTATTACCTAGTGTAAATTTAACAAAAAATAAAAGTCCATTAGAATTTCTTTATCAACAAAAAATCACTTATAACCATATGAGAGTATTTGGTTGTACAAATTTTGTACCTATCAAGAGAAAATACAAACTTAATTTTGTATCACAAAAAATTTATTTTTTTAGATACTCATTTTATAAAAATGGTTATAAATACTATGATTCAATTAATAAAAAAATGTATCTTGCTAGGAATGTAACCTTTTTTTGAAGAAGAGCCATATTAATCAAAATAATAATATAGTAACTTACTTGAATAATTTGAATTTTGTTCCTATAAATAACTATCAAGTTCAAAATAATAATCAAGAAGATGAAACTATTAAAGACACAAATGAATGTGAAATGGAAGAGAGCTCAACGGTTATAATGTCATCTAGGGTACCACAATCATCAACTAGACTTAGAGATTATGTGACTTATATGGTACAATATTCTTTTATTTCATATGTCAATATTTCAACAGAAATTTTTATATCATATGTCAATATTTCAACAGAAATTTTTATATCATATGTCAATATTTCTCTTATTTAATTTCTTGCAATTTTAAAATTAGTAATACCAATCATTCTTTATTTACTAATTGTGATGAAACCACTACACTCAATAGCAAGCTAGAATTGTACAATATATTCATTTCTAATTTGAGGAGGAGTGTTAAAATATAAAATAAAATTCAAATTATAACAACTAGTTTATTTAATAGAATATGAAATAGTGCTTTGTAGGAAATAAAGCGTTGTAATCAATAGCAATAGAGAATAGTGCAACACCTAGTTTTTTGTTGTCTTGTAACTATAAAGAGAAACACTTGTAAACAGAAAAAATAAAATTGCAATATAATTTGTATTCTTAATCGCTTTTCTCCCTATCTTACAAAAATAACCAAAGCAGACTTTGAACTAAAGCAAATATTTACCAAAGTAAAATATAATTACGTAATAGGTATATACCAGTATTTAAATTCTGTTAGGAAATAATAAATTAAATGTAGGTAGGTACGTACTTAGCAAATATATCATATAACACAAGCACCTTGTCATCTGGTTAGTTGATCATTTATGTATATCAAGAAATGTGCTTCATTATAGCGGCATATATAAAAAAAAAAATACCGTAATTTAAACTTGTTATTGTTTAGAGAGTTCTTATTTACTGGTCTTGTCTGCAGTATGCGCGCATAGGAGATCCAAGGAGCAGGAAATATTCATGCATGTCTGAGGGGGTACACATACTTTATATAGCACTTTTTCAATAGCTGGAAATTCCTTTCTGCTGGTTCTCTACCAATTTCAGTCATAGTTTATCTTAGGATTGGAGAATTGCATAGTTGTCCCATATATATATATATATATATATATATATATATATATATATATATATCATATATAATTGCAGCTGATTTATGGGATCACCAGAAACAACTCTATAAACTCTATCAATTCTCTTTGCATTAATTTCTCAGGTTTGGTACTTTACTTGTTATTCATAGACAACATTCAATACAACCATGCATGATTTCAGCCTTACACTGACAATTCAGATCATGATTGGGAATCACCTTATTTCGACAAACAAACAAATACTAGCTAGCATCATCACATCACAGTTGCACTAACTAGCTAATTAATTATACTGAACCATTAAGATTTGATGCAAATAATAAAATTGAATTAATTTTTAGTCGTACCCCTAGAACTATTTGCTGAATCATTTTTTTGAAACTATAAGGACTAGTTGGATAAAAGTGAGAGAAAGTAAATTTTGAACAACAAAAGCAAGTTAATATGCTATTTAAAATTGTAGAATTTAACCTGAGCAATTTTTTTTATAATTCATGAGTTAAATAATATATCATACACTTACAATACATACTGCATGTTAGCTGATGGAATCAGATGATCTCAGGTACCTGACTCAAGCAAATTTCAAATGGACGGCTCAGATTAGTTCTTTTAACTTGGCACGAATCTCAAAACATACCCCCTATAGTTTCTAGAGGCACCAGATTGACTTTGGTCCGGCTAGGATTAATCTGGGCCGTCCGTTTGTAATTTGCTTGAGTCAGGTATCTGGGAGCACTATTAGAAGTTTGATAGTGAAAGTTTGAGATGTGACAATTGGACTCGTTGTGGTCACAAAAATGTAACGAGTACTTCGTAAAAAATAACCAAAATCTGAAATTTGCAACAATAAACATTTGAAAAATATAAATCTGCCTCCGCTATAAATTTGATATTTCAAGGACTAACATGCAAAAAACTACGATAACAATTCAACCAATCAATCATTCCAATTTTTCTGAATAGATCAATAATAAAGGGCATGTACAATGCAAAATTTTTAGCCCGAACAATTTTGATCCAATGATATATTTATGATGATAGAAAATATACGGATATTGTAATGTGTGCAGTGGCTTAACAAGATCAAACTCTAAATTTGTTTGGGAGGCGAAAAATCATATGTAACCACGACTTGTTAATATTCCAGAAGAGCAGTCAATAATTGAATGACATAAATGTCAATATTTTGTCCGAGATGGTGACAACTGACAAGACATGCTTTGTCAACATAGATACTTTTAAGGGTAGTCGGCAGGAGTCCGGATCCTACTAAAATATGAGTTTGGATGCGAACGGTCAAGATTCAGTCCAGACAGAACATAATTTATTAATTAATACAGCTGAGTCCCCTCACAGATCCCTAACGTGCCTTTCATGCCGTGATGAAGATGCATGAATCCCGTGGTTTCAATTTACTGAGAATGTATTTCAACGGAAATGCATTTAATTTCTGTTTTATGTTATTTGACAATCAAATATTTTCATTTTTCAACTTAAGGTCAGATATGGACAGACACGGATTTATGTATAATGAATGAGAATCAATTTGTAACATTCCATAATTTTTATTTTATGAACTTATAATTTTTACTTATTTATAATTATGAAATATATATTAATGTTTGAAGTACAAATATTCCATATTATTCTTTCCACGTGGCTTCATGCATGAAATGTTTTTACCACTGTTAAAACCATATTATATATGAGGACGGAACAAGTTATAACAATTTTTTAGTTACAACAATTTACCACAACTAATTTTTATATTTTTAAAGTCCTAATCGTCGATCCAAACCGTTCAACATGAAAATGTGCTTCCAAATCAAATTTTATATTTTTTGGAATTTTTTTATTATTTATTAAGACGGCCATTTTTATTAATATCCTTAAAAAAAAGGAAATTTTAAAAATAACCTTTTTTTTATTTATGCCCTTACCACCTGGGCTTGGGGCGGCCCAAAATTCCCAGTGAGGCGCCAGGGCTTGAGGCGGCCCACATTGCAAGTGAGGTGCTAGCCCCACGAGCGGCCCACATGGTAAGTGAGACGCCAGCCCCACAGGCGCCCCATATGCCAGCTAATTTTAAGCCTTCTGTTTTCTCTTTCCTGCTATTTGTGATTTGAGAATTCTCTCCAGGCGAGGAGCTGAGTGAATAGGTATTTTTTTAATTATAATAATTAGTCATTACTGTTGCAAATTAACCGTAACTGTTGCACGTACTGTAGCGTACTATACATTTACTGTAGCCGTAATTATGTCATATAATAATTAGTCATTACTGTTGCAAATTTACTGTAACTGTTGCACGTAGTATAGCGCAGTGTACATTTACTGTAGCATTTTACTATAATTGGTGCAATTACTGTACACTTACTGTAGCAAAATTGTAATTTTTTTTAATTTCTTTTTAAAAATTTCCCAATTAGCCATATATTAATGTACCCGTAATTATGTCCTGTAATACTCATAAAATTATTTTTTAAATGTAGTTTGTTAAAGAAAAGATGTTAGTTGCATTGTACACGGGCGGCATGCTACAAAAGGGTGCAGACGGCGTGCAGTACACGAAAGAAGCTGTATTTGGCTTCGAGGTTAATGAAAATACCACATTTCAAGAACTTAAGCAGCTAATATACGAAAAGACTGCTGTAAACCCCAACAGGTATGAAATAGAATTGGCTACACGGATTGACAACTCACGTGAGGGGGGTAGACATTACTTTGTTAGGTTTCCAATAACAGATGTGAATTTGTGGAGAGTTGTGTACACTCAATTTGTGGCTAGTGGGGTCCTGGTAATGTACATATATTCGAAGAGGGTTCCCCGGAATAGGGATGGACCTTCAAGTTCGGCTGGGGCTGGACCTTCGGGTTATAACAATTCGGATTATGACAACCAGGGGTACCATCAGCACTCCCCTTATGACAACCAGGAGTACCATCAGCAATCCCTTATGACAACCATGGGTACCACCAACACTCCCCTTATGACAACCAGGGGTACCACAACCCCGGTTATGACAACCAGGGGTACCACAACTCCCCAGAAAATACTGAAGAGTTACCACCACCACCGAGACAGACACCCATAATCCCTAGATTTCCAACTATGCCAGAGTCAAGACCGGTACCCGTTAATCGAACTGATATTGATATTGATGTAGATGCTATTGAAACCATACCAGAAAGGAAAATGGAAACGGGGGATGAATACCAAGGGGTTTGGGAAGCTGATGACTTATCAGATGGTGATGCAAATGTACCAGGGTTGTCTAGGGAAGAAAAATTCCCGATTAGAGGTCGGGAGAATAAGCATTCGGTTGCCACATTCAACGACACGACAGCTTTTGAAGAGGCAGACATTAGTTTCTTTTGTCCTCGTGTTGAATACAATAAAGAACTTGCCGCAGGGCAACTTTATACCAACATAGACGAACTTATAAAGAAAATAAATGAGACTCATGGTCACGGCAACTGGGAATGTATAATACACAAAAGGGACCGAACAAGGTTAGTTGTGCTATGTAAAACTCATCCGCGCTGCGAGTTCCGCCTTTTTGCAACCCCTGTGGGTTCAGGGGAAGCATGGATGATTAAGAAGTGTGAACCACGTCATACATGCAAGTCTGCTTCCACAAGGACAGACCATGCGCAACTGACGGCATCATTAATTGCCGATGCAATTGAGGAGGACATTAAGTTGGATCCATCGATGAGCATCAAGGCGGTGGCTATGACCGTCAGACACAAATACAAATATGTAATCCCAAAATACAATAGGCTGTGGAGAGGTCGGGAACTTGCGGTTTGCAGAATATTCAGTAGTTGGAAGGATTCATATGGCTATCTGGCACCATTACTCCAGGCCATGGCAAGTACAAATGTCAGCACCGTATATGAGCGATGGCATGGCCCTTTTTTTTGATAAAGACAGAGTACTAATAGAGGGAGCTCAACAATTCAAGGGCATAGCATGGGCTTTTGGTGCTTGTATCCAAGCTGTGCCATACATCAGACCCGTTATCAGCATTGATGCATGCTTCATGTCTGGCCGTTACGAGGGGAGGCTACTGATAGCATGTGCATATGATGCTGAGAACCAGCTGTTGTCTTTGGCGTTTGCAATTGTTCAGAAAGATGATGGTGAGAACTGGGGATTTTTTATGCAGTTTTTAAGAAGACGGGTGATTGGAGAAGGGAAGTTTTTCTGTGTGATATCAGGCCAGCACAAAGGAATAAAATATATTTTTTATCATGAAGATTACGGTTGGTCAACCCGTACTGGCTAGTGTGTGCACAGGTTGTGTATGCAACACGTTGCGGAGAACCTTTCCAAGGCAACCGGGGGCAACAAGTGGGTTACTTATACATTTAGATGGAATTGCAGAAAGAAAAAGCCGAGAAAGGTGGTAGAGATGACTAGCAGTTTTGCAAAGGTACATGTATTTCAATTGTTTACATATAGTATTGTACTTTAAGAAAACAAATTTTTTTAGTATAATTGTTTACTTACATTATTCTATTTCCTTATTTTTTGTGTAGTACATGCCAAAGGCAAATCTCTACTTAATGAAGGTGGGCAAAAATAATCCCAGAGATGTCAACGAAGATCCAGCATATAAGAAAATATATCAATTCCATGATGGAGGTTGGCGTTGGGGAATTATGACCACCAACGGGTCTGAGTCGCTGAATGCAATATTCAAGCAAAGCCGAATGTTGCATGTGGCTGCAGTTGTAGAAGATACATTCTACAAGTTAAATGCTTGATTTCAAGAACGGCGTGCTAAGGCCGCATAATTAATAAGGAAGAATCAGTCATTTTCAACAAGGGTGGAGGAGAAACTAAGACAACACAGGGACAAAGGTGCAACTATGACCGTGATCCCGATGGGTAATGATGGTACTAAATTTGAAGTGCAGAATCCGAATGAGTATGTTCCTACCAGCCGTAGACCAGATAACACTATGGAGTTTGTGAAGAGGGCTTGCAAGTACGTGGTTAAATTCGGAGATGCCAGGGCGGTAAACTGTACATGCCAAGGACCCCAACTAAGTCACATACCTTGTAGTCACATGATGGCGGCATGCCGAGTGAGGAACTACTATGAGGATCACTATGTCGCTAACATGTACCGTATCGATTACCTTGCTTCCACTTGGGGTGGATCTTTCCATTCTTATCCTGATCAGCATGAGTGACCTGCATATGTCGGTGATAGAATACTCCCTTTAGAAGGATGGATAAGAAAGGGAAGGAGGAGACACAAGCGTATTGTAATGACCATGGACGAGATGGATGGCAGGCGACCGTCGGGAAATCGGGCTCGCCGTTCTGTTTCTGACAGGCGCAGGGCAGGTATGTAGCATTTACAAAATTTATTTATGCTTTTATTATATTTCTAACTGAATTGCGTTGTTATATTCAGATGACATAAACGAACACAACGAGAGAGAAAATGCTAGAGTTGTTGCTGAAGCAACTCGTAGAATACAACCCACTGCTCCTGTAAGCCAATCATCTAGTAGTCAAGCCTCTACAAGTAATGCTGCCCCTGCCACTGGTACCAGAAGAACTAGTCGTTTGTTAGGTTTATTCAGACCTGGTGGCAGATAAACTTGCTATTTTGCTTGTGCGAATTCTATTTATTTGGTTTGAACTATGTTATGATCTTTAATTACGCTTTTGATTGTATTGTTGAACCTTGTATTGTTGAACTATGTTAGACTATTTTAGAACTATACTTATTTCTAGCATATTCCAAAATAATGCAGTCCATGTTCAACATAAATACTACAACAAAAAATTCATAAAATCCAGATACATTACTAAATAATACAGTACCGTCGAGTCCATAAAATAAAGTAACATAAAATTCATATAGCAACAACCAGTTCAAACATAGCAATTATATAAACCGTTACAGTTCAAACATAAAATACTACAACAGCATACAATTGGGGTCTAAGCCTTACGAGTTGAGGAGCTTGCTCCCTTCTTTTCCTCAGCCCGACAGACGCACGTAGGACACTCCCACGAGTGAGACGAGCATCATTTAGCAGATCTGCATACGGGTCCATGCAATTGGGGTGAACAACTTTGCCACATTTATAACAGAAGAACATATCCACCATATCTCCCTTCAGCTCACATAAGCAACAATGTCCCCATCTAGGTGGATGGACCCTGTGTACCCATCCTTCCATCAGTATTTTCTAATTGATGGATCAAGAGTGCTTAGAAATTCTTCATTATTTTTGGGTGAAAACAATATTTCCAAATTTCTCATCGCCTAGGCTTCTGCCGTCCAAAAATTATTAATAAGTGTTCTTTTTTCTTCGCGTTCGGTTTCAGTTCTTCCTCTATTTTTTCCAACTTTGGGTGTCATTGTAACTAGGGTTTCAAATGACAGTAATTGATTAGGAAAACTAATTATCTTAATTAAAGACTAATTGTACATGAATCACTGGCTAATTAGAAAATAATTAGAAAATTTAAAAAAAAAATATTTTTTAAAAAAAATAATTAAAAAAATATCTAAATATTACCTGTAGCTGTAGTCGCCTAGAAAATCGCCCGAGATCGCCTTCAGTTCTTTCTCCCTTCTCTCGGCCTTTGAGATGGGAGGTAGACTGATGTTGGAGTGAGAAGAGAGAGAAAAAAAGAATAAATAGGCATCCGTAGTGGACCGCCCGTGGCCCAGGCGGTCAGGACTTGAAACTAACATCTAAAAAACTAACATCTTTTCTTTTTAACAAACCGTAATTTTATGAGTATTACATAATAAAAAACTAACATTATTTGCGACCCACACTTCCATTTAAAAAACTAACATCTTTTCTTTTTAACAAACTACATCTAAAAAATAATTTTATGAGTATTACATAATAACGGGTACAGTTAAATGGCTAATTGAAAATAATTAAAATGAAATTTTAAAAAAAAATTTGGGTAGTGGGCCGCCCGTCCCTGGGGCGCCTCACTTGACATGTGGGCCGCCCGTCCATGGGGCGCCTCACTTGCAGCTAGCACCTCACTGGGAATTTTGGGCCGCCCGAAGCCCAGGCGGTCAGGGCATAAATAATAAAAAAAAAACAAAGGTTATTTTTAAAATTTCCTTTTTTTTAGGATATTAATAAAAATAGTCGTTATTAAGATGGGTACAAAATTCAATGGTCTGAATTTGACTAGTTTTTGTACCCATCTTAATAAATAGTAAAAATATTTTCAAAAAATGTAAAATTTGATCTGGAAGCACATTTTATTGTAGATATCACATTTAATGGTTTGGATTGACGATTTGGACTTTGAAAATGTAGAAAATAGTTGTGGTAACTTGTTGCAACTCAAAAATTGTGGTAACTTGATCCCTCATTATATATATGGGTCATTCTCATTGTTATCGTATTAGGATGACAAAGAAAAGAAAAGAAAACAAAGAAAGAGAAAATGTGATGGAAATTGGAGAAAATGAGAAGTTATATTTTGATTAAAAGAATATGATATTGAGTCTTGTTTGATCGAAGTTTCAACTACGTATGTCGCTTTGATTTTGAACAGTTGTTGCAACTTGAATTGGATATTCTAAATTGATCGTTATTAGGTAACTGGACTTCTCTATAATCTGTATTTTTGATTTGTTGGTTGAATTAGATTCTGAATTGGGTTTTGGATTATAATGCATATTTAACGGGACAGCGGGTATGAGGTTTGACTTTGATTTGTGAAATGATGTGATTGTGTGTTCTGAGAATTTGAGAAATAATATGATTGTGTGAAATGAAATGCTATGGATACTATGTGACTTGTTTTACGGATTATCAAGACTCAGTGATATTGCCAGTTAAATATGTATTAATAATTTGATGTGAATTTGTGTAGATTAATCCAGTCTGTTTGAATGGTTGTTTAATTAAGCCAGTTTTAGAGAAGCGCGTCGTTAAATAACCTTTTACTGAGCTTTGTAGCTGACTTCGTATTGTTTTTGTTTGTTATTTTTGTTGCGACATAGGTTGACGGGACGATGGATGGATGCGACGGTGCCTCTCTTGTCGTGACTCCTTGCCCGGCAACAAGATCATGACAATTTTAGTATCAGAGTATTCATTCCTCGAACTATGTTTCAGTCCTTATTTTTTTTGTTATCGGTTTCAATCTAAATTTGATCTATCTAAAATCATTTCGACAACTATCTTATCCGAATAAGCTTTAACCTCCTATTAATCTAAAATTTCAATTTGACTCTTATAAAGAATTTGTTTTGAAGTGTTGACTTTTAATTTGATCCATTTGAAAATCTACCTGGTTACATCAAATATGAATTTTGTATGAAAATCAATTTGATTTATATCATTCGATTATTTTGCTATACTATTTGAATAATATTAGATGTATTTACTTGGTGAGAGTATATATTATCATTGAAATTTAAACGTAGCCAAATGTATCAAAATTATGTAAGTTAAATAAACTCAAGTTTATTATTTTCTTTTATATATGTTAAATTCATTTGATTATCGTCTATTATGCTCCGTTCGATTTGAATATTATATTTTTGAATTTTGAGGACAAAATTCTTTTGAAGGAGGGAAATTTATAACATCCCATAAATTTTTATAAATTCTTATGAATTTAATTTCTATCACTTATTTATAAATATGAAAAAATGAAGGTTTATGTTGTAAAATTAAAATGAAGTCGTAATAAAAGTAAGTAAATAACAAAAGAGAGAGAAACAACAATAACATAATTTTATTCTCAACTATTGTGTATTCTATATGTGTTTACAAAGTTTCTATTTATAAGCTACAAATTGTACATGAAGAGTCATTACAATAGTTAATGAGAACACGAATGCCCATAGCAGTGAAGTAGTGGGGCAATGAACATGAGAATTAATATTGGAGATTATAGATTGAACATCCACATAAATATATTTTATAACACTTTGACTTGAATGTTCATGTTTAATTATACGCTGTTAATATGATACTTCAGGATCGATATTAATATGATACTTCAGGACCATATACTGCCTCATTAAAAACCTTACCAAGAAAAACCCATTGGGATAAAAACTCGATTAAGGAAAAAAGAGTACAGTGTGTATAACGCTTCCCCTCATTTTGATATCATTGAATATCTTTCAATCGATGTAGACATATCTTCGTTGTGATTTGTACAAAAACCTTTGTCGGTAAAGATTTTGTGAATAGGTCTGACAGATTGTCGATTGATTTGACTTGGCAAACATCTATTATGCCTTCTTTTTGTTGGTCATGTGTCGAAAAGAACTTTGGCACAATATGTTTAGTCCAATCTCATTTGATATATCATTCTTTTATTTATACAATGCATGCTGCATTATCTTCATATAGTGGAGGAAGATTCCCTTTGTATTTTGAAGTCCGCATTCTTCTTGAATGTTTTGAATCATTAACCGTTACCAAACACATTCTCGACCCACCTCGTATAAGGTGATCAGTTCGGCATGATTTGAAGATATAGCCATAAGAGTTTATTTTGTCGATTGCCATGAAATTGCAGCTCCACAATAGGTGAATACATATCCTGATTGAGATCGTGCTTTATGTGGATTCGACAAATATCTCACATCTGCATATCAAATTAGATTAAATTTTGTATCATTTTGATAGTATAACCCCATATCTGTAGTTTCACAGAGATACCAAAATACTTGTTTAATTCCATTCCAATGTCTTCTGGTTGGTTTGGAACTATATGTTGCTAACACATTTACTACAAATGCAATATTGGGTCTTGTATTATTTGCAAGATATAATAATGTCCCGATTGAGCTTAAGTATGGTACTTCAGGACCAAGAACTTTTTCATTATTTTCTTGCGGGCAAAAATTATCATTTTCTGCATAGCGACATACAACTATTGATGTTCTCAAAGGATGAGATTTATCCATATTGAACCTCTTCAATGCTTTTTCAACATAATTTGATTGATAGATCAATATTTCATTCTTTAGATGTTCGATGTGCATGCCGAGACAAAATTTTGTTATACTAAGGTCTTTCATTTCAAACTCATTCTTTAACAATTTTGCAGTATTCTCAATCTCTTCAGGAGATCCAATAATGTTTCAATCATCAACATACATTGCAATGATTGTGAAACCTAGATTTGATCTTTTAATGAAAACACATGGACTAACTCAGTTGATTATTCCACATTCGACCAAATTATTTTAGTCCGTATAAAGATCTTCTTAATTTTATAGAGTATATCTCTCTAGGTTTTGACTTATATGCTTAGGCATTTTCAATCCTTCAGGGATTTTCATGTATATATCACTGTCAAGTGAGCCATATAAATATGTTGTTACAATGTCCATAAGTGGCATTTTTATATTTTCTTCAACTGTGAGACTTATTAGAAACCTAGAGTTATCGCATTCACTACAGGTGAATATGTTTCTTCATAATCGACTCCAGGTATTTGTGTAAAATCTTGTGTCACTAGTCTTTCTTTATATCTCACAATCTCATTTTTTTCATTTCTTTTTATGACAAATATCAATTTGTAACATAAAGGGTTAACATCTTTGGACGTTTGGACTACAGGTTTAAATACTTGTCATTTTTCTAATGAACTTATTTCTGCTTGTTATAGTGAATGAACTTAACATCTTTGGACGTTTGGAGGACTATATGACACATGCTAACTAATTCAAACATAATTGGTCGAAAACAAGAATATTGTTTAATATTATACATTAAAATTAGTACTATTCTCCGTAATATAATTTAGGCGTAGGAACAACTAGGCTTGCTAATGAGCGGTAACTCACTCAAAACTCTCCTCAGCCCATTCATTCTTTCATCAAAATTTGACTCGGCTCGACTCAATTTTGAAAAGTAAAGCCCGGCTCGGCTTGGTCCATTGGACTCTTTAGGCTCGGCCCAAACTCGGATCAAACTCAATTAATTGTAATATATTTCAAAGGCATCTACTGCACCTAAATGTTTTGGAAAATGTTTCGAAACTGAAATTTTGAAACTATGTAAATGCTCTACTGTCTTTATTACCAAAAAAATAATTATGTACAGGTTTCCTCTGACAAGTAAATGCTCTACTGTCTTTATTACCAAAAAAAATACAAAAAAAAAAATCATAAGAATTGAATATAGCTAATTTGCAATATGAACTCTATATATTGTAGTGATGGAATTATGTTCTAGGCCTTATAAAATTTGAAATTTTGAATCTATAAATTGTTGACGCGATTCGATTAGAGGTTCACCTTGAAGCTGCAACTGCTCGACCGGAACTTGAATTGCGAGTTTGAACTCGAACCGTCTGAACTCGAAATATCCAGCATAAGTTTGCAGTTAACCTCACCAGTAATCTTGAAAAGTTTCAGAGCACCAAATTTCACCTTAACTGGTACCTTTCCCTTAACTATTATCAGAATCGAACCGCTTGAAAGCTGCGATTGAAATTTAATGTAATAAAGCTGAGTACTAGTTGAGTTCATCTAACCATGTAAACTTTACTTTTGTAATTGATTATGATTTTCTTTTTTATTTCATATGGAAACCACCTTGCAATGTTTTTGTTTGGTAATTGGTACCAAACGACTGGTATAGCATACAAAATATGAAAGTTTCACAACTGAATAACAAAATGTAAGTCTCTAGAAACAAAACAGACAACTAAAGATCAAAACAGAAAACAGCAACATTATCTGAAACAACTTGAGACATTATCCGGACAAACTTTTCTAAACAAATTAAGACATTATAAAATTTATTTTGTGGTACACTGGTATTTCTACCCCCATCCACTTACTATATATATATATATATATATATATATATATATATATTTTGGACCGATTATCATCATGAATAGTTTTCTTCCCCACCCAACTAGTATATTTTGGATTGGTCTGATTTGAAGGGGAGACAAATTAAGTTCACATCTTAAGTTCCCAATTGATGATATCAGTACAGTTATACTGGTTATACACAAATTATGACATTAGAAAACTGACAAAACAATTGCTATATATTCTCTAATTATACCCAATTTATACTATTCCATTGGAAATACCAGTCTATGACCGTACCAGCACCAGTCTGATTTTTAGCCATTTGCCTTTGGGCGCTTTGTAGCTATGATTCGTAGCTATGAAGCACCAGTCTGATTTTTAGCGAGAGAGAGGGAGAGAAATAGAGAGAAGCACTACATCTGTTTGGGCCTTTGGGCGCTTTTGACCCATTTGCCTCTTTTGTTTTGTTTTGATTTTTTTGTGTGTTCTTTTATCTTTGTTTGGTTTTTTTCACGGTTTGAGGTAATTAAATAGTCTCTGGGCCTTATACAAGGCAGAAAGAAGGATACTTTTAAAGAATGAACGATGTTATGTAATATTTTAATTATTATCAATACAGAGAGAGAGAGAGAGAAATAGAGAGATATCTGGCAACCACCGCCAAGGTTTCAAAAAAAGAGAGAGAGAAATAGAGAGAGAGCGCACCTGAGAGGAGAGAAGACGGAGTGAGATAGCGGAAGGCTGGAGAGCGAGAGAGCGATGAAGGAGAAGCGAAGGAATGGTTTGATCCAATGAGTAGTTCGGCTCGGCTAGGATCAAATCGGCTCACTAAGAAAAACAGAAATTTATTTCGAGTTCGGGCCGAGCTCGGGTTCAACTTGAATTGAGCTCAGCATAATTTGACTCATTCAAAAGTCCAGCTCAAAGCCCATGACGAACTGGCCCGGCTCATTTAGCAGGCCTAGGTACAACTAGCTGATGTTATGATAACTGGACCAGGGCTTCTATTGTCCTACATTTTATGACACGAAGTAGTTAGGATGAAATTTTCCACGAGCTCAAGTGAACATTTATTTTTTTATGAGTTGGATGAATTCTAAATTAAAATTACAAAAATAAAAGTTCAATTAAATTTCAATATACATAATGAAAGTTTTAAAATTATTGAGATGACTAAGGACTCCTCTAAAATTATATAGAGGTTATATGATGATAGAATTAATTTGTATTATTGACTTTGCCATTAACACACACGGTCTTGAAAGCCGTTTTCAATAATTTTTTATATAGGCCTTCGCAACTTTTCCACGCTTGGTGGCATATATGAATGAGACACTATTATTATTATTATTATTGTTGTTGTTGTTTTAGGAAAGACCTTGGCAGATGCAATGTTTGAGATGAAAGCCAAGAGCCAATATGGAAATATTTATAATTTATGCAATTTTTCTACATTTGATGACTTCCGTGAAGCAAAGTTTGTCCCTGTCGATCCGATTGGAACAATTTACGCTATTTATAGGGTTAGATAACCTTTCATTCATCCCAAAACAAAGAGATAAGTTTGCAGAGATATCACAAACTAATCACATGACTTTGAGACGATTTCAACTCATTCTTCAATGAGGACATGCATGATGTCACATGCAGCGAGATGATATGATTATATATGTCATATATATTATTAAATAGTTTAGTTTCGTTGACCCTAAATATAAGATGTTGGTCTAGCTGCTATGTAAAAAAGTCAACAAGTTAAACAACTTTAAGTCATACTCACAATAAATAGAGAAAATTGAAAACTGAAGTTTCTTAAATTTAACTTCTATAATATATTTAACTCGAAGGCTCATATGAAAAATATAATATATATAAGCAAATTAAAATTGTTGGATGTCATGAGATCAACTAAACGTCTTTCAAATCAACACAAATTTGATGTTCACCGTCTAAACAATTGAGACACATTTATAATTTAGATAGTCATTAATTTCAGAGATTATCAACAATTCACAAACCAGCTTTTGTTGTCGGAATAGTGGGTTTGAGGCCATCGACCATTTTATCATATTGTTGCAAATTCTGTGTATATTTATTACTCTCTGTAACTATAGAACTTCTATTTAAAGGATTTTTATGTATACTTAAGGTTATAGTCCAAAACTTTTATTTTGTAACTATAGAACTTCTATTACACACATATTATCCTAATTTAGAAACATAATAAGATATTATATTTCTTCTTGTTATTTTTCTACAACAAAAATGCTAATCATACATGGCACATCTTACATGGTTTTGAGAAATTCCTAAATACAGAAGTACCAATATCTATGCAAACACGCCGTCTTTAAAAATGAAACTGTGTAAGAAAGGTACCAATATATGTACATGGTTTTTTTAATAAGAAATCATGTATGATTTATCCGGTGAAACGGTTTTTTCGGAATCAACCATGTATGATTCTGCTTAATCTCCAAACACGGTTTTGTATTTAGAAATCGTGTGTGCTTCATTCACACTCAATTAAACTCCGCTCCAAAAAAGAAATTTAAGGGACATCCCCTGACTATGCGCGCCTCTTCCTGTTTCCATTCAACCAAATTTAAGTCATGCATGTTTATTTCTTATTAAACCCTCTTACAATGGATACCACCATGATTTATCTCCTTCAGACTTTGGATACCACCATGATTTCTGTAACAAGATGGGCGCCCAAAGTGAAAATGAGATTGATCTCGATGATATATGTGAATATTGCTTGATTTTTTTACACCTAGACAGAGAAGGGCACATCATATCTCTAAACAAGACTAAGAAGCCGGAGCTGTATCATGATGAATTGATTGGCTTTGAGCTAAGAAGCGGAGCACATGTCATTCCGCAAGATTAAATAGTTGAGCTGTGCCCTTCTTCGTATTTGGCCTTTGAGTTTCTTTATCCCCTTTGCAAATAGGGGCTAAGGAGTCAGAAAGGCCAACTGCAAAAAGGATTGAGATCAATAGCTAGTTGATCAAATTTGCGAATGACTATTCTCCTTTTTGTTTTGCCAATCAATTCAATAACTAGCAAGATTCTTGTATGACAACGCATGTTTCTTGTTTATTAAATATGTATATATATTTTTTGTGTGATTAACAAAATTTAATTATGACTCAAATCTGTATGTATAATTTTTTCTTATTTCCAGAGATTCGTTTATGTTTCTTTAATGGTTAGAAGATGGATGGTAGCACATTATAAATCATTATAAGAAAATATATACAAATAGTACGCAATTTTTTCTAATAAACCGTGCATAAATCTTATTAGGGTTTTTTTATTTTTCATGCCTCTTTGAGTACTATGTAAATTCTTCTTAACTACCCTTGTAAATTATTGAAGCAAAGCGGTTCCGTTACGATCTTGCATGTTAAGCTCACGTACCGGTTTAGTAGTAATAGAGAAGAGTAAAGAATCACAAACAAAACAAAACAACAAAACACTCAAACTTTCTATTCAAATTCGCTGTCTTCAACATAAACTTTCATACATATTTAAAGGAAAATGAAATTAAAAGCTAACATTGAAAATGAAAACTAATAAATACTTCTTATAATAGTCCCAACGAAAATTTAACTCTTATCAAAACCAAGGTGGTCAAAGGAATGTATTTGTTTTAGAAGACCGCCAGACCGTTAGTTTTCTACCCATGCGCACAGTCAACGAGAATTTGTTCTTCAATAAAACCCATTCAGTCAAATTGTTGATTTAATTCTGTAGAAATAATCCAGAGCATTGAATATGTGGATTTGTTGTGGCCGTCGTCTACATCCAAATATGAATCGGATATGTCTTCAATACGCACCACGTCAGGCTCCCCGGGTTAGTTGAAGCTTGTCCTCAAGCTTATGTTTTCAAAGTAGGGCCCAAACTTGCATTTTGTTGTGGCCGTCATCTACATCCAAATATGAATCGGATGTCTTAAATACGCACCACATCAGGCTCCCCGAGTTAGTTGAACCTTGTCCTCAAGCTTATGTTTTCAAAGTAGGGCCCAAACTTGCATTTTCTCAAATTCTTATTTTCTTTGTAGAACTCTTTGAAATAATACAAATTCAGATGAAGCACTACTAAATCTATGTTGACCTCTTTCGAATTGGGTTTTCTGCACATGTGTTTTGTTCGATTTGGGGCACAAACATAGATCGAAGTTAAATTGTCATGTTTCCGCTGCACCACTCTTGAAATTAACGAACTAGAGTCGGCTTCAATCATTAATGGTTTTGATTTGGTTTCTTTGTTGAGTAAGGCATTCTCAAAATTCAAGGTAGACGCAAGAGTGTTGTTGACAAAAATTCTTGCATTTTCTGGTTTAAAAATTGGTTGCGAGAATGAATAATTGTAGTTGTATCTCAAAACCTCTATAGACGAAACATTTCCAACATTATTTGAAAGTATTGACAAATCACCAGCAAAGTTTTCATCAAAGTTAGAAGAATTCTCAAAGAAATCCATTTTTGTCTTGGGTTGATCGGTTAAGGTGTTGACATCGTCTTCATTATCAAGCTCTTGAATTTCTTCTACCGCAACAAGTCTACCAACATGCTCATCCGGCTGTTCTAGGTGCTCTTGCACTGGAGTGGCTGCCTTTCGGTCTATGACCTGCTGGGAACATGTGCTCAGTGGGGTGTTGTGTTGATGTCGATCATCTTCATCACATGCCACTAAAGTTTTGTTGCCATGTAATGGATTAATCTTTTCATCTTCTATATTGAAATTTTCTTCTTTTGAACCACAAGGCAAATAGTTGAGGTATTTGAAATTGTCGTCTCTCCGTTGAAGGTGAGGAGAAGGAGAAACAAAATTACTAAAGATGTTGTAATGGTGGTGGTGGGGAGAATTGTTGATGTAGCTTGTATAGTCATGCCTCGACTGACAATCATGATTCTCACTTTGTCGATAGTTCAGCGGTAAGAACTCACAAGTCATTTCATGCTTCAAATCAAACCAATTGTTGAGAGGGGGAAGGCCATCGAGGTAGCGGCGAAACTTATATGACTGCTACCATGCTGCTGCCCTATCTCGTAGCCGTATTATCACCAATGGAACTCGCTTGTCGGGAGAGACTTTTTTTAGCTCAAAGAAATTTACCACGGTATTGATCCAATCATAAAATTCCTCGGGCTTGAGGCCTCCAGTAAAATTAGGAATTTCGACATGTATTTCGCTATCCCTCATTGGTTCTCAGTCTTGTAGACGTTCATAGAGAGGTGGAGTTCCATTGTTATTATTTTGTGGGTTTTGGTGATTGTTTTGGTTGTGGAGTAATGCGTTCAACTATAGTAGTGAGGAGTTTCATTTTTTCGGCATGACTTTGTTGCGTACGGTTAAGAATGGCGATAAGGTTTGGATCAGCCATTGTTGTTGCGATAATAATGTTGAGTTGAACGGTTGATAGAGATATAACTTCATGGACACAAAGGTGGATGTCGAATTTGACGGTTGGTGATGATACAACTTCACGCAGGCGCAAAGGTGGTTGTCGAATTTGACTGTTGGTGGTGATACAATTTCACGCAAGCACGAAGGTGGTTGTTGAACCTCGCTCGGATACCACTTGACGCAAAGCAGTTCCATTACAATCTTGTCCGTTAAGCTCACATACCGGTTTAGTAGTAATAGAGAAGAGTAAAGAATCACAAACAAAACAAAACAACAAAACACTCAAACTTTCTATTCAAATTCGTTGTCTTCAACATAAACTTTCATACATATTTAAAGGAAAATGAAATTAAAAGCTAACATTGAAAATGAAAACTAATAAATACTTCTTATACTGGTCCCAACGAAAATTTAACTCTTATGAAAACCAAGGTGGTCAAAGGAATGTATTTGTTTTAAAAGACCACCAGACCCTTAGTTTTCCACCCATGCGCACAGTCAACGAGAATTTGTTCTTCAATAAAACCCATTCAGTCAAATTGTTGATGTAATTCTGTAGAAATAATTCAGGTCATTGAATATGTGGATCAAATTTCTAAGTCGTATAAATAATTCTTTGATCTATCTAGATTTGTTGTGGCCGTCGTCTACATCCGCATATGAATCGAATATGTCTTTAATATGCGCCGCGTCAATTATATATACATGTTTTTTTTTTGTAAGAACCGCGTTTGATTTGTGTATATTGTACATGGTTTTTTTTGTAAGAACCGTGTAGGATTAGTTCTTATGATTTTTGGTTTTTACGCCTCTTGGATTACTATCCCGTCTTTATTTCTCACCGCTCTCATGTCTAATAAAATTAAAATTTGCTCTCCTCTAGATCTTTTGTCCCTATATATCTATTATTTTTCTTTTTTCATTCACTTTCTGTGTCTTAACTTATCAGGTTCGGTACTTAATTTATTTCATATTCATAGACATGATTCAATACAACCATAATATGAGCCTTAGACTGATAATACAGATCATGATTGGGAATAAAGTATCACAGCGCAGTTACACTTAAATAATTATACCGAAACATTAAGATTTGACGCCGTCTCAAACATTTAGCCACCACGGGAGGTACGTAGCGCCGTTCTTGGTAGACCTCCAATGCCTATGGTGTTGCTTTCGCCAATGCTCACAGGAGGTGCCAGTCTGGGTGCACCTATGAGGATGTTTTCATATACACCCATGGATACTGAGCCCGGTGGAGGTGCCAGTCCAACACTTATGTTAATTTTTTAATAGGCAGGATCTGGAGAGATACCTTTCACATTGACATTCTCTTCATTAGTTCCACAAGGACTTTTAGAGAGCAATCAAAGACAATTGAAGAACTGCTAGAGGAGAATGAGATCCAGTGGAATTGGATGCACAAAAGATATTCATCTTAATAATAAGCAAGCTCGTCTATCTATTTGTTTCATTGGTTTTTTCTGTTTTACTTTACCATAGACGTTTTCTACTTTTATTTTTTTTATTTTGCTTACTCATTCGTAAATACACTAAGGGGTTTAATCTTTGAACCCCCAAATAATGTAACTAATTGTGGTTAATCAAATAAGGGCATGATTCCTGTTTTTACTAAAAAAATTTACAATTTGACATGCTACACAGTTATATGTGGTAGAATATATGTCTTGGTCTTCTTAAGTTACTTGTGCATTGTGAGGAGAGTGTGATCAGGGGTATATAGTGTTTTTTTTTCAATGTTTGAGGGTGAATTAATGTTGTAATTGATGGACTGTTAGGGAGGTACAAGTGATTGAAATTGATAATTACGATAGTAATTAATAATAAAATTTAATTATTTTTTAGTGGTACCTCCAGAATTAATTGTGGGATCAATTCTTTTAAAACTTTCAAGGGACCGGTTGGTACAATGTGAGTGAATAGTAATTTTTCAGCAATGGAACGCTAGATCATACGCTATTTTGTAGAATTTGATCCGAAGTAAAATATTTGGTGCTAATTTTAATAACTTAAATAAAAGACTATATTGGGTTGAAACATCACGTACGGGAAGTATTGCTCTGGTGGGTAGATCTCCGACGCCTATGGTGTTGTTGGTTCCAATGCTCACATCAGGATCTATCAGTCCGGGTATAGCTACAGTGATAGTATCTTTGACACCAAGAGCTACCGAGCCTGGTGGAGGTGCTAGTCCAATACTTATGTCAATTTATGAATCTGCAGTATCTCGAACACTGGAGACACCTTTTACATTCTCCTCATTAGTTGTCGAGATATCTCATTAGTGAATAACGCAAACAAGAGCACCAAGGAGAACAACCAAGAATAACATGGAAATAGACATGCTAGACTATTCTTTAAGTAGAATAACTTGGTTTGTGTTATTCACTTGTCGTGCTTTGTGAGGAGAGTGTGTGCGGGTTTATATAGGTCTTTTTGCAAATTGCAAGGGTGAATTAATTGAGGTCATTCAATTTGTGGTAAGAGAGATAAAAAATGATAATTACGATAGTAAATAATAAAATTGAACTAATTTTGAGTCGTACCCTTAGAATTTATTGTTCTGTCAAGTTTTGTAGAACTTTTAAGGGCCAGTTGGATAAAAGTGAGAGAGTAAATTTTCAACTACACAAAGCCTAGTTAGCAAGAATAATTATATGAGTCGCTCCTTATCTAGTTGGTTAATTATCTCCGCATCAACTTTATTTAATGATGTACTATGACCCCACTAATTATATGGTTCCCCTTTTCCGGTTCTCGCACTCATCCCGTGTCAACCTTCATAAGTATAAATACTTGAAAAATAAGATATTAACACTTTGACACATGTTATGAACATCCCCTTTTATCTATAGTTTGTATAAAATGCTATGGATACAGTAAAATTGGACCCCCATACACATCCAAAAAATTTATATAATTGACCATGTTCATGTATGTTTGACCTAGCTCAAAATTCCGACTCTGCCCCCATGAATATGGACAGGGGCGAGGCTAGAGTATTGCAGGGGTAGGCACTTGCCTACCACTGAAATTGTTCTTTTTTTTTGGACCGGGCTAATATTATAGGGCTTGCCTATCCCAGATTTTGGGTTTGCCTACCCCAGATCCCAGAACTCAAACTCAGAACCCAAATTAAAAAAAATATATCTCAACCCTCCCTCCGCTACTGATGAGCAGCGCTTGCGCGAAGAAAAGGAAAAAAAAAGTGCGTTGCGCCGTCGCCTCCGCGGCTCCGCCTATGCCTGCGCCTGAGCCAAGAAAAGAACTACCGCACCGCCACCTGTTACCGCTGATCGCCTTTTGCACTGTGCGTCGCCTCCGCGGCTCCGCCTGTTACCGCGCCGCGTTGCCTTCGGTAAATCCCCTTCTCTGAATTCTGAAAGTTCTTGTCAAACAATTAATTCAACTATTCAATCATCCTTTTGCTTCTTTGTCCCATGTATTTTGGATATTTGTGAGATTTGAGGTTAGTGTTTAGTGATAACTGATAAGGCAAGAAACAGAAACATTGATGACTCAAGTTCACATGGTAGCTAGAGGAGACTACTTCTCTCTCCTGTAATTTGACTTGGTTTTATATTAAATTAGATAATGTGTGCATCATACCTGTACAAAATTATAGTGTTTGGAATCTTCTAAAATCTTTTGAATACCAGATAGGTCCCTTACACTTTTTTTTACCAGTACACTCAGGTGTTTGTGTATTAACTAAAGTGAAAATCTGATGCAGTGCTAAGCATCAGAGATTTTCACGAGTTTATCTCAATTTTATGATTCAATTGCCTAGATTCTATTTGTTGGGTCAATTTGAATAAAACCAATTGTTATTGTACTTATTTTGTTTAATTCTTATTTAGTACCAATTTTAGTAATTTTTTCTGAGAATTTAAACTTGATTTTGCATAGCAAACCACAAAGTGTCTGCATTTATATAACTCTTGTGATTTTTAATTAGTAATTTATAAAGTGTTTTGATTTCTGATTTTTTTTCTTCAAATTTGACAGCTTCAGGTATTGGGGCATTTTCTTCATGGATGATCCAGTTGCTTCTGGTTGAGTAGTTGATGGTTATAGTTAGTTCAGATTTGAGTTACCGTTTTTTTTTATTTACTTGAGTTCAAGGAAGATTAGTTACAGGTCATCAACTTATACAGAAAAATAAAGAAATAAAGAAAGAAAGAATGTATTTTGGTGTTTAATGACACAGTGCCACTGGTACAGTACCAGCAACCAGTTTTCTTCTAAATTATGTTTAATGGCATATGAAAAAATTTGATGGCACAATGCCAATGGTACCACTTCAATTTTTACTACATTTGAAATGCTTGCTATTTTTTGAATTGTGTCTTAAACCCAAACCCGTCAGTTTATTCAAATCCGAACCCGATTTTTGCCTACTCCTAGCTCAAATCCTAGCCTCGCCAATGAATATGGACTAATATTTTACATAGTATCATGCTTTTTCATGGATTATAATAGTTCATACTAATTGCAGCATGGCGCACCAAGCAGGGCCCTAAGTAATGAGGTAGCCCAATTTTCAGCCCAACACTTAGCCCAATCAATATTTTTGAACAAATGGCCTTTCACAGAAACCCTAACATCTCTAACCTGAGTACGTATGTGCATAGATGAAAATTAACTAAGTGAATAGCTCAATTTTCACATGAACTAATATCCTAATGCTCTCAAGGGCGATACTATATATTGCAATATAACATGTATCTGTACCTCTCGAGCTATATGAAACCTTCTGTCAAGTACAGATTAACCATTTCGTGGAGTTCCCGTCGAGACAATTTGCTTTTCTTGCATATGTTTAATTCCTTTTTAGGAAAATAACAACAAATAATACTAATTAAAGATAGCAACTAACCATAAAAAAAAACATTACAATAATTTTAGAGTATTGTACAATAACAATTTCCTGTGCATCAGCATATCACGAAAAAAGCATATCATCTTAGAAGCAGCTTCTGAACGTATTACATCCGAGTCGGAATGATATTGGCAGGTGCTGTTCTAAGTTTTGACCAATTCACACAGTCGAGTGTTTTTTGTCTGAAAAATCGGTGGAATCGGTTTGTCTCGGCCGAGTCCACCGAGTTTTACTCCGAATTAAGTCCATTCAAAACAAAAATTATTGATTCTCTTCATAGACAATTTGATTTGTATTTCACCCTTGAACAATAACATTCTCAAAAAACTTAACTGTATATATGTCTTGAAAATTATTCTGTTAGTGGGATCATAAAACTTGTACCCCAGGACCTTTTTGCATATCCGACAAAATAATGGCTAACTGTCATTTCGTCTAGCGTTTTCTCTTATGGCCTATAAGGCCGAGCTTCAGCCGGACAACCCCAGATTCTAAAGTGCTGGAGTAGGCTTCTGCCTGGTCTACATTTCATATGGAGTTTTGTGCGCTGCTTTAGTTGGTACCCGATTCAGAATATATGATGGTGCCTTAAGTGCTTCTCCCTAGAGGTTCAATGGAAGTGTGGTATACGAAATCATACTCCTCACCATCTCCATTAATGTTCGATTGTGCCTTTCAGCCACACCGTTCATTGCAGGCGAACCCTCTTGAACCATAACATGTGATTTGCCATGAACTCCATGTACCCGCACAAGGTGTTTCCTTTTCAATATAGTTTTCCCAATGAAGTACGTGGTTTGAATTCATGCTATTTTTCTTTTAAACTCTTTGTTATGTTATGTAGTTTGCATTTTTAATGGGTATTAGCTTATAACAAGACTAGCAGTTTGGGTTGGGATTGTTTAATTAGGTACTGACGCTCACACTTTTTTCTTTTTCTCATTTTTTGTGTTATAACTTGTTTTTCGTAATTGTAAAAACCTATGTTTTACTCAACCGCCTGTTACCATGCTTATGTTTTTAAAAAAATATATATATAAATTCAGTTGTACTATGTAATCATATAATCAATGCATTATATTTGATTGGTCCGTAAGTGTTGTTTGATTCTGTCCAGGCAGAGACAACATGATTTATACAACTGGGTCCCCCAGAGATCTCAGCGTACCTTTTTAGTTGAATTGTATTTCATGCAACTCATGATAAGTTGTAGGGTCCTGGCCTGCAAACACACACTTTCAAATTTAAAAGAACAAAACAGAAGGATGACATTTTATTATTTTTACAAAGAAATAAATATTTTATATAGAACCGGAAACATGACGAAATTTTTTGAAGGCATGGAAGGAACCACACCAAAGGATTTGATGCCGTTCCTTTGCGAATTCACTAAATAATCACATATTTGATGTGGTTCCTTAGCATGCTACAACGTCACTCATTCGGCGGTAACATAAAATCCAATTTAGAAACTACATATTCGATGAAGTTTCCTTATATTTTGTTATGTGGTGTTTTGCAAAGAAAAAAACTCTTCTCTTGTTGTCTAGTTTCACATTTTATTTACAAACTAATTATAAGAATTGAGAGAAGAACTAGAAAAACTTCAATTCTACAACATTGACAAGGTAAATTACCAATAAAATACCTCTAGTATTTTGATTATTTTTTCCGAAATTGATGACTATAAAATAGAATTTTTAGAATGTGAAAAAATAAAGTGTTAATTTGCATTAATTGATTATTAATTTATTGTATGGAATTGTTATTGTAATTTTAAAAATAGAGGATACATAGGATAGAAAATTAAACTATTTTACCAATTTTATCATAAATGTACTCAATTTTCCAATTCTCAAAATTTCCATGCAATAAACAAAATTGCAAATAAATTTACCTTATTCAAGTTCATAACAATGACTTGATATATTTATGTCATAAACAAAAGTTAGATGCCATTTGCTCAATGTAAACAAATAAGAGAAAGAACAAAGGGGAAAATTATGTAATTTAATTATCTTGAGCTTTGAGGTGAGTGGCCCATGAGATGAGACTTGAAGTTTTTAAATAATCTTATACATAAACACTACAGAAATATCTCTTGAATCGCTTGGTGATCATGCATGCTGTTCCTCCAACTATTGATCAATTGTGTTTTATCAATTAATGTGCTTCACTATAGTGATTAGAACTGCTTATTATTCAAAGAGTTCGTATTTACTGCCCGAGTCTGAAGGGGTACACATATATGATTTATATAGGACTTTTCAATTGCTTCAAATATTTTTTCTGCTGCTTCTCTACCAGTGCTAGTTATATATATATATATATATATATATATATATATATAACTTATCAAGCTTTATCAATTTTATTAAAGAAGGTTAAATATTTTTAGTATACTTTTTGAAAGGAAATGGAAAGTACTTAAATTTATTGTCAATTTGGCATTCATTTGTTTTTTCAGTGATTAGACAATTGCATAGTTCTCCCATATAACATATATAATTCCAGCTGATTTATAGACTCAGCAGAAACAACTCTATAAACATAATTACCAAGACTATCAATTCTTTATATATATTAACTTCCTCAGGTTCGGTACCTTATTTCATACTCATAGACATGATTCAATACATCCATGATTCAGCCTTACATTGATAATACAAATCATGATTCAGAATCACCTTACTTCGAGAGAAAAAAAAAAAAAAAAAACTAGCTAGCATCACATCACAGTTGCACTAACTAGCTAATTAATTATACCCAACCATTAAGATTTGATGCCATCTCAAACATTTAGCCAAACACGGGAGGTAGCGCCACAGTGGGTACCTCGGATGCATCTATTTGGCAGCGCACCCGGTACCCGGAGTACCTGGAGTTCCTGGAGTACCTGGAGTACCCCTACCTGGAATAGTTGGAGGAGTTGGAAGTGTCGGAGCAGTCGGAGCAGTCCGAGTACCCCCAGGACATGGAGTACCCGGAGTGCCTGGGGCACCCGGAGCACCTGGACCAGTCGTAGTACCCGGAGTTCCAGGAGTTCCCGGAGTACCTAGACCACCAGTCTTAGTACCTGGAGTTCTCGGAGTTCCCGGAGTTACCGGAGATCCCGGAGTTACCGGAGTTCCCGGAGTTTTTGGACATTTTGCAGTTCCCGGACTACCTAGACCTATTCCTACACTTATAAGAAATTTTGAGTCTGCTGCATCTGCACCAGTGGAGACTCCTTTCACATTCACATGCTTGTCATTAGTTGTAGAGAGATCTCTTGCGGTTGTGGTGCAAACGAGAGCGCCAAGGAGAACAATCAAGTACAACTTGGAAATTGACATGCTAGACTATATATTATTAGGAGAGTCTGAGGGGGTTTATATAGGACTATTTTGCAAATTGAATGGGTGAAAAAATTGGGGTACTTGATGTCCTGTCAGTGTGGTATGAGAGATTAAAGATGATAATTATGATAGTAAATAATATATAATTAAGGGAGCATCTAACTATCCCCCGTAACAATCCCCCATTTCATCCCCCAGTCATTAACTACTTCAATAACTACTAACTACCTAGGGGAACCACTTACTATTTGAGGACCATATAATATTTGAAAGATTTTACAACTGACGCGCGCAAGTATTCATCTATAATGTATCAAGTATTCATATATAACACATCAAGTATTCATACCTAATATATCAAGTATTTAAAAAAAAAACTGGACACATTTTTAGAGGTGGGATTTTTTTTCTTCGTTCAATTTAATCAATATTTCTGACGATCGGTGAGGATTTGGCAAATCTAAAACCACGAATGTTTTTGACATAATTTTATCTTTAAAATGAGATCCATGATGATATACTTTTGAGTTGTCCGTTGTACAAGTATTCATCCTTATCGAGAAAGTATTCATCCTCGTCGTGCAAGTGCAAATATAGAAACTTGACACATCACTCATCCATCTTTTACACGTTTTTAGAGGTGGTTTTTTTTCTCCGTTCAATATAACCAATATTTCTAACGATCTATGAGGAATTTTGCAAATCTAAAACCACGAACGTTTTCTACACAATTTTATCTTTCAAATGAGATCCATGATGACATACTTTCGAGTTGTCCGTTGCACAAGTATTCATCTTTTATCGAGAAAGTATTAATCCTCATCGTGTAAGTGTAAATATAAAAACTGGACACATCACTCATCCATTTTTTACATGTTTTTAGAGGTGGGTTTTTTTTCTCCGTTCAATCTAACCAATATTTCTGACGATCTGGGGAGAATTTTGCAAATCTAAAACCACGAACGTTTTCTACACAATTTTATCTTTCAAATGAGATCCATGATGACATACTTTCGAGTTGTCTGTTGCACAAGTATTAATATCTTGTCACACAAGTATTCATACATAAGATATTAAGTATTCATTTATACACATTGAAGTATTCATTCATATATCTCTATTTTTTTTCAAAATTTATTTTTATGTCATTTATTTAATACGCAGTGGCCTAATTCACCATTAATAAAGCTTTGTTCTTTGCAAAACTCGCTACTTCATGAGGAAGGGGAACATAAACATGAAAAAGATTAATTGCATATACATATACAATATTATTTTGATACGATCGACAGTGACGGATCTGACCTGGTAGAGACGCGTTCTAGTATTCATTCAAATACATTGAAGTATTCATTCATACACATTGAAGTATTCATTCCTGGCAGAGGCGTGCTTGATTGGGATGGAGTGACGGATAATCTCCGGCAGAACGTTCGCTAGAGCAGGAGCAGCAGGCATAGAGGGAAAAAACCGAGGCGAAAGTGTAAGAGGGATGGAGCTTATTGTATTTATCATTTCGAGGTGGGAGAGGGAGGGGAGCTTATCAATGGAAAAACGGAGGTGGAGGAGGAGGTGGGATGCGGAGGTGGGATGCAGTGGTGGGAGAGGGAGGTAGAGGCGGAGATGAGATGAAGGTGAAGGTGAGAGAGGGAGGTGGGAGGCGGAGGTGGGAGAGAGAGGTGGGAGGCGGAGGTGGGAGAGGGAGGTGGAGGTGAAAGAGAAAAATAGAGGTGGAAGAGAAAGGAAGAAAGAGGAAAAAAATAAAGGTTGTTAGAAATAGTAGTTATAGTTATAGTTAAAATAGAAAGTTAGTTGGGGGATGAAATGGGGGATGGATAGGTGGGGGATATTATAATTACCCTATAATTAATTGAACTAATTTTGTGTGGTACCCGTAGAATTAATTGTTGGGTCAATTTTTTTATATACTTTAAAGACCGTTTGGATAAAAGTGTGAGCAAGTTTTGGTCGAATTTGACCCGAATATATTTTTATTTTTGATAATTAATAACTTAAATAAAATATATCATACACTTAAAAGCTCACCAATTGAAGAAACATAAATCTTAATGTGCTGATAATTTATTTTGCAACAAAGTTCATTCTTATTTGGCTAAAAAGTATGGATTCTTTTGACATAAATGTTTCAAAGTCTAATTCTGAAAACAACAATGCGACATTTATTCCCTAAAAGTTTGGTGTGATTTGCCAAAACATGTATGGTTTCTTTGATGGGTTTGAAAGAAGCATCTATGTGTTGTATGTTTTTTTTCTCACGGCTTCCTCACTGTTCATATTAATTCACCAATAATTTTTCTATTTCATCACTTAGCTAGGTCACCATTTGAAAGAAGCATCTAGAGGTGAAATCGGATCAGATCAGATACTGGTAATATCATATCCATATTCATTTTTGGTTCTCGGCTACACATATAAATCTGATATTAGATGGATACGGATAAGGATCGGATATTAAATGAATACGGATATGGATATCTGTTTTTTTATAATAGTGAATAACATAAAAAATTTCATAATATATATTAAATTATATAGTATATATCGAGTAAGGCTACCATATATTGTAATGCGTAGGCATTTTTGTACATTGGAGATCAAATTTTACATTTTTTGGAAATTGTTTACTATTTTTTTAGATATATTGAAAATCGTTGTTTTTCTGAGAAATCTGGATCATAAAAAACAATGATTTTCAATAAATTTAAACAAATAGTAAAAAATTTCCAAAAAAAATATAAAATTTAGTCTCAAAACACTTAGTGGGAATTAAGCTCATGATCTTACAAACATCAAATATAACTCTCACAACTTGACTACAAGGACATATTTGTCATTTTATGAGGTAGTTTAGAGTATATAAAAATTAAATTAAATTTTAATGTACACAATTAAAAAAAAATAATCATTGGAGTGACATACCATCCCTAAGCTTATTTATTGTTCATATTAATTCACCAATAATTTTGCTATTCCATCACTTAGCTAGGTCACCATTTGATTATGCCTCAATAAATCACACATGCTTGATATAATTGTCGAACCAGCTAGCTAGGCTAGCTCCGAAGTATCTTAGGCCGTACCACATACTTTATTGTGGCCAGTCTAATATTCACCGACCAAAACTTTATTGGGGGCAGTCTAAAATTCACGGGATTCTTTAAAAGTTCGTGCAAGATTAAAACGAATGACTCTTTAACTCTAGCTGTGAGGTATATATGGTACCTCCCCAGATTCGAACTCCTAGCTCAATTGCCCAGAAATCAGCCAAGTACCCCTACCTACCTACTGGTTAAAATTGTTCTTTCACAAAGCCAAATATTGAGAGAGGCTATACTACTTTGCAATGTGCGGATCGTTCCGTAAATTAGATTTATATCTCTATTTTCAAAGTTCAAATAATCAATTCAAACCGTTCAATTAACATTATTAACATATGAAAATATACTTGGAGACCAACTTTTATATTTTTTGAAAAAAAAATACTATTTTTTGAGACAATTGGAAAATCACTTCATCTAAAAATTCTAGACCATCTGAAAGTAGTGATTTTCGACCTTGCAAAAAAAAAAATAGTCAAAAAGTTATAAAAAATTTAAAATTTGTTTTCCAAATATATTTTTATATGATAATTAATAATGCTGAGTGGTTCAAATCGACTATTTGAATTTTGATGACGGTGATATTCAATGTACGGAACGATCAGCGCATTGCAAAACGTCAGAGCCTCACTCCCAAAATATTTTCTCAATAAAGTAAATTTATCATGTATCCAGCATATTTAAATAGTATATATATCCCCACTGGTTTAGGTACTTAGTTTAAAATACTTACCGCCACCAGTTTTATATGTAGTTATACTAAAAAACAATTTTTTATAGCCTTTTTTACTCTATTGCTACCATACTTTTTTTTAAAAACTTTACTCTTATATATCATCGGTTTTATTACCATTTTATATTATATTTGTTGCTAGATAGTCGTCCTTTATTTTAGAAGAAAAACAAAAAAAAATATGAAAGAGCACTACCCATGCAAAGTTATTTACATCTTCAAAGAAAAAGAACTCTAAATTTGTTTGGATTGTTTGAGAGGCGAAAATCATTTTGATAAATTTTAGAATATTATTTGTATATTATTTTTTTCTTGACAAGACATGTTTTATGTATATATATAAGTCGATATTTTGGTCCAAGATGGTGACAACATGTTTTGCATATATAAGTGGATATTTTGATAAATTTCAGGATATTTTTGTATTTTTCCTTCTTGCATGACACGTTTTGAATATATATATATGTGGATATTTTGATAAATTTCAGGATATTTTTGTATTTTTTTCTTCTTGCTTGACACGTTTTGAATATAAATATATGTGGATATTTTGATAAATTTCAGGATATTTTTGTATTTTTCCTTCTTGCTTGACACGTTTTGAATATAAATATATGTGGATATTTTGATAAATGTCAGGATATTTTTGTATTTTTCCTTCTTGCTTGACACGTTTTAAATATATAAATATGTGGATATTTTGACAAGATATGGACATTTTGTATATATATGTGGATACGTGGATACTATACCCTTAGCTATGAACTATAATAAGTATATATCGTTAAAGAATTAGACGAAATTATCCACAAAAGACCAAAAACTCTGGAAGAGAGGTTCCCTTGCAGTCTGACCAGTTTCCTCCTTTCTTTGACTTCTTGTGCCTCCTTTTTGGACTTCTTCCTCTCAATTTCAAATATTCATGCGTTGCTCCGGTGATTTTTGTATTTGAAAACACATCCTCATTATTAGCCTAATTTTTTTTTATTTATGATCTTTACAAATAAAACTATTCAACTATTTTTTATTAAATTCTATTTTTATCATGTCTAGTTTAAAATTACGGTATCAGTAGAGTAGTACTACAGTTTAAAATGGCGGACCAAAAAAGGTATGTGCATTGAACTCCAACAAATTAAATCTTTGTTCTATTGCAAAATTCACTAAATCTGATTTTTAGTATAAAAGACTTGGCCATCTTTTTGACAAGATTTTAAATAGTATCCTAGATTTTAAAATTTTGAATTGTACTAATTATGAAATTTGCAATTTAGCATAGCAAACAAAGCTTTATTTTTCTCTTTCTAACTAGCAAATGTGAAGTTCCTTTCTTATTTTGTACATTATGATGTCTGGGGACTGGCTCCAATTGATCCATATAATGAATTAAAAGATTTTGTCTTATTTATTGAATTTTTTTCAAAAGCAACTCGGTTATATTTACTTAAATCTAAAGATGAAGTGTTTGATTGTATTTATCAATTTTTATTTCTTCTAAAACCACAATTTAATAGAAAAGTAAAAATCTTTAGATCGGATAATGAAATAAAATTTATAAATAATTTTTTTGAGAAATATATCTTAACCAAAGACTTAGATCTGAATTCATTTGAGAAAATTTATAAATCTTTAAACAATTCAATTCGAGGATATCTTAACCAAAGATTTAGATCTGAATTCATTTGAGAAAATTACAAGCAAGCTAGGATTGTATAATATATGTATTGCTAGCTTGAGGGGGAGTGTTATAATATATGTATTGCTAGGATTGTATAATATATGTATTGCTAGCTTGAGGGTGGTTTATGAAAAAATTTTGTAAACCAGAATATGAATTTGTATAATTTTGTATAATTTAGTGTACATGAATTTTGTATAATTTTTGATATAATTTAGTGTACATGAATTTTATTTAGAGGTTTTCGTATTCTTATTTTGGAAATTCTCTGTTTTTGAATTGATCTGATTTTTAAATGGCTAGCAAACTGGAGGCTAGCCAAAAAAAAATAAAAAAATGTAAAAAAAATGGGACAATTATACATTGACATTTAACTAAATTCAGTGTAGAAAGGTATTTAAACATTAAAAAAATATTAATTTTTTTTAATAAATATAAGAAAATAAGAGAGCTACACGGATATTTAACTAAAGTCCATGAGAAAGATTTTTAAACATTAAAAAATAAGAAAAAATATTAATACATAAAAAATAAGAGAGCTACACGGACATTTAACTAGAGTCTGTGTAGAAAGGTATTTAAACATTAAAAAAATATTAAAAAATTAATAAAAAATTGAAAATAGGAGAGCTACATGGATATTTAGCTAAATATCCATGTAGAAAGGTATTTAAATATTACAAAAAATATTAAAAAATTAATAAATAAAACAAAATAAGAGAGCTATACAGATATTTAACTAAAGTCCATGTAGAAAGATTTTCATACATTAAAAAATAATAAAAAATATTAATACATAAAAAATAAGAGACCTACACGGACATTTAACTAGAGTCCGTGTATAAAGGTATTTAAACATTAAAAAATATTCAAAAAAAAAATAAGAGAGCTACATGGATATTTAGCTAAATATCCGTGTAAAAAGGTATTTAAACATTAAAAAAATATTAAAAAAATAATAAATAAAACAAAATAAGAGATCTACACAAACATTTAACTAAATTTCGTCTAGGAATGTATTTAAATATTAAAAAATATTAAAAAGAAATTAATAAATAAATGAAAATAAGAGTGCTACCCGGATATTTAGCTAAATGTATGTGTAGAAAGGTATTTAAACATTAAAAAATATTAAAAAAATTAATAAATAAAAAAATAAGAGAGCTAGACGGACCTTTAGGTAAATATCCGTGTATAAAGGAATTTAAACATTAAAAAAATATTTAAAAATATTATTAAATAAAAAAAATAAGAGAGTTACACGGACATTTAGCTAAATGTTCGTGTAGAATAGTAATCGTAGACGGCTTTTTATGTAAGAGTTTGTGTAGCTTGGTTATGGAGAGAGCCACAGTCAAGGAATTGTACACGGCTGTTTATGTAATAATCCGTGTAGCTATTAGTAATTGTACACGGGTAAATATATGTGCGTAAATATTTAGGAATTTCTAAACCCTTGCATCCCACGTGGCAGGAAAATCCGTATAGCTCACCTGTTTATATCCGTATCCAATCACTTATTCGGTAGTAGTGTACATCTAGAACTAATTTGCTGGATCGTTTTTTTTTTTGTTAAACTTTAAGGAATGGTTGGATAAAAGTGAGAAAAAGTAAATTTTGAACTACAGAACGCAAGTTAACATAGATATATGTGGATAAAGAAGACATATATGTGGATATTTTGTCCGACATGGTGACAACTGACAAGATATGCTTTGTCATGAGCATATATACTTTGGCCCATGTGCATGTTCAAATTGGATCTTAAAAGTCACTTCAAGGGTAGGCGGCACGAGTCCGGGTCCTACTAACTCGTATTTGTGTTTGGATCCGAACTGTCCAGATTCAGTCCAGGCACAGACAACATAATTTATATTAATTAATACAGCTGAGTCCCCTCACAGATTCCTAACGTGCTTTTCATGCCGTGATGAACATGCATGAATCCTGTGGTTTCAACTTACAGAGAGTGTATTTCCACGGCAATGCATTTAATTTCTGTTTTTTGTTATTTGACAATCAAATATTTTCACTTTTCATCTTAAGTTCACATATGGACAGAGACGGATTTATCTATAATGAATGAGAATCAATTTGCAACATTCCATAATTTTTATTTTATGAACTTATAATTTTTACTTATTTATAATTATAAAATATATTCGGCCATTTTTATTAATATCCCTAAAAAAAATAGAAATTTTAAAAATAACCCTGTCCCTCATTTTTTTTAAAAAATGCCCTGACCACCTGGGCCCAGGGCGGCCAAAAATTCCCCATGGAGCGCCAGCTTCCAGGGCGCCTCATGTGTGTGTGTTTTTTTTTTTTTTTTTTTAGAGAAATCTTAGTATTTTGATTTGAATAATTTTGTGAAAAAAGTTTAGGATTTATGTATATGTGTATGTGTATGTCAAAAAATAAAATATTATGTGTATGGCTACCGGAAGCATTTCGGCCGAGGTGCTTCCGGGGTTATATTTTAGTGTGTATCAAACAACAAATCTAAACCGTTAGATGTTCAATCTATTATAAAATATGCTTGGAGACCAAATTTTACATTTTTTGGAATTTTTTTACTATTTATTAAGATGGTTTGAAAATCGCTGTTTTTATTAAAATTCTGCACCATTAAAGCTTATATTCAACATAATGCGCGCCAATGTAATACAGCAGTCTCATAGTAAAAATACTACAGTCAGAAATATATTACAATAAACAAAAAAGTTCACACAAGCAAAATAGCAAGTTTATCTGCCCCTACCACGACGTCTCAATAAACCTAACAAATGACTAGTTGTACTGGTATGAGCTGCAGGTGCGGCATTACTTGTAGAGGCTTGGCAACTAGATGATTGGCTCGGAGAAGGGGGGGGGGGTTGTGTTCTACCAGTTGCTTCAGCAACAACTCTAGCATTTTCTCTTTCGTTGTGCGTGTTTATGGCATCTGAAAATAAGAATACAATTCAGTTAGTAATATAATAAAATCATAAATGAATTTCGTACAATGCTACATACCTGCCATGCGCCTGTCAAAAACAGAACGGCGAGCCCGATTTCCCGACGGTCGCCTACCACCCATCTCGTCCATGGTCATTACAATACGCTTGTGTCTCCTCCTCCCCTTTCTTATCCATCCTTCTGAAGGGAGTATTCTATCACCGACATATGCAGGCCACTCATGCTGATCGGGATAAGAATGGAAAGATCCACCCCAAGTGGAAGCAAGGTAATCGGTACGGTACATGTCAGCAACATAGTGATCCTCGCAGTAGTTCCTCACTCGGCATACCGCCATCACGTGACTGCAGGGTATGTGACTTAGTTGGGGTCCCTGGCATGTACAGGTTACCGCCCTGGCATCTCCGAATTTAACCACGTACTTGCAAGCCCTCTTGACAAACGCCATAGTGCCATCTGGTTTACGGCTAGTAGGAACGTACTCATTTGGATTTTTCACTTCGAATTATGTTCCATCATTACCCATCGGGATAACGGTCATAGTTGCACCTTTGTCCCTGTGTCGTCTTAGTTTCTCCTCCACCCTTGTTGAAAATGACTGGTTCATCCTTATTAATTCTGCGGCCTTAGCACGCCGTTCCTGAAACTAGGCATTTAACTTGTAGAATGTGTCATCTACAATTGCAGCCACAGGCAACATCCGGCTCTGCTTGAATACTGCATTCAGCGACTCGGACCCGTTGGTTGTCATAATTCCCCAACGCCAACCTCCATCACGGGATTGATATATTTTCTCGTATGCTGGATCTTCATTGACATCTCGGGGATTATTTTTGCCCACCTTCATTAGGTAGAGATTTGCCTTTGGCATGTACTACACAAAAAATAAGGAAATAGAATAATGTAAGTAAACAATTGTACTAAAAAATCGTTTTCTTAAAGTACAATAGTATGTAAACAATTGAAATACATGTACCTTTGCAAAACTGCTAGTCATCTCTACCACCCTTCTCGGTTTTTTCTTTCTGCAATTTCATCTAAATGTATCAGTAACCCACTTGTCACCCCCGGTTGCCTTGGAAGGAAAGGTTCTTCGCAACATGTTGCATGCACAACCTGTGCACACACTGGCCAGTACGGGTTGACCAACCGTAATCTTCATGATCAAAAACATATTTTATTCCTTTGTGCTGGTCTGATATCACGCAGAAAAACTTCCCTTCCCCAATCACCCGTCTTCTTAAAAACTGCATAAAGAATCCCCAGTTCTCACCGTCCTCTTTATGAACAATTGCAAACGCCAAAGGCAACAGCTGGTTCTCAGCATCATATGCGCATGCTATCAGTAGCCTCCCCTCGTAACGGCCAGACATGAAGCATGCATCAATGCTGATAACGGGTCTAATGTATGGCACAGCCTGGATACAAGCACCGAAAGCCCATGCTAGGCCCTTGAATTGTTGAGCTCCCTCTATTAGTACTCCGTCTTTATCAAAAAAAGAGCCATGCCATCGCTCATATACGGTGCCGACATTTGTACTTGCCATGGCCTGGAGCAATGGTGCCAGATAGCCATACGAATCCTTCCAACTACCGAATATCCTGCAGATAGCAAGTTCACGACCTCTCCACAGCCTGTTGTATTTTGGGATTACATATTTGTATTTGTGTCTGACGGTCATAGCCACCGCCTTGATGCTCATCGATGGATCCAACTTAATGTCCTCCTCAATTGCATCGGCAATTAGTGATGTCGTCAGCTGCGCATGGTCTGTCCTTGTGGACGCAGACTTGCATGTATGAGGTGGTTCACACTTCTTAATCATCCATGCTTCCCCTGAACCCACAGGGGTTGCAAAAAGGCGGAACTCGCAGCGCAGGTGAGTTTTACACAGCACAACTAACCTTGTTCGGTCCCTTTTGTGTATTATACATTCCCAGTTGCCGTGAACATGAGTCTCATTTATTTTCTTTACAAGTTCGTCTATGTTGGTATAAACTTGCCCTGCGGCAAGTTCTTTATTGTATTCAACACGAGGACCGAAGAAACTAATGTCTGCCTCTTCGAAAGCTGTGGTGTCGTTGAATGTGGCGACCGGATGCTTACTTCCCCAACCTGTAATCGGGAATTTTTCTGCCCTGGATAAACCTGGTACATTTGCATCACCATCTGATAAGTCATCAGCTTCCCAAACCCCTTGGTATTCGTCCCCCGTTTCCATTTCCCTTTCTGGTATGGCATCAATAGCATCAACATCAATATTAATATCATTTCGATAAACGGGTACCGGTCCTGACTCTGGCATAGTTGGAAATCTAGGGATTATGGGTCATTCTCATTGTTATCGGATTAGAATGAAAAATAAAAGAAAAGGAAAAAAAAAAGAGAGAGAAAATGAGAATATTTTGATTAAAAAAATATGATATTGAGTCTTGTCCGATCGAAATTTTGGCTACGTCGCTTTGATTCTGAACAGTTGTTGCAACTCGAATTGGATTCTATATTGACTGTTATTAGGTAACCGTACTTCTCTATAATCTGTGTTTTCGATTTTTTTTGTTGAATTGGATTCCGAATTGGGTTTTGGATTATGATGCATATTTAACAGGACGATAGTGGGTCTGAGATTCGAATTTGATTTGTAAAATGATATGATTGTGTGTTCTAAGAATTTGAGAAATGATATGATTGCGTGAAATGAAATGATATGAATATTGTGTGACTTGTTTTACGGATTATTCAGACTCAGGCACTATCGCTGGTTAAATATGTATTCATAATTTGATGTGAATTTGTGTGGATTAATACAGTATATTTGAATGGTTGTTTAATTAAATCAGTTATAAAGAAGCGCATCATTAAATTATCGGTTACTGAGCTTTGTAGTTTACTACATATTGTTCTTGTTTTTTATTTTTGTTGTGACGTTAGTTGACAATATAATGGATAGATGCGAGAGTGCCTCTCTTGACATGACAATTTTAATATTAAAGCATTCGTTGCTCGGACTATATATGTCTGAGTCGTTATTTCGTTTTAATTTCAAATGATGAACATGCACGAATCCCGTGCTCTCAAGTGTCAAGTTACGTCCGGGTCCACTAATTCTAAAAGATTCTGTTTCGCTGCACCGATCGACAAGGATATGAATTCGTCCTTTTTGAGTAATCACTAAAAAGTAAGCCACTAGCCCACTAGTATGTCTTTATGTATGTTTTCTTTTCATATGATATAACTAAAAAGTGAGCCACTGGCCCACTAATATGTATTTAATATTTATGTATGTTTCCTTTTGCATATGATACAACTATTCCACTATTATTTGCTCTAGTATTTGTTGACCATTGGATAAATAACTCAACAACCTCATAGTCATAACCGGTTTCTCGGACTGTGTTTGGGTCGTGCCAATTTTAATATCAGAGCATTCATTTCTCTCAGACTGTGTTTGAGTCCTTATTTTGTTTGTTATCGGTTTCCATCTAAAATCATTTCGACATCTTATCCGAATAAGTTTTAACCTCCTACTAATCTAAAATTTCAATTTGACTCTTTTAAAGAATTGTTCATGAAGTGTTGACTTTTTGATCCATTTGAAAATCTACCTGGTTACATCAATTATGAATTTTGTATGAAAAATCAATTTGATTTATATGATCCGATTATTTTGGGATACCATTTGAATAATATTAGATGTATTTACTTGATGAGTGTTTATATTATCATTGAATTTTAATCATTGACAAATGTATCAAAATTATGTAAGTTAAATAAACTCAAGTTTATTATTTTCTTTAATATGTGTTAAATTTCATTTGATTATCATCTATTAAGTTTCGTTCGATTTGAATATTATATGTTTGAATTTTAAAGACAAAATTATTTTGAAGAGGAAAATTTGTAACATCCCATAAATTCTTATAAATTCTTATGAATTTAATTTCTATCACTTATTTATGAATATGAAAAATAACAACGTTTAAAATATAAAATTTCATCATTTAAAAAAAAAAAAAAAAACAAAGAGAGACGTGGCCTGGGCCATGTGGGCCCCATGCATGAAACCACCTAGATCTACTTCCTAACCGCTTTTCATTAGTGAATTCCTTAAATATACTTACTCTCTCCGTTTGAATGAAGTCATAAGAAAAAAAAAACAGAGAGGGAAAGAATGAGATGAAAAAAAAATAGAAATAGTTTTATAAAAAAAATTTATATGATATTGATAATCTGTACAATTGAAATTCCGACTATGTCACGTTGATTCTAAACAGTTGTTGCATCTTGAACTAGATTTTTGAATTGATCGCTATCAGGTAACCGGACTTCTCCATAATATGTGTTTTCGATTTTTGTGGTTGAATTGGATGTTCGAATTGGGTATTGGATTATGTTGCATATTTCAGCAGAACAGCAGGTTTGAGGTTTGAATTTGATTTGTGAAATGATATGGTTGAATTTTATTTTAGAGATTTAAAGTGTTATTAATGAGGTTTATATGTTTGTAAACAGAGGTTTAAATTATTTTGAAGTAAAATTAAAAAACAAATGAAAGTCACAAAGATTTAAAGTGGTAAAAAAAATTATGACACAAATATAACTCGAAAGTTATTCTTTATGGATCTCATTTGAAAGAGAAAATCGGGTAAAAAATGTTCATATTTTTAGATTCGCAAAATTCATCACGGATTGTTGAGAAAATAAATGAGAATGATAAGACAAAAAAAATAAAAAAAAGTGGGTGAAAAAAATCTTTTTATTTTTGGCTTGAAAACAAAAATAGTTAGGAGTTAAAACTATACAGATTTAGTAGTTTGCTAATAGCATTGTAAAATGTTATAAACAGAGCTTTAAATGTTTTGATGTTAGCACTGTAAATGAAAGTTAAATAACATTGAAAGTTTTTTCTGTTAAACTACTTAGAGGATGCACTCGGCGATTTTGTTTGGGATACAATTATCAGGCTCCTAAAAGTTAATTATGAATCAAATCTGTATGTATAATTTTTTCAATTATTTTCAAAAATTCTTTTATGTTTCTTTAATGATTAGAAAACATGGATGGTAGCACATTATAAATCAGTTAATTATAAGAAATATATACAAATAATACGCAGTTTTTTCTAATGAACCGTGCATAAATTTATTAGGTTTTTTTTTTATTTTTCACGCCTCTTTGAGTACCATGTAAATTTTTCTTAACTACCCTTGTAAATTATATATACACATTTTTTTTTTTGTAAGAACCGCGTTTGATTTGTGTATATTGTACATGGTTTTTTGTAAGAACCATGTAGGATTAGTTCTTACGATTTTTGGGTTTTTACGCCTCTTGGATTACTATCCCGTCTTTATTTCTCACCGCTCTCATGTCTAATGAAATTAAAAGTTACTCTCCTCTAGATCTATTGTCCCTATATATCTATTATTTTTCTTTTTTCCTTAACTTCCTGTCTCTTAACTTATCATGTTCGGTACTTTATTTCATATTCATAGACATGATTCAATACAACCATAATATGAGCCTTAGATAATTATACCGAAACATTAAGATTTGATGCCGTCTCAAACATTTTGGAGGGTGAATTAATGTTGTAATTGATGGAGTGTAAATCAGCGGTATATAGTGTTTTTTTTTTCAATTTTGGAGGGTGAATTAATGTTATAATTGATGGACTGTTAGGGTGGTACAAGTGATTGAAATTGATAATTACGATAGTAATTAATAATAAAATTGAATTAATTTTGAGTGACACCTAGAATTTATTGTTCTAACAAGTTTTGTAGAACTTTTCCGGGCCAGTTGGATAAAAGTGAGAGAGTAAATTTTGAACTACACAACGCTAGTTAGTAAGAATAATTATATGAGTCCCTCCTTTTCTAGTTGATTAATTATCTTCGCATCAATCTTTATTTAATGATGTACGATGACCCCACTAATTATATGATTTCTCTTTTTCGGTCAAAATTTTTATATAATTGATCCTATTCACGTTTGACCTGCATAGCTAAAAATTCCGACTCTGCCCCCTAAATATGGACTAATATTTTACACAGTATTAATTGCTTTCGTTGATTATAATAGTTCACACTTAGCCCATTTTTCAGCCCAGTACTTAGCCCAATCCATATTTTGGCACAAATGGCCTTTTACAGAAAGCATAACATCTCTGAACCGGAGTACGGATGTGCATGGCTGAAAATCGGGAACCTACAACTTGAACTCCAATAGTAACAAAAAAGAAAAGAAAAATCAAATAACTGAATAGCTCAATTTTCACATGAACTAATATCCTAATGCTCTCAAGGGCAATACTATATATTTTAATATAACATGTATTTGTACCTGTCGAGCTCTATTGAACCTTCTGTCAAATACAGATTAACCACGAATCCTGGCACTGTTAGAAAACTATAAATAAACAAAGTAACAATGTATTTGCAATTTGCAATTTCGCTATTGAAAGCTTGAAGCTGCAAAAATGGGACTTGAAAAGGACTTAGCAAAGTACATATACTGACACCGAGATGGATATTTTCCTATGATACCTCAAGCGAACATTCTTATAAAATTTAACCCAACCAAGTAATCCTTTATTTAACAAGCTCCATTTCGTGGAGTTCCTGTCGAGATTATTTGCTTTTCTTGAATATGCTTAATTCCTTTTTAGGAAAATAACAACAAATAATACTAATTAAAGATGGCAACTAACCATGAAAAAAACATTACAATAATTTTAGATTATTGTACAATAACAATATCCCATGCATCAGCATATCACGAAAAAAACATATGATCTTAGAAGCAGCTTCTGAATGCATTGGCCGGTGTCGTTCTGAGTTTTGACCGATTCACACGGTCGAGTGATTTTTGTCTGAAAAATCGTTAGAATCGGTTTGACTTGGCTGAGGCAACCGAGTTTTACCCCGAGTTAAGCACATTCAAAACAAAAATTACCGATTCTCACCAAGCTGGATTGAGTTGCTGCGCACTATCAAGACTCAAAAGTTGCTGAGGCGGAGCAACGTCAAAACTCAGAAGAACTTTTTGATTTTTGAAACAGTATGTTGATGGAGAAAAGAAATTTGGGGAAGAAGAACAGTTAAAGGAAAAATTTGGCTAAGCTGCGTTTTTGGAAAAGGAGAAGTACCGGGACTGCATTGTTTATTTTTTAATTTTTTTATTGACAAGAGACATTTGAAAATCTGCACCGTACTCCATGTAATAAGAAAAAAAGCAGGAATCCTTATCCCACGCGTGATATCTATTCATTAATTTATTTGTTTTGAGTAGCTAGGTTTTGGAAACTCTGAATAATTTGACAAAAGTAAAAAAGACTGTGCATCCGTGATACCTTCTTTTAGTTTTTTTATTCTAGATATGACTAAAAGTAAAAACATGTGGTTCAGAGTATGCTACAGTCTGATCAGAGTAGTCAGAGTAGTCAAGAGTGGTTTGACTGAAAGACTGTCACCCAATGACATCTAAAAAAAGTAAAAGACTGTGCATCCTTGATAGCTATTCAGAGTATGCTACAGTCTCTTTCGGCTTCCATGCCGATACGATTAAGAAACCGACAAAAGTTAATATCTAGCTGATTCTTTCGGCAGTTCATAGTAGGATAGAGGGTTGGAACTCTAATTTTTTGTTGTACGGAGGTTGAATAACTTTGATTAAGGCTGTGCTGTCGGCAATGCCACTGTATTACGTACATATTTTAAAAATATCGGTTGGAGTAATGAAGTATATCAGCAAAATGAGAAGAAATTTTATATGGAAAGGTAGTCCGGAGAGTCTCTGGCCTTTCACTACTGATTAAATGGGTTCAGGCTTTAGACAGTAATCCGGAGGATCTTTGACCTAATAGGCAATGCATCACACGGGCATTGTTTCATCAACTCAAGAAAAAATTTGGAAACTGAGGATTCTTATGATGATCAAAATTTTTATCTGGCTTATGTTAGATAACAAAATTTTGACTCGGGAGGCAGGGGCGGACTCAGGATTTTCATCGGAAGGGGGGGGCAAAAATATATTGAATTGGATTTAAATAACTTATCGGATTTAAACTCATTAACTAATTAAGTACTTGATAAAAAAAACAATATTTTGCCTTATATTTTCTAATACACTGACTTATAATTTTTGATCCTATAACTTATAATTAATATTATCAATCATAATTCAAAAAAAATTATTTTGATTTTAACACTAAATTTATCCTGAAATACAAATCAAACACTCAAAGGGGGCAAAAAAAATTTCAGGGAGAAACAAAGTCGGTCGATACCAATAAATCACCACTAAAACTCGAAATCCAGGGGGGAGCGGCTGCCCCCCCCCCCCCCCCCCTCTCCCCCCTGGTGCTACAGTAGATCCGCCCCTCTCAGGAGGTCCTGCTAATGAGGGATTGTATGGTCCAAATGGGTTGTCATCTCTGCATGGCAAATTTGTTGGAAACAAAGGCTCATATCATGTGGGATTATCCTTACGCAGCAAGATTTTGGAGAGGGCTATTGGTGTTAGACAAGGAGAATACATGTAATGACTGCAACAGAGAGGGAGTGTTGGAGAATATTTGGGCTATAGGGGTTTGGGACCTCTAGCGTGAGAGAAATGAGATATTTTTTTTCAAACAAGCACCACAAAGTCTATTGTTCATAGCATTTGACACTTATCAATGGATGAATTCGGTTTTAAAGACATTGTGTAATATATATAATTTTACTTTTGAGTTAGTACCAGAGTAGGAATCTTGTAAATAATTTTTTTTATCAATATAATTGTTGGCTCTGGCAAAATTCAATAGCGCATAGTGATAATTAGATATGGGATTTCGTCTATAAATTGGTAAGAGAATTAACATTCTAACTTAAAAAAAGAAAGAAAGAGAGAACTAACATTCTAAATTGAAGTTGGAGAAATTTGTCGTAGAAAATTGTCTGGTGATCTCTTCTAGCCAAGCTTATTGGTCTGTTTAAGTCAGAAAATAAGAGAATAATTTATGTTTTATTTTTAATTTGATGTTGCATATATATTTAATATTATGGTTTAGATATTACAATTGTCACACCCCGCGGCCACGAGGCGTGACAGGGCCCCGCCGTAAGCATACAACTCCATGTATGCTTACAAGGCATTTACAATATTTTCATCACATCACAATAAAATACATAAAACAAGTTTATATATATAGTTCAAGTACAAACTGTCTGGTACAAGTAGATCATACAAAAGGTATCTCGTATGGATACCAACCATAAGGTGTGACATAGAGAGCACTGTACAACAAAACAAGATATGCCTCTCTAGTCAAATAACAAAATAACTACTAAGGTAATTTGGTGTCATATACCACAGGCCTACTACTCGCGTGCCTCTCCAGGATCAGTCGCACCTAAACCTGAAAAGAACCCAAAAGGGTGGGGGTGAGAATAAATTCTCAGTGCGAAATTTGCCACAATCAGGTTATTGGACTTGCAATCAGACTCCATGTTCAAAAATGAAATCCATACAAAATCACATTAGCAGTTCTATAACAAACAATATATATATATGGATGCACATGCTTGACAACAAGAATCGAGTGAAAAACAACTTAAGGAATTTCCAAGATGAAGTTCAAACAAACACATATTTGGCCTAACTCATTTTATTATGGCTGGTAGCATCTATAGATGTTCAACCGAGCTGGACCCTTTATCAAACCCACATCTGTAGGGTTACTGGCACCTACAGATGGCCCACCGAGCTTGACCCTTTATCTGACACCCATCTATAAATGCTTTGGCTTAACCATTTACTAAAGTCTGGTTCAAGTCATAAAATGAAAATTCACATGAAATAAATCAGAATATCGTCATAGTCAATTGACCGTCCAAATGCATTACCACGTAGGGTAATGCCCCCGAGCCACAGACGTCACACATAGGTCACCCACCATCACAATCAACATGTATATATATAGTCACCCACCCCTCGTCCCAACCGGTACTGGGATATCTCGAGGGCCGTTCACCTAAGGCCATTAGGATCCTGGGATCAAAGCCAGCTTGCAGACTTTGCAAATTCATTCACATATCATCTCAAAGTTAGCTGATACAGCTCAACCTTGCCATTTCATTCACATATCATTTCACAATCATCAATTTGTGGTGACCTTTATCCATAGTCAATTCATAAGAGAACAATCAAAATGACAACCATACAAATATGCAAATCAACCATACCACAACAATTCGGTTTTAGATGTATTATGCACACAATTCACAAAATTCCGATTATGCAACAATCAAGCATACAACATGAAAATTTCAAGTATGCAACAATCAATCACACAACATGACAATCGAAAAAGATAATTTAATTTCTGAAAATGAAACATCAAACAAGTCCAAGAACCCCGCACCTGATTATGAAGAGCGTATCTCGCACTTATGGTTCGGACGTCTCGAAAGATCCCGCAAAATCTTGCTCAACCGAGCCTACACCTATGTTAACATATATACTTAATTCAATATTTGTTTGACGATTGATATGCTTACTTGAGTGATATTATTTTCTATATACTTTCCTTAACATAATCCATCTTGGAATAAATGATCAAGCCTTTCTCAATAAATATTAAGCCTTTCGGAGACAATATTAGCACTTCATCAAAATATTATGACTTTGTTTAATTATCACCATACACAATAAATATTAAGCCTTTCGGAGACAATATTAGCACTTCCTCAAAAATATTATGACTTTGTTTAACTATCACCATACACAAAAGAGGGAACAAAGAAAAGAGATCAACACCAAATTAATTTCAGATTTTAAGAGAGTGAGAGAAGAACTTACCAATCAACACCTTTGTTTGTTGGATTACACTAGACAAATCAAAATATTTCTCTAATTTTCGGATTTGAACCAAACCCTAGATAGAAAATGAAGATTAAGATGAAATTGAGAGATGAAACACCAAATTAACAACATAGAAGCTTAATGGAGATAGATTACTCACAATTTATACACAAATTTCGGGTTTGATCAAAAACCCTAGAAAATAGAGATGAATTTCAGATTTGAGAGAAGAGGAGAGAAAGTGAGTACCAATGGAGAACAAGATGGCTACTAGAGAGCTGAATCAACAATTTCCAACTTCTTCTTCAATTTCTCAAGGATTTTCATGGGAGAAAAGAGGGTTCCTCTCTTTTTCTTTCTTTTGGGGGAACACAAAAGGGGGCAGCAGCAACAGAGAAGGGAACGGAGAGAGAGAGAGAAAGTTGAGTTGTTCACATGCATATTTGGGAAATTTTCTAAATAGACCCTCCAAATTGTTGGATATTAAATAAAGAAGCTTTTATACCTATAATCATGCATAAAATTTGCATCTTGTTCCCAAATTTATATAAACTATAATTTTTCACTCCTAGTTCAACAACAAAAATTTTTATTATGTTTTAAACATTCTCAATTTTTATTATAAAAATTTCTTAACGTAACATTTCTCCCCCCCTTAAAATAAAGTTCAGTCCTCTGAACTTAATTGCGTACCTGAATCGTCAAATAGTTTTGGGTACTTCTCACGGATACTTTCCTCAAGTTCCCATGTCGCTTCTTTCTCCGAATGACGTCCCCATTTTACAAGAACAAGATTGATCACTCTACTTTGAAGTTGTTGTTCTTTTCTGTCCAATATCTGCATCGGCTCTTCTTGATAGGATAAGTCATCTCGGACATGCAAGTTCGAGTGATCAATACATTGAGATGGTCTCGCACATACCGGCGTAACTGTGACATGTGAAATACCGGATGAACTCGGTCCAACGCTGGAGGTAATGAAAGCTCGTATGCCACAGGTCCAACTCGTTGCGTAATCTGAAATGGTCCAATGTACCGGGGACTCAGCTTACCCTAAACACCAAACCGATGTACACCCCTGACAGGCGAAAATCGAAGCCACACGTGATTCCCTTCCTGGAATTCCAACGATCTTCGATGAACATCTGCATATTTCTTTTGTTGCTCTTGGGCTGACTTAAGCCGACTCAGAACGACCTTCGTCTTTTCAGCAACCTCTTCTAGCATCTGGGGCCCGGTAGGTGAATACGTACCTACGGGTCCCCACTACAGCGATGTGCGACACTGCTATCCCGTAAGTGCCTCCTGTGGTGACACTCTGATACTCGAATGGTAGCTATTGTTGTACGCAAACTCTACCGAATACAAATGGTTGATCCAGGAGTCTCGGAACACCGGATCGAAGCATATCTTCCAATGTTTGTATCGTTCGTTCGGATTGACCGTCGGTTTGCGGATGATGCGCTGTACTGAATCTCCACTTCGTACCTATGGCTTCTTGAAAGCTTCCCCAAAAGTGAGAGATAAATCAAGTGTCTCGGTCGGAGACGATGTTTCGCGAGCAACCGTGGTATTCAACTGATATTGCAAGAACAGATCCGCTAACTCTCTTCCAAATGTCTCGATCCGAAGTGGAATGAAGTGTGCAATTTTCGTCAGCGTATCCACTATAACCCAGATGGCATCGTATCGTTCGACAGTTTTCGGAAATCTAGTCACGAAGTCCATGGTGATCGACTCAAATTTTCGTGTGGGTATCTCGAGAGGTCTTAGTAATCCTGCCCTCTTCCGTCTATCCGTTTTGACTTGTTGATAGACCTGACACTTCTCGATATAGTTTTGCACGTTCCTTCTCATCTTTGGCCACCAGAAATGTCGCTTTAGATCCTGATACATCTTGACTTCTCCAGGGTGAATGGTGTACCCCGAGTCATGGGTTTCTGATAGAATCAAATTCTTCAGTTCTGAGTCACTCGAAACACATATGCGGTCGTGGAACCATAGAATACCGTGTTCGCGGAGCTGGAATGGCGAGTCTGTATTTGATTTGAAATATTGTCGAAACTGCTGGCATTTTGAGTCCTCCTGTTGTGCTGCTCGTATCTGCTCGTGTAATTCTGGTTGAACCTCAACCGCAGCCAAGATAATCGAGGCAACTGTAGATGTACCTATCCTAGCGCTGTTTCCAATTAAACGGGTTGATGTTTCCAATGCGAACTCACTGGATGTACCGACGTACAAGTTCATCCTTCGCATTTCCTCGAGAAAATGGGTCTCACTGGGGATAATTGATGCCAGATTTATCTGACCCTTCCTGCTTAGCGCATCTGCTACCACATTCGCTTTTCCCGCGTGATACTGAATATCCAGATCGTAATCCTTCATCAACTCCAACCATCTCCTCTGTCTCAAATTCAACTCCCGTTGAGTAAAGATATACTTCAAGATTTGGTGATCCGTATAGATATGACACCTTACTCCGTACCGGTAATGTCGCCAAAATTTTTTTTTTTTTTTTTTTTTAGGGCGAAGATCACTGCAGCTAGCTCCAAATCATGTGTCGAGTAATTCTGTTCGTGCGGTTGTAACTGCCGAGAAGCATACGCTATAACGTGTTCCTTCTGCATCAACACACATTCCAAACTAGATCAATATGCATCGGTGTAGACTGTATACTCCTCGTCTGTAATTGGCATGGCAAGAACCGATGCAGATTCCAACCGATTCTTCAATTCCTGAAAGCTCTGGTCTTGAGCGGCACCTCACTCAAATTTCTCACCCTTATGCAACAGCTTCGTAAAAGTAGCTAACTATGAGAATCCAAGTACAAATCGTCTGTAATGTCCTGCTAGCCCCAAAAAACTGCGAATCTCTGTGACTGTCTCTGGTCTTTTCCATTCGGTCACCGCCCGAATCTTCTCTGAATCTACTGCCAACCCTTCTCCTGATATCACGTGACCGAGAAATGTCACCTTCTCGAGCCAGAACTCACACTTCGAGAATTTTGCGAATAACTGATGCTCTCTTAACCTCTGCAACACTATCCGTAGATGTATCTCATGCTCCTCTCGTGATTGCGCATACACCAGTATGTCATCGATAAAAACCACCACTTCCGAGTCCAGTAGATCATGAAACACTTGATGCATCAGATCCATAAATGCAGCTGGAGAATTCGTTAGCCCAAACGGCATAACCAGATATTTGCAGTGTCCGTAGCGTGTTCAGAAGGCTATCTTTTCTATGTCCCTCGGGCGTATCCTCAACTGGTGGTACCCCGTCCTCAAGTCGATCTTGGAATAAATCAAAGATCCTTGCAACTGATCAAATAAGTCATCAATTCGGGGTAACAGATATCCATTCTTGACGGTTACCTTGTTCAATTCGCGGTAGTCGATACATAACTGCAAGGTACCATCTTTCTTCTTCACAAATAATATGGGAGCACCCCACGGAGACGTGCTCGGCCTAATGAACCCGCTTTCCAACATCTCTTCTAACTGTGCCTTGAGTTCTTTCAATTCTGCAGGAGTTATACGATACGGAGCCTTAGAAATTGGTGTCGTGCCTGGTACCAATTCTATGCCAACTTAATTTAACACAAGAGTTTCAACCGATCAAAACACTCAAGCCCTAGTAGAAAATATAAAATTTGCAAGGCCGGTTTGAATCAAGCATCACAACACTAATTAACTTCCTAAAATCAAGAACATCACATTAATCGACAATGTCATAGAAAAATTCAGATTCGAGCATGAGCAACATTTTTACGTTAAGCAAGCAGTTCACAGTTCAAGCAAAAATGAAGGGGGCTTAAGTCTAAGGTCGGTTTTGACAACCAAACTTGGTTCTTCAAATCAAAGCTATACACGGCTTAAGAGAGAATTACAACTATCGCAACAATAGAATTAACGGGGCACAACCCATATACAAGACAAGGATTTCTAGTAGATTTACAAGTAAAGACAATCAATTCGATTTCCAATTCCATGAACAAAACAACAAATTAAGCACTTAACAACAATTTCTGAACGGATCAGATAGGAAATCCGACAACCAGCAAAATATAGGGAACATTTCAAAATCAAGTCAAAAAGGGTTGATGCCCTCGTGCCATCACAGGGCAACATAGAATTTAAGAGGAAAAATGAAAGGGAAATTTATTTATTACTATACTAGATAATTCATTAGTCGTGACGGCCCAATGATAACGTACCCCACTCACGTATCCTATCAGTCTGGTTAGGGCTTAAACCTATGCTCTGATACCACCAAAGGGAGACTGTCACACCCCGCGGCCACGAGGCGTGACAGGGCCCCGCCGTAAGCATACAACTCCATGTATGCTTACAAGGCATTTACAATATTTTCATCACATCACAATAAAATACATAAAACAAGTTTATATATATAGTTCAAGTACAAACTGTCTGGTACAAGTAGATCATACAAAAGGTATCTCGTATGGATACCAACCATAAGGTGTGACATAGAGAGCACTGTACAACAAAACAAGATATGCCTCTCTAGTCAAATAACAAAATAACTACTAAGGTAATTTGGTGTCATATACCACAGGCCTACTACTCGCGTGCCTCTCCAGGATCAGCCGCACCTAAACCTGAAAAGAACCCAAAAGGGTGGGGGTGAGAATAAATTCTCAGTGCGAAATTTGCCACAATCAGGTTATTGGACTTGCAATCAGACTACATGTTCAAAAATGAAATCCATACAAAATCACATTAGCAGTTCTATAACAAACAATATATATATATGGATGCACATGCTTGACAACAAGAATCGAGTGAAAAACAACTTAAGGAATTTCCAAGATGAAGTTCAAACAAACACATATTTGGCCTAACTCATTTTATTATGGCTAGTAGCATCTATAGATGTTCAACCGAGCTGGACCCTTTATCAAACCCACATCTGTAGGGTTACTGGCACCTACAGATGGCCCACCGAGCTTGACCCTTTATCTGACACCCATCTATAAATGCTTTGGCTTAACCATTTACTAAAGTCTGGTTCAAGTCATAAAATGAAAATTCACATGAAATAAATCAGAATATCGTCATAGTCAATTGACCGTCCAAATGCATTACCACGTAGGGTAATGCCCCCGAGCCACAGACGTCACACATAGGTCACCCACCATCACAATCAACATGTATATATATAGTCACCCACCCCTCGTCCCAACCGGTACTGGGATATCTCGAGGGCCGTTCACCTAAGGCCATTAGGATCCTGGGATCAAAGCCAGCTTGCAGACTTTGCAAATTCATTCACATATCATCTCAAAGTTAGCTGATACAGCTCAACCTTGCCATTTCATTCACATATCATTTCACAATCATCAATTTGTGGTGACCTTTATCCATAGTCAATTCATAAGAGAACAATCAAAATGACAACCATACAAATATGCAAATCAACCATACCACAACAATTCGGTTTTAGATGTATTATGCACACAATTCACAAAATTCCGATTATGCAACAATCAAGCATACAACATGAAAATTTCAAGTATGCAACAATCAATCACACAACATGACAATCGAAAAAGATAATTTAATTTCTGAAAATGAAACATCAAACAAGTCCAAGAACCCCGCACCTGATTATGAAGAGCGTATCTCGCACTTATGGTTCGGACGTCTCGAAAGATCCCGCAAAATCTTGCTCAACCGAGCCTACACCTATGTTAACATATATACTTAATTCAATATTTGTTTGACGATTGATATGCTTACTTGAGTGATATTATTTTCTATATACTTTCCTTAACATAATCCATCTTGGAATAAATGATCAAGCCTTTCTCAATAAATATTAAGCCTTTCGGAGACAATATTAGCACTTCATCAAAATATTATGACTTTGTTTAATTATCACCATACACAATAAATATTAAGCCTTTCGGAGACAATATTAGCACTTCCTCAAAAATATTATGACTTTGTTTAACTATCACCATACACAAAAGAGGGAACAAAGAAAAGAGATCAACACCAAATTAATTTCAGATTTTAAGAGAGTGAGAGAAGAACTTACCAATCAACACCTTTGTTTGTTGGATTACACTAGACAAATCAAAATATTTCTCTAATTTTCGGATTTGAACCAAACCCTAGATAGAAAATGAAGATTAAGATGAAATTGAGAGATGAAACACCAAATTAACAACATAGAAGCTTAATGGAGATAGATTACTCACAATTTATACACAAATTTCGGGTTTGATCAAAAACCCTAGAAAATAGAGATGAATTTCAGATTTGAGAGAAGAGGAGAGAAAGTGAGTACCAATGGAGAACAAGATGGCTACTAGAGAGCTGAATCAACAATTTCCAACTTCTTCTTCAATTTCTCAAGGATTTTCATGGGAGAAAAGAGGGTTCCTTTCTCTTTTTCTTTCTTTTGGGGGAACACAAAAGGGGGCAGCAGCAACAGAGAAGGGAACGGAGAGAGAGAGAGAAAGTTGAGTTGTTCACATGCATATTTGGGAAATTTTCTAAATAGACCCTCCAAATTGTTGGATATTAAATAAAGAAGCTTTTATACCTATAATCATGCATAAAATTTGCATCTTGTTCCCAATTTTATATAAACTATAATTTTTCACTCCTAGTTCAACAACAAAAATTTTTATTATGTTTTAAACATTCTCAATTTTTATTATAAAAATTTCTTAACGTAACAACAATATTATTCTTATTTTTTATTTCTTATAATTAAATATTTATTTAGACATAGTCGTGTCTCTGATATTTATTTAGACCTAGAATTTTCATCGGAGGGGGGAACAAAAAAATATTGAATTGAATTTAAATAACTTATCGTATTTAAACCCATTAACTAATTAAGTACTTGATAAAAAAAACAATGTTTTGCCTTATATTTTATAATACTCTGACTTATAATTTCTGATTCTATAACTTATAATTAATATTACCAATTATAATTCAATTTTTTTTTTATTTTAGCAATAAATTTATCCCGAATTACAAATCACCACTAAAACTCAAAATCCAGGGGGGAGCGGCCCCACCACCCCCCCCCCCCCCCCCCCCCCCCCCCAATGCTACAGTAGATCCGCCCCTGTCAGGAGATCCTACTAATGTAGGGATTGTATGGTCCAAATGGGTTGTCATCTTTGCATGGCAAATTTGGGCTATTGGTGTTGGACAAGGAGAATACATGCAATGACTGTAACAAAGAGGGAGTGTTGGAGAATAATTTGGGCTGTAGGGGTTTGGAACCTCTAGCGTGAGAGAAACGAGATTTTTTGTTTCAAACAAGCACCACAAAGTCTATTGTTCATAGCATTTAACACTTATCAATGGATGAATTCGGTTTTAAAGACATTGTGTAATATATCCGTTTTTTTTTTCCTACCACCCTCAAAAATCAGAATTAAATGAATACCATCTGAAAAATTGGAATTCAGATTCCGCCACGTTCGCACCGTGGATCTGCGGACGGGTTAACCCGTCCGCAGATCCACGGTGCGAACGAGTCGGTGCGCAGATCCACTGTGCGAACGGGTCACTCGAGCGGGTCAAAGCGAGCGTGTCAGTGCACAGATCCACGGGTCAGTGCGCAGATCCACGGTGCGAACGGGTCACGCGAGCGGGTCAGGGCTCGAGCGGGTCAGTCCGCAGATCCATTCCGCAAATGGATTGGCGATCCGTCCGCAGATCTACGGTGCGAACGTGGCGGAATCTGAAATCTGATTATTCGGGTGGTATTCATTAAATTCTGATTTTTGAGAGTGGTAGGAAAAAAAAAACGGGTAATATATATAATTTTACTTTGAGTTAGTACCAGAGTAGGAATCTTGTAAATAATTTTTTTTATCAATATAATTGTTGGTTCTAGCAACATTTAATAGCACATAGTAAGCTGATGAGATAATAGTGATAATTAGATATAGGACTTCGTCTATATATAAATTGGTAAGAGAATTAACATTCTAACTTAAAAAAAGAAACAAAAATAGAGAACTAACATTCTAAATTGAAGTAAGTTGGAGAAATTTGTCGTAGAAAATTGTATGATCTGGTGATCTCTTCTAGCCAAGCTTATTGGTCTGTTTAAGTCAGAAAATAAGAGAATAATTTATGTTTTATTTTTAATTTGATGTTGCATTTATATTTAATATTATGGTTTAGATATTACAATATTATTCTTATTTTTTATTTCTTATAGTTAAATATTTATTTAGACATAGTCGTGCCTAGATATTATGGTTTATATTTTTAATCAGTCAAAGTTGTGCAGTGTCTCAGTTGAATTTATATTGATTGTAGTACTAGATATTTCAATATTGTAATCGTTTATTTTATTTTTATTTTTTGTTAGTTCAATTTTACATGGCTGATAAAGGCAAACAAACAAGTAAATCAGTAGACACTTTTTGTTAGTTCAATTTCAATACTCTCCGTGGAATTCTATCAAGCTTCCTAATTAGCTTTGAATGTTCATATTTTATTTTATTAGAATATTATATTAGAGTAAGAAGTGACAACTGACAAGATATGCTTTGTGAACATAAATACTTTGGCCCGTGTCCGGGTAGTCGGCACGAGTCCGGGTCCTACTAACTCAAATATGAGTTTGCATCCGAACTGTCCAGAGTCCGGGTCCTACTAACTCGTATTTGAGTTTGCATCCGAACTGTCCAGATTCAGTCCAGAAAGAGAACATAATTTATTAATTAATACAGATGAGTCCCCTCACAGATACCTAACGTGTAGCCCCTTAAAGTGCGGCCTAGTCATAGCTAATCTAGATTACTTTTGGACAATAGACTCCTCTTTAGTTTGGTATATGACTTGCTTGTTATGTTTCTTATACTGTCGTTGGCTCGTAACTTTACTGTTTTGCTTTGCTGTTATATTGCATGGGATGGAGTATATTTGTTGGGTACTTCGGTATTAAACTGGTAATATAAGCTATTTCCAGTTCAATGTAATGGGCCTTTGGCCTTTTATGCCATGAGGAACATGAATCTAGTGTTTTGAAATTACTCCCGGGATTTGAATCCGGACCGGTCCGTCCGTGGTCCGTACCTGACTGGACTGGATCCGTGCCCGGGTTTAGAAGGGTACACGGGTAATTTGAGTGGGGGTTAAAATGAGCCGGGACCGGTTTTTTGAAAAATAACCCATGATTACCGGATCATTGTGAACCCGTACCCACCCGGACCAGACCATCGACCTGCCGAACCCCCTGTCCGAACCCGTCCGGACCGAACCCCCCTACCTGCGTACCCTTACCCGATTATCTGTGTACCCTTACCATGCAGCCTATCCGTGCCCGGGTACCCATACTCACCTAGCCGCCTACCCTTTACTCGTGCCCGTGCCCGGGCCCAAATTCATTTTTCTTTTTAAAAAAACGTTTTTTTTAAAAAAAAATTCAAATATACTTCCCCCACTAAATTAACTTTCGTTACTATGGTTATTACTATTTTTTGTCTGAAATTAATGCTACATCCGTGATCAAACATTAATGCTTTTATTATTCTTGGTTACTATAGGAAAAATATTTACAATATTAATGCTAAAGCATTTGATTAATATATGTTAATATTCATAAAGTTAATATATGTTGTCATGTTAACTTAATTATCCGATAGTTATTCGTTTCATATATGTATTTGTATCTGTATTTGTGAGTTAACAGCTCTGTATCCGTATTTGTTTATGGCAAATTTAGTTTTAAATTTTGACATATGTTTATTATTTGTACCTATAAATTGAGAAGTGCATATGACTTAATTTGGTATTGACATTGTCTGCTCCAAATTCGCTCCGTTTTCACCCTCAAACTACCCAATTTTTAGCTTAATTTCAAATATGACTTACATTTTTAACTATTAATATTTATTAATACATTGCCAAACAATCTTCAAAAATTGATAATTTTTTCTATTGTCAAGTGTAACATGTGAAAAATTGTGAAAACATGGCAATACTTGTTCAAGTTCAATTGATTTTAATACAATAAAATTTAATAAATATAAATTTTAATTGAGCAAATCAAAATGAAGAAGAATTGAATTCCTGTTATATTATTGATTGAAAAATATAAATAATATAAGAGAAATAATTTCATTCTTATTGTTTTTTTTATGGTTGGCGGTGAATAGCCACCAGATATATTGATACTAAAAAAATATTTACAAGGATTAAAACCAACCGGCCTTCTATAGAAACAAAAGTTAAAAGTAAATTTAACTAGCAAATATTGCCACTAACAACACGTAATTCTTAATATGATTTTTTTGTTCACTAATTTGGTTATTGTCTCTCTATCAATGTAGTACTAGAGAAAACATGTTGTTCATTTTCAGAAATTAATTTCTGTAATGTAAATTTTTTATTTCAAAAAAAAAAGTGTAACCTTAGAAAAAAAATTATTTCAAAAGTGTATTAATTAATAAAACATCATACGATACATCTTGTTTTGATAAATAAGAGAGCTAGTAAAACAATACTCACTATCTTAGAAGATACTACCCACGTGAAAATTTATTACGTACCATATCTCATTTTGTTTGACATAATAATTTAATATAAATTATAACATTGACCATAATTGAGAAACAATCTAAGTTTAATAAATATTATTGTTTTACAAAATTATTAATTGAAATTAAAATTATAAGATCTAAAATTTACAATAATAATATCAAATAATACTTGTAATTGATACATAGTCTAAAGATAATAGTTTCTAGTTTAGTCATCTTTCTTATATAAATCAAGTCATGATAAAAGAGAGTGTTATAAATCTAGCTTTCATTAATTATCCTCTAATATCTTAAATGTTAGTTATTATTTTCTAATATGTGTTTTACTTATTAATTTTATTTTAAAATTATTTAGTTATAAATATTTTTAGAAAATATTTAGTTATAGTGTTTGCACTTTATATATAGATGATTATGGAACTCATAACTTAAGCATGCATCATCATGTAAGAAATACAATATTGCAATATATGGGTCATGTGTTTTTCAATGATAAAGTAGTATGCATGAGTTTTGTTTTGATAGAAATTATCATATTGTTGTTAGTATATATTTTCTTTACTGTCATATTTAGATTTAGGGGGAATTTCATATATATCCCTCGAAAGTTTAATAATAGAGATTTAAAGAATCATGATTGTGCTTTGTCTATTTAATTATTATGTGTTTTACTTATTAATTTTATTTTAAAATTATTTGGTTATAAACATTTTTAGCAAATATTTAGTTATAGTGTTTGCACTTTATATATAGATGATTATGGAACTCATAACTTAAGCATGCATCATCATGTAAGAAATACAATATTGCAATATATGGGTCATGTGTTTTTCAATGATAAAGTAGTATGCATGAGTTTTCTTTTGATAGAAATTATCATATTGTTGTTAGTATATATTTTCTTTACTGTCATATTTAGATTTAGGGGGGATTTCATATATATCCCTCGAAAGTTTAATAATAGAGATTTAAAGAATCATGATTGTGCTTTGTCTATTTAATTATTATGTGTTTTACTTATTAATTTTATTTTAAAATTATTTGGTTATAAACATTTTTAGCAAATATTTAGTTATAGTGTTTGCACTTTATATATAGATGATTATGGAACTCATAACTTAAGCATGCATCATCATGTAAGAAATACAATATTGCAATATATGGGTCATGTGTTTTTCAATGATAAAGTAGTATGCATGAGTTTTCTTTTGATAGAAATTATCATATTGTTGTTAGTATATATTTTCTTTACTGTCATATTTAGATTTAGGGGGGATTTCATATATATCCCTCGAAAGTTTAATAATAGAGATTTAAAGAATCATGATTGTGCTTTGTCTATTTAATTATTATCTTACAAGCTCTGACATTTTGGACTGAAAAAAATATCACCAACATGCCAAAAAAATATTCAAATATAATGATTTTGATTTTGATTTGTGGTACAACTCATAACTAAAATCCGAGACCAAGAGAATTTATTATAACAAAAATTATTTAGTTCAAATATGCAACTATGTCAAATGAATTTCAGTTAAAAAAAAACAGAAAAAAATAGAAAAAAGCAAAAAAATCAGCAAAAAAAAAACGGTACGGACCGGACCCGTACCTACCCGAACCAAACTTTGGACCCAGACCCGTGCTACCTACGTACCCGAACCGTTCAACCCCCTGACCCAGATGGTGCAACCCCCAGACCTGTGCTACCCAGGGGGGGTTTAAACGGGCCGGGTAAGGGTTTTAAAAAACCTACCCATGATACCCTACCCGTTTAACCTGCCTACCGGACCTACCAGTGCCCGTGCCAACCCCCTGCCCCCCCGGGCCAGACCCGTACCCGTACCCGTCCGGTTCAGCCCGTTTTCAATACACTACATGATTAGATAGTAATAGAGTAGAAATCTTGTAAATAAGTTTTTTGAATCTATATAATTATTGGCTCTGCCAAATCTTTAATAGCGTATAGTAACTTGATGAGATAATTCTAATAATTGCATATGGTACTTCGTCAATAAATTGGTAAGAGAATTAACATTCTAACTTCAAAAAAAAAAAGAACTAACATTCTAAATCGAAGAAAGGTGGGGAAATTTGATGTAGAAAGTTGTATGATCTGGTGATTTATTCTAGCCTTATTTATTGGTCTGTTTAAGTCAGAAAATAATAAAATTATGTATATTTTATTTTTCATTTGGTGTTGCATTTATATTGAATATTACGGTTTAGATATTACAATATTATGCTTACTTTTTTATTTCTTTAAGTTAAATATTTATTTAGATATAGTCGTGCCTCTGTTAGTTAAATAGATATTATGGTTTATATTTTTAATCAGTCAAAGTTGTGCTGCTTCTGTTGAACTTATTGATTATACTACTGTAGATAATTCATATGGCTGATAAAGGCAAACAAACGAGTAAATCAGTAGACAATTTTTGTTAGTTCAATTTCAATACTCTCCGTTAGATTCAATCAAGCTTCCTGATTAGCTTTGAATGTTCATATTTTATTTTATTAGAATATTATATTAGGGTAAGAAGTGAAGTACTTAAACATCATTTTTGGAGTAATTAGTTTTTTTACAATTTTTTTCCTGTTTTTATTTTACAAAACAAGCATTTTAATAAAAAAAAAAAACGAGTTTCCGAGTTGTCTTGACCAATTCCATCATATTCCTACAATTTCAAGTTAAGGGTCCACTATCCGATTCTGATTGCTATTTTTGGAACCTTGAATAAATCTGAACCAACCCGCGTATTTGTTCAAAATATTGTTCCACTTGAAATACAACGAGTCTTAAACCCCAAATCAGAATTTGAGATAGTATATTTGTGCAAATTAATCTCAATAAAAAGCAGACTTTGCCCAAACAAAGCAAATATTTACCAAAGTTAATCTAATTATCCAATCTGTATAATCTACCAGTTTTTAAATTCTGTTAGGACATAATAAATTAAAAGTACGTAGGTACGTACTTAGTAAATATTGCATATAACACAAGCACCTTGTCATCTGGTTAGTTGATCATTTGTGTATCAAGGAATGTACTGCTTCATTATAGCGGCACATATACAAAAAAAAAAAAATACCGTGATTTTAACTTGTTATTGTTCAGAGAGTTCTTATTTACTAATCTTGTGTGCAGTATGTATGCAAGATCCAAGGAGAAGGAAATATTCATGCATGTCTGTGGGGTACACATAAACTTTATATAGGACTTTTCAATAGCTAGAATTTTTTGGCTGCAGGTTCTTTACCAATACCAGTCATAGCTTACCTTAGGTTTATCAATTTTAATAAAGAAGACAAATATTTTTATATTTTTTGAGAGAAACTTTCGGTGCTTAAATTTATTGGCAATTTGGCATTCGTTTGTCTTGACGTGAATTAGAAAATTGCATAGTTGTCATATAACATATATAATTGCAACTGATTTATAGAATCAGCAGTAACAACTCTACAAACTCAAGTAATTAGGCAGACTACCAGAGATAGACATGATTCAATACAACCATATTTTCAGCGTTACACTGATAATACAGATGATGATTCAATACAACCATATTCTCAGCGTTACACTGATAATATAGATGATGAATCGGAATCACCTTATTGCAAAAAAATAAAACATACTAGCTGGCATCACATTACAGTTACACTAACTAGCTAATTAATTATACAGAACCATCTAGATTTGATGCCATCTCAAACATTTAGCCCAACACGGGAGGTAGCGCCGCAGTGGGTCCCACAGATGCACCTATCCGCACCCAGTACCCGGAGTACCTGGAGTTCCCGGAGTACCTGGAGTACCCCTACCCGGAATAGTCGGAGCAGTCGGAGTAGTCCGAGCAGTTGGAGCAGTCCGTGTACCCCGAGGACACGGAGTACCCGGAGTTCCCGGAACACCCGGAGCGCCTGGACCAGTCCGAGTACCCGGAGCTCCCCGAGTTCCCGGAGTACCTCGACCTAGAGTTCCAAAACTTGCATCAACTTTTGACTCTGCAGGAATTCCCGGAATTCCCGGAATTGCAGGAATTGCACCCGGTATTGCAGGAATTGCAGGAATTGCAGGAATTTCTATACCTAGAATTTTTGAGTCTGCAACATCTCCACCGGTGGAGACTCCTTTCACATTCACATGCTTGTCATTAGTTGTAGAGAGATCTCTTGCAGTTGCGGTGCAAACGAGAGCGCCAAGGAGAACAATCAAGTATAACTTGGAAATTGACATGCTAGAGTTTTGTGTTATTCAGTTGTTGTACTTTGTTTGGAGAGTGTGAAGGGGTTTATATAGGACTTTCTACAAATTTCAAGGGTGGATTAAAGTGGTGGTACGGGAGATAAAAATTGAATTAATATAGTTTTTTTTTTAAAACTTTAAGGAATGGTTGGATAAAAGTGAGAAAAAGTAAATTTTGAACTACAGAACGAAAGTTACATAGATATGTGGATAAAGAAGACATATATGTGGATATTTTGTCCGACATAGTGACAACTGACAAGATATGCTTTCAAATTGGATCTTAAATGTCACTTTAAGGGTAGTCGGCACGAGTCCGGGTCCTACTAACTCGTATTTGAGTTTGGATCCGAACTGTCCAGATTCAGTCCAGGCACAGAAAATAATTTATATTAATTAATATAGCTGAGTCCCCTCACTGATCCCTAACGTGCCTTTCATGCCGTGATGAACATGCATGAATCCCGTGGTTTCAACTGACAGAGAATGTATTTCAATGGCAATGCATTTAGTTTCTGTTATATGTAAGACGTGAGTATACCACACACACATCATCATCAATAAAATATATATACTGTCACAAATTTATATATAAACCACACATACTGCATTCTGTTCTACAACGGAAATAAATTGAAGCGGCTATTATATACATGTTTCATAGCCATGTTCATTTTATGTATTCAAACAAATAAAATTAAAAAATTAAGAGGCAATATAATAAGTATCCTCATTTTGTCACTTCACATTGCCTAGCCACATTGTCATTGTCAGCTGGAATCCACATAAATAAAGTGATACGGATGAGAGTTCGTACAAACTCTCTGTGATAGATTTTAATTACAACCCGAATCTTTGTGAAATTAACTTTAAATATCAAATATAATTGTCATTCAAGGATGCACTAAATTATTTATTCAGAAAGATACATTTTTTCCTTTTCATTTCACATTTCTTTTCCCTCCAACGACGATTGCAATCCCTGCAGTGAACCTAATGAAATTTGGGATTGGTTTTCGTCCTAATAACGAAAACCTCAAGCAAATTTGGTTTAGAACCGTGACTGTGAAAAACCTCGAGCAGTCTGCCACATTAATGAGGAGTCTTTCGACCAAATGTATACATCTCTATATGTAAAACACATCAGCCCATGTTCACTGATAGTATTATATCCTTTTTGAACCACATATATTATGTTCATAATTATTTAAATTCTAACTTTAATCAATATCGTTTCTAAATAATAATTACATTTTCCGAATTAAATATAATTAAAGAACACTTGACGCATATATATAAGAGCCAAGCCTATAATATTAGGTTATCTTTTCTTTATTTTTGGTTTAATTTTCCTCTTGTAAAGTTTTTTTTTTTTTTTTGTGATATTTTTGTGGAGTGTGTTAGTTATTACTGAATCTGGGGCAGTAATTACATTTCCCAAAATTAGAATTTTGGTTTTTGTTTTTCTAACTAATTTTATAACATGTTTATCTGGAATAAGGTCTAAAGAATTCGGTCACAAACTGACCTTGAGCAGATAAAACATGCACTGATATAGAAAAACACTTTTCCATCAGTTGAATTATTGCAATCCGCAATTGAGTACCGAATCATTTCCTATCGACTCGATAGAAAAGGTATACACATATGTTATCGGCTCAAAACATATGACATTAATCAATATTCCATCGGCAACGCATGATTGGCCAAACGGCGTTGACTACCCAACGTCATCTCTTTAGTTTCACAACTGACGGTAAATGTAATTAACGTTGTATGTTAGATTTTAATAGCCGATGATGACGTATATGTAATTATTATGTTATATTATTAATTTTTGTATCAGGGGCTAGCCACCATTATATATTTGCTAGCCATTTTTAAAACCCAGCTGGAAAAGCAACAAGAAACATGATGCATTTGAAAAATAACCAAAATCTAAAATGTAATGAGCATTTTGTAAAAATAACGAAAATCTGAAATTTACAACAATAAACATTTGAAAAATAAAAATCTGCCTCCACTATAAATTTGATATTACAAGGATTGACATGAAAATATATATTGTCATATATGGAGTGGCTGAACTTGATCAAACTCTAAATTTGTTTGGGAGGCGAAAATCATATGTACCCATGACGTGTTAATATTCTAGGAGAGCAGTCATTAATTGAATGACAAATATGTCAATATTTTGTCCGAGATATGGTGACAACTGACAAGACATGCTTTGTCAACATTGATACTTTAAAGGTAGTCGGTACGAGTCCGGATCCTACTAACTCAAATATGAGTTTGAATCCGAACGGTCCAGATTCATTCCAGGCAGAGAGACAACATAATTTATTAATTAATACAGCTGAGTCCCCTCACAGAACTCTCACGTGCCTTTCATGCCGTGATGAACATGCACGAATCCCGTGGTTTCAACTTACAGAGTGTATTTCCACGGCAATGCATTTAACTAAAAGACTAGCCCAAGGGCATCTCCGGGAAAAAAAAGAGAGACTGTGCATCCGTGTTACTTTTTTTTTGTTTTTTCCATTCTTGATCTGACTAAAAGTAAAAAACATACACGTGTTTTTTTTTTGAAGGACAACTTACACGTGTTTCATAGTATCATAGAGTCTGGTCAGAGTATCAGAATGGTTTGACTAAAAGACTGTCGGCATCTCCTAAAAAAAAATCTAAAAGAATGTGCATCCGCGATAGCTATTCGGAGTGGTTGAGATTATCCTAGTCTCCTTGGGCAGCAGAAACTTCAAACAGTAATCTTCTTCACTTCGTACACTTCGTGTCGGATCTACGCAACAGCAACTGCAGTCATTTCTCTATCGGTATTCACACGAACAAGTTAATAAATAACTACAAGTCGAAGTACTACTGTCAACTTACAGTCTCCTTTTTGTCTTTCTATTTTTCTTTTCCGGTTTCTAATTTAGTGCGAATTCAGAGAAATCAAATTTTCGGTGTAATCCAATAAAACTGAAAATACTGTTCTTCTACTTTCTGTCTCATTTTTACTTACTATTCTTATCCGAAAAAATGGTCTCTTTTAGTGTTATATTACTTTCATTTCTGTCTGAAAATTGAATAGTTCAGAGAGAGAGATTGTCATCCAAAATTTAAACAGTTCAATGTATATATAATACATTACACCTATTCAGATTGCACCCTTTCAGTTCACACGAATTCAAATATGTCTATCCAATTAGATCGAATCAGATATTATCAGAGAAAATAGATATTCGGTCCCATATTTGATGCAGCCCAAAAAAACTTAATCCATGCTTGCTTAAATATTAATTAAGGCCTAAAATATTCTGGCCTGTTAGTACATATCTAACACATTGTTTGCTAAATTGTACGGCCTTAGACATTTATCAGTGGATGAATTCGGTTTAAAGACATTGTGTAATATATATAATTTTACTTTGAATTCGAGATAGAGTAGGATAAATAAACATTTTTTATGAATATAATTGTTGGCTCTGGCAACCTTGAATAGTTGCATAGTAAGTTGATGAGATAATTATGATAATTAGATATGGTACTTCGTCTATAAATTGGTGAGGGAATTAACATTCTAATTAAAAAAAAAACACAGAACTAACATTCCAAATTGAAGCAAGATGGAGAAATTTGCTGTAGAAAATTGTATGATCTAGTGATCTGTTCTAGCCTAGCTTAAGTCAGAAAATAAGAAAATTATGCATGTTTTATTTTCAATTTGATGTTGCATTTATATTGAATATTACAGTTTAGATATTACAAAATTATACTTTTTTATTTCTTTAAGTAAATATTTATTCAAACATACTCGTGCCTCTGTTAGTTAAATAGATATTATGGTTTATATCTTTAATCAGTCAAAGTTGTGCTGCCTCTATTAAATTTATATTGATTATACTACTGTAGATATTTCATATGGCTGATAAAGGCAAACAAACTAGTAAATCAGTGGACATTTTTTGTTAGTTCAATTTCAATACTCTCTGTCAGATTCAATCAAGCTTCCTGATTAGCTTTGAATGGTCATATTTTATTTTATTAGAATATTATATTAGTGTAAGAAGTGACCTTAATATCATTTTGGAGTAATTATTTTTTTACAATTTTTCCCTCCTTTTATTATACAAAACAAGCATTTTAATAAAAAAAAAATCTGAGTTTCTGAGTTTGGCGTCGCCGATTCCGACGGACCCCTACAATAAATTCCGAGTCAAGGGTCCACTATCAAATTCCAATTCTGATTCCGATTTTTGGAACCTTAAATAAAACTGAACCAACCTGCTTATTTGTTCCAAATATGGTTCCCCTTAAGAGTAACATCATTAGCAAGAAACACTTATAAACAAACGTACACCAGAAGATCCAAAGAGTCTTAAACCTTAAATCAGAATCTGAGATAGTATATTTGTGCAAATTAATCTCAATAAAAAGTAGATTTTGCCCAAATAAAGTAAATATTTACCAAAGTTAATCTAATTACCTAATAGGTATCTTCCAGTATTTAAATTCTGTTAGGAAATAATAAATTAAAAGTAGGTAGTTACGAACTAGGTAAATATTTCATATAACACAAACACCATGTCATCTGGTTAGGTGATCATTTGTGCATCATGGAATGTACTGCAAATATACAAAAAAACAAAAAAAATACCGTGATTTTAACTTGTTATTGTTCAGAGAGTTCTTATTTACTAGTCTTCTGTGCAGTATGTATACAAGATCCAAGGATAAGGAAATATTCATGCATGTCTGTGGGGGTACATATATACTTTATATAAGACCTTTCAATAGATGGAAATTTGTTTCTGCTGTTTCTTTACCAATACCAGTCATATATAACTTATCATAGGTTTATCAATTTTAATAGAGAAGACAAATATTTTTATACATTTTGAGAGATACTTTTCAGTGCTTAAATTTATTGGCAATTTGTCATTCATTTGTTTTGACATGAATTAGAAAATTGCATAGTTGTCATATAACACATATAATTGCAACTGATTTATAGAATCAGCAGTAACAACTCTATAAACTCAAGTAATTAGGCAGACTACCAGAGATAGACATGATTCAATACAACCATATTTTCAGCTTTAAACTGATAATACAAATGATGATTCAATACAACCATATTCTCAGCGTTACACTGATAATACAGATGATGAATCGGAATCACCTTATTGCAACAAAATAAAACATACTAGCTGGCATCACATTACAGTTACACTAACTAGCTAATTAATTATACAGAACCATCTAGATTTGATGCCATCTCAAACATTTAGCCCAACACGGGAGGTAGCGCCGCAGTGGGTCCCACAGATGCACCTATCCGCACCCAGTACCCGGAGTACCTGGAGTTCCCGGAGTACCTGGAGTACCCCTACCCGGAATAGTCGGAGCAGTCGGAGTAGTCCGAGCAGTTGGAGCAGTCCGTGTACCCCGAGGACACGGAGTACCCGGAGTTCCCGGAACACCCGGAGCGCCTGGACCAGTCCGAGTACCCGGAGCTCCCCGAGTTCCCGGAGTACCTCGACCTAGAGTTCCAACACTTTCATCAACTTTTGACTCTGCAGGAATTCCCGGAATTCCCGGAATTGCAGCCGGAATTGCAGGAATTGCAGGAATTGCAGGAATTTCTATACCTAGAATTTTTGAGTCTGCAACATCTCCACCAGTGGAGACTCCTTTCACATTCACATGCTTGTCATTAGTTGTAGAGAGATCTCTTGCGGTTGCGGTGCAAACGAGAGCGCCAAGGAGAACAATCAAGTATAACTTGGAAATTGACATGCTAGAGTTTTGTGTTATTCAGTTGTTGTACTTTGTTTGGAGAGTGTGAAGGGGTTTATATAGGACTTTCTACAAATTGCAAGGGTGGATTAAAGTGGTGGTACGGGAGATAAAAATTGAATTAATATAGTTTTTTTTTTTAAACTTTAAGGAATGGTTGGATAAAAGTGAGAAAAAGTAAATTTTGAACTACACAACGAAAGTTACATAGATATATGTGGATAAAGAAGACATATATGTGGATATTTTGTCCGACATAGTGACAACTGACAAGATATGCTTTCAAATTGGATCTTAAATGTCACTTTAAGGGTAGTCGGCACGAGTCCGGGTCCTACTAACTCGTATTTGAGTTTGGATCCGAACTGTCCAGATTCAATCCAGGCACAGAACATAATTTATATTAATTAATATAGCTGAGTCCCCTCAGTGATCCCTAAGGTGCCTTTCATGCCGTGATGAACATGCATGAATCCCGTGGTTTCAACTTACAGAGAATGTATTTCCATGGCAATGCATTTAGTTTCTGTTATAGGTAAGACGTGAGTATACCACACACACATCATCATCAATAAAATATATATAATGTCACAAATTTATATATAAACCACACATACTGCATTCTGTTCTACAACGGAAATAAATTGAAGCGGCTATTACATACTGCATTATGTTCTACTGTATTCAAACAAATAAAATTAAAAAATTAAGAGGCAATATAATAAGTATCCTCATTTTGTCACTCCACATTGTCTAGCTACATTGCCATTGTCATCTGGAATCCACATAAATAAAGTGATACGGATGAGAGTTCGTACAAACTCTCTGTTATAGATTTTAATTACAACCCAAATCTTTGTGAAATTAACTTTAAATATCAAATATAATTGTCATTCAAGGATGCACTAAATTATTTATTCAGAAAGATACATTTTTTCCTTTTCATTTCACATTTCTTTTCCCTCCAACGACGATTGCAATCCCTGCAGTGAACCTAATGAAATTTGGGATTGGTTTTCGTCCTAATAACGAAAACCTCAAGCAAATTTGGTTTAGAACCGTGACTGTGAAAAACCTCGAGCAGTCTGCCACATTAACGAGGAGTCTTTTGACCAAATGTATACATCTCTATATGTAAAACACATAAGCCCATGTTCACTGATAATATTATATCCTTTTTGAACCACTTATATTATGTTTATAATTATTTAAATTCTAACTTTAATCAATATCGTTTCTAAATAATAATTACATTTTTCGAATTAAATATAATTAAAGAAAACTTGACGCATAAGAGCCAAGCCTATAATATTAGGTTATCTTTTCTTTATTTTTGGTTTAATTTTCCTCTTGTAAAGTTTTTTTTTTTTTGTGATATTTTTGTGAAGTGCGTTAGTTATCACTGAATCTGGGGCAGTAATTACATTTCCCAAAATAAGAATTTTGGTTTTTGTTTTTCTAACTAATTTTTATAACATGTTTATCTGGAATAAGGTCTAAAGAAATGGAACACAAACTGACCTTGAGCCGATAAAACATGCACTATATATAAACACACTTTTCCATCAGTTGAAATTGCAATCCGCAATCGAATACCGAATTGTTGCCTATCGACCCGATAGGAAAGATATACACATATGTTATCGGCTCAAAACATATGACATTAATCAATATTCCATTGGCAACGCATGATCGGCCAAACGGTGTTGACTACCCAACGTCATCTCTTTAGTTTCGCAATCGACGGTAAATAAAATTAATGTTGTATGTTAGATTTTAATAGCGGATGATGATGTATATGTAATTATTATGTTATATTATTAATTTTTGTATTAGAGGCTAGGCACCATTATATATTTGCTAGCCATTTTTAAAACCTAGCTAGAAAAGCAACAAGAAACATGATGCATTTGAAAAATAATCAAAATCTAAAATGTAATGAGCATTTTTATAAAAATAACGAAAATCTGAAATTTACAACAATAAACATTTGAAAAATAAAAATCTGCCTCCACTATAAATTTGATATTGCAAGGTTTGACATGAAAATATATATTGTCATATATGGAGTGGCTGAACTTGATCAAACTCTAAATTTGTTTGGGAGGCGAAAATCATATGTACCCATGACGTGTTAATATTCTAGGAGAGCAACCATTAATTGAATGACAAATATGTCAATATTTTGTCCGAGATATGGTGACAACTGACAAGACATGCTTTGTCAACATTGATACTTTAAAGGTAGTCGGTACGAGTCCGGATCCTACTAACTCAAATATGAGTTTGAATCCGAACGGTCCAGATTCATTCCAGGCAGAGAGACAACATAATTTATTAATTAATACAGCTGAGTCCCCTCACAGAACTCTCACGTGCCTTTCATACCGTGATGAACATGCACGAATCCCGTGGTTTCAACTTAAAGAGTATATTTTCACGGCAATGCATTTAACTAAAAGACTAGCCCAAGGGCATCTCCGGGAAAAAAAAGAGAGACTGTGCATCCGTGTTACTTTTTTTTTTGTTTTTTCCATTCCTGATCTGACTAAAAGTAAAAAACATACACGTGTTTTTTTTTTGAAGGACAACTTACACGTGTTTCATAGTATCATAGAGTCTGGTCAGAGTATCAGAGTGGTTTGACTAAAAGACTGTCGCCAAAGGCATCTCCTAAAAAAAAAATCTAAAAGAATGTGCATCCGCGATAGCTATTCGGAGTGGTTGAGATTATCCTAGTCTCCTTCGGCAGCAGAAACTTCAAACAGTAATCTTTCTTCACTTCGTACACTTCGTATCGGATCCACGCAACAGCAACTGTAGTCATTTCTCTATTGATATTCACACGAACAAGTTAATAAATAACTGCAAGTCGAAATACTACTGTCAACTTACAGTCCCATTTTTGTCTTTCTATTTTTCTTTTCTGATTTCTAATTTAGTGCGAATTCAGACAAATCAAATTTTCAGTGTCATCCAATAAAACTGAAAATACAGTTCTTCTACTTTCTATCTCTTTTTCACTTATTATTCTTATCCGAAAATATGGTCTCTTTTAGTGTTATATTACTTTCATTTTTGTCCTAAAATTGAATAGTTCAGAGAGAGATTGTCATCCAAAATTTAAACAGTTCAATGTATATATAATACATTACACCTATTCAGATTGCACCCTTTCAGTTCACACCAATTCAAATATGTCTATCCAATTAGATCGAATCAGATATTATCAGAGAAAATAGATATTCGGTCTCATATTTGATGCAGCCCAAAAAAACTTAATCCATGCTTGCTTAAATATTAATTAAGGCCTAAAATATTCTGGCCTGTTACTACATATATAACACATTGTTTGCTAAATTGTACGGCCTTAGACATTTATCAGTGGATGAATTCGGTTTAAAGACATTGTGTAATATATATAATTTTACTTTGAATTCGAGATAGAGTAGGATAAATAAACATTTTTTATGAATATAATTGGTGGTTCTGGCAACCTTGAATAGCACATGGTAAGTTGATGAGATAATTCTAATAATTAGATATGGTACTTCGTCTATAAATTGGTGAGAGAATTAACATTCTAATTAAAAAAAAACACAGAACTAACATTCTAAATTGAAGCAAGATGGAGAAATTTGCTGTAGAAAATTGTATGATCTATTGATCTGTTCTAGCCTAGCTTATTGGTCTACTTAAGTCATAAAATATGAAAATTATGTATGTTTTATTTTCAATTTGATGTTGCATTTATATTGAATATTACGGTTTAGATATTAAAAAATTATACTTTTTATTTCTTTAAGTAAATATTTATTCAAACATAGGCCTGCCTCTGTTAGTTAAATAGATATTATGGTTTATATTTTTAATCAGTAAAAGTTGTGCTGCCTCTGTTGAATTTATATTGATTATACTACTGTAGATATTTTATATGGCTGATAAAGGCAAACAAACGAGTAAATCAGTAGACATTTTTTGTTAGTTCATTTTCAATACTCTCTGTCAGATTCCATCAAGCTTCCTGATTAGCTTTGAATGTTCATATTTTATTTTATTAGAATATTATATTAGTGTAAGAAGTAACCTTAATATCATTTTGAAGTAATTATTTTCTTACAATTTTTTCCTGTTTTTATTATACAAACCAAGCATTTTAATAAAAAATCCGAGTTTCTGAATTTGGCTTGGCCGATTCCAACAGAGCCCTACAATTCTGAGTAAAGGGTCGACTATCCAATTCCGATTCTGATTCTGATTTTCGGACCTTGAATAAAACTGAACCAACCTGCGTATTTGTTCCGAATATGGTTCCACTTAAGAGTAACATAATCAGCAAGAAACACATATAAATAAACGTACACCAGAAAAACAACGAGTCTTAAACCCCAAATCAGAATCTGAGATAGTATATTTGGGCAAATTAATCACAATAAAAAGCAGACTTTGCCTATATAAAGCAAATATTTACCAAAGTTAATATAATTACCTAATAGGTATCTTCCAGTATTTAAATTCTATTAGGAAATAATAAATTAAAAGTAGGTAGTTACGAACCAGGTACATATTTCATATAACACAAGCACCATGTCATCTCGTTAGGTGATCATTTCTGTATAAAGGAATGTACTGCACATATACAAACAAAAATAAAAAAAAATACCGTGATTTTAACTTGTTATTGTCCAGAGAGTTCTTATTTACTAGTCTTGTGCAGAATGTATACAAGATCCAAGGAGAAGGAAATATTCATGCATATCTGAGGGGGTACACACATACTGATATAGTGTTGTAAAAAACGTCTATTAATTTAGGCCGATTGATCAGCCGTTTAATTGTTGGCAGTGACTAAACTGTTATGAATTTTTCTGACTAATCAGGCAATTATTTCTGATTATGACCGATTATGACCGATTAATCCTTTAGAGATATCCTGTCCGTCCGACGACCGCATACCATTATTTACAACACTGCTTTATATAAGACCTTTCAATACGTTCTTTACCAATACCAGCCATATATAACTTATCATAGGTTTATCAATTCTAATAAAGAAGACAAATATTTTTATACTTTTTGAGAGATACTTTTCAGTGCTTAAATTTATTGGCAATTTGGCATTCATTTGTTTTGACATGAATTACAGAATTGCATAGTTGTCCATATATAATTCCAGTTGATTTATAGAATCAGCAGAAACAACTCTTATAAACTCAAGTATTAGGCAGACTACCAGAGATGGACATGATTCAATACAACCATATTCTCAGCGTTACACTGATAATACAGATGATGAATCGGAATCACCTTATTGCGACAAAATAAAACAAACTAACTGGCATCACATCACAGTTGCACTAACTACCTAATTAATTATACAGAACCATCTAGATTTGATGCCATCTCAAACATTTAGCCCAACACGGGAGGTAGCGCCGCAGTGGGTCCCACAGATGCACCTATCCGCACCCAGTACCCGGAGTACCTGGAGTTCCCGGAGTACCTGGAGTACCCCTACCCGGAATAGTCGGAGCAGTCGGAGTAGTCCGAGCAGTTGGAGCAGTCCGTGTACCCCGAGGACACGGAGTACCCGGAGTTCCCGGAACACCTGGAGCGCCTGGACCAGTCCGAGTACCCGGAGCTCCCCGAGTTCCCGGAGTACCTCGACCTAGAGTTCCAACACTTGCATCAACTTTTGACTCTGCAGGAATTCCCGGAATTCCCGGAATTGCAGGAATTGCAGGAATTTCTATACCTAGAATTTTTGAGTCTGCAACATCTCCACCAGTGGAGACTCCTTTCTCATTCACATGCTTGTCATTAGTTGTAGAGACATCTCTTGCGGTTGCGGTGCAAACGAGAGCGCCAAGAAGAACAATCAAGTATAACTTGGAAATTGACATGCTAGAGTTTTGTGTTATTCAGTTGTACTTTGTTTGGAGAGTGTGAGGGGGTTTATATAGGACTTTTTGCAAATTGCAAGGGTGGATTAAAGTGGTGGTACGGGAGATAAAAATTGAATTAATATTTAGTGGTACTCCTAGAACTAATTTGCTGGATAGTTTTTTTTTTTTAAACTTTAAGGAATGGTTGGATAAAAGTGAGAAAAAGTAAATTTTGAACTGCAGAACTCAAGTTAACATAGATATATGTGGATAAAGAAGACATATATGTGGATATTTTGTCCGACATAGTGACAACTGACAAGATATGCTTTCAAATTGGATCTTAAATGTCACTTTAAGGGTAGTCGGCACGAGTCCGGGTCCTACTAACTTGTATTTGAGTTTGGATCCGAACTGTCCAGATTCAGTCCGGGTCCTACAACATAATTTATATTAATTAATACAGCTGAGTCCCCTCACAGATCCCTAACGTGCCTTTCATGCCGTGATGAACATGCATGAATAATCCCGTGGTTTCAACTTAGAGAATGTATTTCCATGGCAATGCATTTAGTTTCTGTTATATGTAAGACGTGAGTATACCACACACACATGATCAATAAAATATATATACTGTAATAAATTTATATATAAACCACACATAATGTATTTTGATACAAAGGAAATAAATTGAAGCGGCTATTATATAAATGTTTCATAGCCATGTTCATTTTATGTATTCAAACAAATAAAATTAAGAAATTAAGTGGCAATATAATAAGTATCCTCGCTTTGTCACCTCACCTTGTCTAGCTACATTGTCATTGTCACCTGGAACCCACATAAATGAAGTGATACGGATGAGAGCTTGTACAAACTCTCTGTGATAGATTTTAGTTACAGCCCAAATCTTTGTGAAATTAACTTTAAATATCAAATATCAAATGTACATTCTCATTCAAGGATGCACTAAATTATTTATTCAGAAAGATAAAATTTTCCTTTTCATTTCACATTTCTTTTCCCTCTAAAGACTATTGCCATGGCTACAGCGAACCTAAAGAAATTTGGGATTGTTTTTCGTCCTAATAACGAAAACCTCAAGCAAATTTGGTTTAGAATTGTGGCTGCAAAAAACATTGAGCAGTCTGCCACATTAACGAGGAGTCTTTCGACCGAATGTATATATCTCTATATGTAAAACATATCGGCCCATGTTCACTGATAGTATTATATCCTTTTCGAACCACATATATTATGTTCATTTCCAAAATCCATTTTAATAACATTTATCACATTTTTCGTTAAATTTCCACATGCACAAATTATCACATAACAATAAACATAAAATTCTTAACTAAAATAGTAAAATAATTTAATTATTAACAATAAGCACACCGCACCTTTAATTCCAGACGTTTGTGGAGTGTACTCTTCACGTTCATCACGTTCTACAATCTCTAAACTTGAACCTTAATTATTTAAATTCTAACTTTAATTAATATCGTTTCTAAATAATAATTTCATTTTTCGAATTAAATATAATTAAAGAACACTTGACACATAAGAGCCGAGCCTATAATATTAGGTTATCTTTTCTTTATCTTTGGTATAATTTTCCTCTTGTAAAGTTCTTTTTTTTGTGATATTTTTGTGAAGTGCGTTAGTTGTTACTGAATCTGGGGCAGTAATTACATTCCCCAAAGTTAGAATTTTTGTTTTTGTTTTTCTAATTAATTTTTATAACATGTTTATCTGCAATAAGGTCTAAACAAATGGGTCACAAACTTACCTTGAGCAGATAAAACATGCACTGATATAGAAAAACACTTCACCATCAGTTGAAATTGTAATCCGCAATCGAGTACCGAACCGTTGCCTATCGACCCAATAGGAAAGGTATGCACATATGCCATCAGCTCAAAATATATAACATTAATCAATATTCCATCGGCAGTGCGCAATCGGCCAAACGGTGTTGACTACCCAACGTAATCTCTTTTGTTTCGCAACCGACAGTAAATGTAATTAATGTTGTATGTTAGATTTTAAAAGCTGATGGTGATATATATGTAATTATTGTATTTTATTATTAATTTTTGTATTAGGGGATAGCCATCATTATATATTTGCTAGTCATTTTTAAAACCCAGCTAGAAAAGCAACAAGAAACATGATGCATTTAAAATATAACGAAAATCTGCAATTTACAACAATAAACATTTGAAAAATACAAATCCGCCTCCACTATAAATTTGATATTGCAAGGACTGACATGAAAATATTGTCATATATGGAGTGGCTGAACATGATCAAACTCTAAATTTGTTTGGGAGGCTAAAATCATATGTAGCCATGACTTGTTAATATTTTAGAAGAGCGGTCAATAATTGAATGAAATATATGTCAATATTTTGTCCGAGATGGTGACAACTGACAAGACATGCTTTGTCACCATAGATACTTTAAGAGTAGTCGGCACGAATCCGGATCCTACTAACTCAAATATGAGTTTGGATCCGAACGATCCAGATTCAGTCCAGGCAGAGACAACATAATTTATTAATTAATACAGCTGAGTCCCCTCACAGATCCCTCACGTGCCTTTCATCCCGTGAGGAACATGCAAGAATCCCGTGGTTTCAACTTACAGAGAATGTATTTTACTTTGAATTAGTAATAGTGGAGGAAGCTTGTAAATAAATAAGTTTCTTTTATTAATATAATTGTTGGCTCTGTCAATCTTCAATAGCGCATAGTAAGTTGATGGAATAATTCTGATAATTACTTCGTCTCTAAATTGGTAAAAGAATTAACATTCTAACTTTAAAAAAAGAAAAAAAAGAACTAGCATTCTAAATCAAAAAAGGTGGAGAAATTTGCTGTAGAAAATTTTATGATCTGGTGATCTGTTCTAGCCTAGCTTATTGGTCTGTTTAAGTCAGAAAATAATAAAATTATATGTATGTTTTATTTTTAATTTGGTGTTGCATTTATATTGAATATTACGGTTTAGATATAACAATATTAGATTTACTTTTTTATTTCTTTAAGTTAAATATTTATTTAGACATAGTCGTGCCTCTGTTAGTCAAATAGATATTATGGTTTATATTTTTAATCAGTAAAAGTTGTGCTGCCTCTATTAAATTTATATTGATTATACTACTGTAGATAATTCCTATGGCTGATAAAGGCAAACAAACGAGTAAATCAATAGACATTTTTTGTTAGTTCAATTTCAATACTCTCCATGAGATTCCATCAAGCTTCCTGGTTAGCTTTGAATGTTCATATTTTATTTTATTAGAATATTATATTAGTGTAAGAAGTGACCTTAATATCATTTTGGAGTAATTATTTTTTTACAATTTTTCCCTCTTTTTATTATACAAAACAAGCATTTTAATAAAAAAAATCTGAGTTTCTGAGTTTGGCTTCGCCGATTCCGACGGACCCCTACAATATATTCCGAGTCAAGGGTCAACTATCAAATTCCGATTCTGATTCCGATTTTTGGAACCTTATATAAAACTGGACCAACCTGCTTATTTGTTCCAAATATGGTTCCACTTAAGAGTACACTACAACAAAGTAGACATTTTTTGCAAGGGAAAAAACGTATTTATGACAGTCGTCCATCGCAAGAAGTCACTTTTTTATCCTCGCGAAAAGAGTCTTAAACCTTAAATCAGAATCTGAGATAGTATATTTGTGCAAATTAATATCAATAAAAAGTAGACTTTGCCCAAATAAAGTAAATATTTACCAAAGTTAATCTAATTACCTAATAGGTATCTTCCAGTATTTAAATTCTGTTAGGAAATAATAAATTAAAAGTAGGTAGTTACGAACTAGGTAAATATTTCATATAACACAAACACCATGTCATCTGGTTAGGTGATCATTTCTGTATCATGGAATGTACTGCACATATACAAAAAAACAAAAAAATACCGTGATTTTAACTTGTTATTGTTCAGAGAGTTCTTATTTACTAGTCTTCTATGCAGTATGTATACCAGATCCAAGGAGAAGGAAATATTCATGCATGTCTGTGGGGTACACATAAACTTTATAGCTGGAATTTTCAATAGCTGGAATTTTTTTTCTGCAGGTTCTTTACCAATACCAGTCATAGCTTATCTTAGGTTTATCAATTTTACTAAAGAAGACAAATATTTTTAAACTTTTTGAGAGAAACTTTTCAGTACTAAATTTATTGACAATTTGGCATTCATTTGTTTTGACATGAATTAGAAAATTGCATAGTTGTCCATATAACATATATAATTGCAACTGATTTACATAAACTCAAGTAATTAAGCAGACTACCAGAGATCGATAGACATGATTCAATACAACCATATTATCAGCGTTACACTGATAATACAGATGATGAATCGGAATCACCTTATTGCTGTAAAATAAAACATACTAGCTGGCATCACATGACAGTTACACTAACTAGCTAATTATTTATACCGAACCATCAAGATTTGATGCCATATAAAACATTTAGCCCAACACGGCAGGTAGCGCCGCAGTGGGTCCCACAGATGCACCTATCCGGAGGAGCACCCAGTACCCGGAGTACCTGGAGTTCCCGGAGTACCTGGAGTACCCCTACCCGGAATAGTCGGAGCAGTCGGAGTAGTTGGAGCAGTTGGAGCAGTCCGTGTACCCCGAGGACACGGAGTACCTGGAGTTCCCGGAGCACCCGGAACACCTGGACCAGTCCGAGTACCCGGAGTTCCCCTAGTTCCCGGAGTACCTCGACCTAGAGTTCCAACACTTGCATCAATTTTTGAGTCTGCAGGAATTGCAGAAATTCCCGGAATTCCCGGAATTGCTGGAATTGCAGGAATTGCTATACCTAGAATTTTTTAGTCTGCAACATCTCCACCAGTTGTAGAGAGATCTCTTGCGGTTGCGGTGCAAACGAGAGCGCCAAGGAGAACAATCAAGTATAACTTGGAAATTGACATGCTAGACTTCTGTGTTATTCAGTTGTTGTGCTTTGTTTGGAGAGTGTGAGGGGCTTTATATAGGACTTTTGCCAAATTGTAATGGTGGATTAAAGTAATGGTACGGGAGATAAAAAATGAATTAATATTTAGTGGTAACCCTAGAACTAATTTGCTGGAACGTTTTTTTTTTTTTAAACTTTAAAAAATGGTTGGATAGAAGTGAGAAAAAGTAAATTCTGAACTACAAAACGCAAATTAAGATAGATATATGTGGATAAAGAAGACATATATGTGGATATTTTGTCTGACATGGTGACAACTGACAAGATATTCTTTGTGAACATAGATACTTTGGCCCATATCCATGTTCAAATTTGATCTTAAAAGTAAATTTAAGGGTAGTCGGCACAAGTCTGGGTCCTACTAACTCAAATATGAGTTTGCATCCGAACTGTCCGGAGTCCGGGTCCTACTAACTCGTACTTGAGTTTGGATCCGAACTGTGCAGATTCAGTCCAGGCAGAGACAACATAATTTATTAATTAATACAGCTGAGTCCCCTCACAGATCCCCAACGTGCATTTCATGCCGTGATGAACATACATGAATACCGTGGTTTCAACTTACAGAGAATGTATTTCCACGGCAATGCATTTAATTTCTAATTTATATTATTTGACAATGAAATATTTTCATTTTTCATCTTAAGATCAGATATGAACAGAGACGGATTTATGTATAATGAATGTGTATACCACACATATTATTGTTCCATGACAATCCGTCACGTATTTATATATAAGGCATGAATATACCACACATATCAAAATATATATACTGCCACAAATTTATATATAAACAACACATAATGCATTTTGATACAAAGAAAATAAATTGAAGCGGCTATTATATAAATGTCCCATAGTCATGTTTATTCTATGTATTCAAACAAATAAAATTAAGAAACTAAGTGACAATATAATAATCATCCTTGTTTTGTCTTCATGTTTTACTCCTCACCTTGTCTAGCCATATTGTCGTTGTCACTTCGAACACACATAAATAAAGTGATATGGATGAGAGCTCGTACAAACTCTCTATGATGAACTTTAGTTATAGTCCGAATCTTTATGAAATTAACTTTAAATATCAAATGTAAATTTTCATTCAATGATGCACTAAATTATTTATTCAGAAACATACATTTTTCCTTTTCATTTCACATTTCTTTTCCCTCTAACGACAATTTCCATCCCTACAGTGAACCTAAAGAAATTTGGGATTGGTTTTCGTCCTAATAACGAAAACCTCAAGCAATTAGGTTTGACCCCGTGGACGTGAAAAACCTCAAGCAGTCTACCACATTAACGACAAGTCTTTCGTGCAACATATCGGCCCATATTCACTTATAGTATCATATCCTTTTTGAACCGCATATATTATGTTTATTTCCAAAATCCATTTCAATAACATTTATGACATCTTTCCTTAAATTTCTACATGAACAACTCATCATATAACAATAAACATAAATAATTAACCAAAACAGTAAAGTAATTTAACAGTATCCAGAACAAGTACATTGTACTCTTCACGTTCGTCACGTTACAATCTTTAGATTTGAACCTATATTATTTAATTTCTAACTTTAATTAATATCGTTTCTAAATAATAATTACATTTGCAGAATTATAATATAATTAAAGAACACTTGACGCATAATAGCCGAGCCTATAATGTTAATTAGGTTATGTTTTCTAAACATTAGAACATGTTATAAAGTCAAGTTTTCGGTAGTGCATGAAAGATATGTGAAAATATATGTTTGAAAACCAAGTGTTGTAATATTTTTTGAATATTTATATGTATATATGTTGAATATTTGTTGAATTATAGATGTATAAGTATGTTTAATGTAGAATATTGAATGTATTTTTTTCAGTGGGTTGAATGTTAAATGTTAGATATTGTTTAATTTTAATTTATGTTGTAAATATTCAATATTGTTTGAATTATAGATGTGTAATATTGTATGTTTAATGGCTAGCAGATATAGATGCTAGCTATAGCTCATATATAAATTGATTAATAAAATAAATATTTAACATACATGAGTTTTAAATGCAAACAATGTACGAAGGCTAACAAACACAGTTTTAAAAATAAAATAAAAATGTGTATGGTTTCCACAAATCATACACGTTTTCAATATTGTAGAAACTGTATATATAAACCTTGTTATTGTATAAAAATCATATATGGTTTCCACAAATCATATATGGTTCCTATGACTGTGTATAAATCACATGTTTCAGCGGCTTTTTCTTTTTTGAGATATTAAGAACCGTGATATATGTTAGTTATATTAAACACAATTTCGGAATCGTGTACAACTTATTCATCTTTTCATACAATTTTTAAAGTGAGTGTCATTAGCGTTTTCTAACCGTGTAGAGTCGCATTTTCTGTAGTAGTGTAAAGATTAAGTTTGTACTCGTGTAATAAAATTAATTGAATGCATAAAAATAGTTGTTAAAGAGAATTAATATTATAATTTGTTTCTCATTAATTTTTCAAAAATAGTATTTATTTATAACAATTAAATTTCTTTTCCACAATGTCACACAACAAAAGCACGAGTCGAACCATCATGTGCATGACAAGAACGGAAATTGTTACTTTTTACCATGGCACATGACTATTAATTTCATTATTATAATTATTCACGTCTTTGAAAGTGATTTTTCTTCTATGAGAAAATGGATGACTAGCTAGCATTTTAAATTTCAATATTCGCAAGAACTCTCATTTGGATTTTTAACTGACAATTTTTCACACAAAGAGCAAGTGTTGTTTTTTGTCATTAAACAAAAAACTGGTTCTGGGCCGTATTAGTGTTAAAACGAACATAATACTATTATTGGATCCAGTTGGGCTGCGTCAAAAGAAGGCCTACTGGATTGATACTACAACAAAATTAGGCCGAACGAAGAAAAAAAAAAATCTTAATTTAACATGTCTAAGTTTGTACAACCTTGACCTATATATAATACTGCAACAAAATATAATTGCAATATGCAGTGCTTTGTGTGTTACAATGATTAGATATGCATATTGTAAAGTTTCTATCACAATTGACTACGTTTGTAAATAGATCAAGTTTTTTTTAATCTTTTTAGTTTATTTATCTTTTTAGTTTATTTATCTTTTTAGAAAATAAATTAACTTTCCTAAATATCTTCAGTTTTCTAACTATTCTATATACGCTAGATATGTTGACAGAGAATCATCCATTAGTTTAAGAAAAAAAAATTAAAAATATGAAAGATAACTAAAGTGTTTTTTACTGTTATTATCTACGAGAGTAAAAGTGTTTTTTTACTGTCAGTATCATGACAAATACTTTTTTTGTTGTGATGATATATATTCTTGGAAATAATAATTTTTGACAGCTTACCCACAACAATAGTGACTTTTTTATAGTAAATTTTCATAATATGTTGATATTTTCCTACTCACGTACATTGAAATAACACCTTGCATGTTATATAGGCTTATGAGAACCTTCTACATATTTGACTCTAACTAAATAACATTTAACACGCTCATGTAACTCCTCTATTTTCTAGATATGAATTTCTATTTCCCATGACATACTAAAATACTACAAACATTTAATTTATCTAGAAATCCAAAACACATTAACCAAAACATTTGATAATCGACCAATTTAATTAGTTTAAAATAAAACATTAATTTCAACACTCATTGTTTTTCAGAATATGTTACCATTTAAAAAATATAAAATTTTATGATCTCCAAGCACATTTTAATATATACAGAGATCATGTTGAGCAGTTCGGATTGACTGTTGAAAAGGAAAAACAATTAAAGAAACATAAATATGAATTTGCTGATTTATTTTGCAATGATATCAATGTCATTTGGCTAAATAGTATTGATCGAGGCTATATTTTTTTATGTATTAGAGTAAAAGTGTTTGACAGTGCCAGTATCATTGGGAAGACTCCCGTCGGTAATAGCGATACTCTCAGTAATAGTAAATTTGCACTCTAAGGGCTTGTTCGGCAGCCTTATTTTCACTGGGAATTTGATGGGTTGGGATGATAATTCTACGAGAGTGTTCCGCGGCCATATATTTGATGAAGACTTAGTTGATACTTCATGGTCTGTTAGGGTTTCTAGGGTTTGAAAAAAATATTAATAATTACCGCTCATCAATTCTGTTGTCAGAGTGTTGAAAATAAAGGTTCTTCAAAAGAGTAATATCAATATCAGCTTTTTGGAAGGTGGGTAATTGGGAAGGTTTATTTTTGTTTGGACGAGACCGCAAAGTTTATCTAATATATATACAGAGAGAGAGATAGGTTGGCTACTCTACTTCCATAAGCATATGAGGGTATATGCTTGTAAGTCATTTCTTCGTTTTCAAAATTCAAAAAGTCGATCTGAACCGTTAGATGTGATCTCTATATTGAAATGTGCTTGGAGATCAAATTTTCAATTTTTCTGAATTTGTTTACTATTTATTAAGCTACTTTGAAAATCGCTGATTCAACAGTGACTTAATAAAATAGTAAAATCAGAAGCCACCGTTGGATCAGTGATTTTCAAAGTGGCTTAATAAATAGTAAAAAAATTCAGAAAAATGTATTGGTCTCCAAGCACATTTTAATATAGAGATCACATCTAACGGTTCAGATCATCTTTTTGAATTTTGAAAATGAAAAAATGACTTATAAGCATATACCCTCATATGCTTATGTACGTAGAGTAGCCAACCTATCTCTCTCTCTATATATATTAGATAAACTTTGCGGTCTCCTCCAAACAAAAATAAACCTTCCCAATTACCCACCTTCCAAAAAGCTGATATTGATATTACTCTTTTGAAGAACCTTTATTTTCAACACTCTGACAACAGAATTGATGAGCGGTAATTATTAATATTTTTTTCAAACCCTAGAAACCCTAACAGACCATGAAGTATCAACTAAGTCTTCATCAAATATATTTGGTTTGACATCTCGATGAATTTGATGTTTGCAATCAAATGAAGTACGACGACAATTTTGCATTTCATCCACACAAAAGGACGTTCCCCTTGGGATTTTCAGGTATTTTAACATTTGACCTTAGCACAAGCAAAAGAGACGAGCTTTATAATTTCTGTTGTTACAAATTGTTTGTGTTTTGGGTTTACATGCCTTCTTACTCGATATGATTCGCACTTCATAGATTCCGTTTACATGCCTTTTTACTATTCTAAAAGGGTCCGAGCCAATATTTACTCTAGTTTTCTGCCGAAAATCGGTTGACTCTGCCTAGTTAACCATTTTTTTTGTCAGAGTTAGTCCAATTCTTTAGTTCTATCGAGCTTTCGCCAATTCTGCATATTTCGATTTTTCTTTCCATATTTGCGAGGTTGTAGGTTTCTATTGTATCATGTTGTTGAGAGCAAGAAAATCATTGTTGTTGCTTGATTTGAGATTTTAAGTTCAAATCTGCATCTTTTGAAGAAAGATAATGGAACTCGAAAAATTTTGCATCGGGCCAAGAGCCGGTTAGGACGGGGAACCTTCAATATTTCTGTTACTAGATTTCTACTATAGAAACTTTGGATTTCTAGTGGTTCATGATTAACCTTGATCATTTTATATCTGAATCCAATGAATTATTCTTTTCATGATTTGGTTGTTGAACAAATACTTGGTCAAAAGTCAAAACTGTGGTTGAGTAACTCGATTTGTTTTAGTAGGCCTGTAGTCTCCGAAGTACCTATTTGTTTTATTTATATATACATTTTTTTATTTCACTAAGTGCTGGAGATGCATACAGGATATTGCTGTAATTTGTTTACTTTTTGTTTTGTTTTGACTAAAGTAAACAATGGGACTGTAGTATGTAAATAAACGTTATCGTGCTTAACTACTTACACACAATTATAAAAATAAGTACAACTAATCATCTTTAAAGTTTCGATAGCAGAATTAAAAAATCATCAAAAGCAAATCAAAGTCTTCACGTGTAAATCAATTAAATAGATTACATACCTTTATCCATAGCAATCTGTAGAACAATACTTAAAACGTTCTTCGCAAACCGTCAGAAGAACCGTAAAGCGATTACTCTCCTCTTTCTCTTTCTAAGCAATGACAACATGTTATTTATGAAATATCGATGAAGAGAGGATCAACCTTACTGTTAGAATATATCTTTTATTGCCTGTCATTAAAGCAATATTTATAGGGAGATGAATCTGGAATAGAATGAATAAAGGTGCTGCCATCCAAAGGATGCAAATATATGCTGACTTGCGCATCCTACTGACTTAATTTCGCACCCTTTAATATTAATCTATACATTATCTGCGCACCTTTAAGCCTAATAATACAATAGCGCCCTTTAATCAGATTCATATAATAGCGCCTGTTAATTTGACGCAATGCATCTGTTAATTTAATCAAGTCAAAGGATGGATATGCGCCATATGCATGCACCCTTTAGTCAACATGAGTCAGTATGCATCCTTTAGTCAATGCATTGAATCAGACCTTTGGATAATCAAGCCATATAAGCCATTTAATCAGCCCAATTAAACCAGCCCATTAGCCTAATGTTTTATTTTGGGCTACAAATTTGATTAATTGTTATGAAAATGTAAAAGTAGAAATTAAACATTTTATTTCTCTTTACTGAATATCATTCAGGCTTTTTATTATTTCATGAAATAAGCTATTTTAATTTAAAATTAGATAATTTTTTTTAATTAATTACACTATAAATTTGGTTGTTATCTGTCCGAATTTAACTAATATGAGTGTTATTAATATTTAAACTATTAGTTACCGTACATTGAAAAATTAGAAGAATAATTTTAATAGAGAGGAAGACGAGGTGATCCAGCTAGTTCTGCATAGCTTTTGACAGTAAAAAGTGTGTTTTGGTTGTATTATAAGGCACTAATGCATGTTTTATATTATATTAGTGGATTATTTGAGTGTAATCTTATGCCCTGACATAATTTTTTGACAAATTATTTTATTTTACCACTTTTTCTATTTTTTTATTACAAAACAAGCTTCTATCAAAATAATCCAAATTTTCGATTCAATTCTGCCGATTCAAATTTCACGTTCAAGTGCCCAATTTTTATTTCAATTTGCAGAGCTATGACATGAATAAAGGAAAAACTTAGTGAAGATATATGCACTAATAAAATTCAGCTGTAAAGGGCAAAAATATATCGGAGGAAAGAGGATATGTTATAGGGATTGGCCGTAATATGCATATACCTTCGCCTATGCTAAGTGTCACCAGAAAGTGTATCTCCAAAATGCGTGTTTTAATTTCCATGTCACTTTTTTTCATTATGATATATATTCTTTTAAGATATTTCCATCTCCTTTAATAATTACTAGTGCTGCAACTTCCTTAAAAGGAAATAATTCAAGTTTGATCGCAATATAACTCAGAGAAGCCTTTTTCTTTTCTTGAAAGGAATTAAGTAATCTTTAAAATAACCGCTTATATTTTAAATTAAAAACATGGGTTAGAAGAAAATTTTAAACAATACATAGCTCAGAGAATATTGGAATGAGAATTATTATTTGTGAGTGTGGACTTCTTCTTGTGGGTGTTTAATTTTATCAATTCAGAAACTATATGAATATTAGGTCAATGCTGTGTAATTACCTTTTTTTTTAATCAATTAATGAAAACCAACTTGCCACATTATCCTATGAAATAGAAAATATTAATTAGGTCAATGCGCGTATAGAGTTTATAACTTTATATAGCTGCATCCAGAGAGGGAACATAATTTTCAATAAGAATTATTAAAACATTTGTTGAATTTACATTCCAAGTTGTGGCGCACGACACGTTACGTAATATAATACATTACCTACAATAAACACTAAATTATTGAATCAATTATCAGTTTGCATGTGATTTATAAAGAGCTAGACTTAGTAATGGTGCACGAAGCATCCATCGATAGAAACTAGAGAAAATAGTGAATTAGTCTTTAATTAAGGCTATGAATATGAAGCAACCAAAAAGAAACCCGTTGCAAGTAGTAGGTACTTTGTACAGTGCTGTGGTAGCAATGATGCTAACCCAACTTCTCCTCCTCTTCCAGTTCAAAACCACCGAATCAGCGAACAACAATATTGCACTGCCCGGATGCCCAGAGAGCTGTCAGGGCAATGATATTCGCATTCCTTACCCTTTCGGCATTGGTGCAAATTGCTTCTTGTCTCAAGGATTCAATGTTACATGCGGAATAATTGATGATGGTTGAGTTCAACTCCATGAGCAACCACTCAATGTTACATTCTTATTTTAAATTACAAATAATATAAAACTTAACTACCTTCTCAGTATTTGCCAACTCCAACTCCATGAGCAACCACTTAAAATATGTATCTCTCTTGGCATACCTTTCAAGTGTGCTCTTGAAATAAATAGCCGATTGGAGCATGCGATGTGTTGAGTTCCACCTAGTTTTCACATCCCTAGTGTTTATGCTTAATTTGAAAAGCCTACATGGGGATTTTCTAAGGTACTTGACAGCCTCCCTAATCTTGATAATGCAATTCTCAATTTTATCAAGTTCATCTTGCACTATCAAGTTTAATATGTGAGCGCAACATCTCACATGAAAGAAATAACCATTAAAATGCAACATGCCCATTACCTCAAAGTTCAACATCAAAATGCTAGCAACCTTATCATTGTTTTTTGCATTGAGAGAGTCCAATATGGCATCTGAGATTACCTCGCCAGTGTGAGGTGGTGTAAGCTCAATAAAACTAATGATTCTTTTTTACATGTTCCAATTTGAATCTATGTAATGAGCGGTTATAACCTTGTAACCAATGGTTTGATTTGAAGTCCAACAATCCGAAGTAAGTGATATCATTTTGGCATGCTTGAAAACCTTTTTAATCTTCTCTTTTTCAGATTCAAAAAGCTTTATGCAATCATTTTTTATGGTGAATCTACTCACTTTTGATACAAGGGATTGTTGTACCTCATTAGGACATTAAACTAATGTTATTCAACAAACTTAAATGGCAATTCATGAACCATGATCATCTTTGCAATTATCTCCCGACATTTCATTTGATCATAACCCCTGCTCTGTCTCACTACATCATAATCAACTAGGTTACTAATTGACACTCTGTCTATATCTTAATTTCTAGGGTTTCCTAATTTGGGGGTTTTTAGGATAATATGGTTATAGGGTTTAGTTTTAGATATCTTTAGTTTTTTCAAACATTATGTAGTCTTGGAGATTCCTTACTCTTTGATTTGTAATTTAATTTTAGCAATGTCGGTCCAAGATTATTTGCTGCTTTTGAAAAGACTGAGAATGCTGGTCGCTAATCCACAACGAATTCATATTACCACCGACGGTGATGCTTGTCTGGATGTGTGGGTAAAATTCTCTAATTTGGCATTTTATTGATTTTTAATTCTCCAATAACATGAAATATGCAAGAACGACCTTGCCTTGACATCCCATCACATAGATTTTATTTTTTTAAGATTTCCATCAATTCAAGACCTATTGGGAGGAATGCAAGAAGTACAAGGGATTGGATATTAGCTAGAGCAAAACCAAATGCCAACCTAGAAGCTGATTCCCCGAACTGTACTAAGGTAAGGCACCTGACTGAATAAACTAGTGCTTTTTTAAATAAGTTGCTACATGTACACGAAAGTGATACAATCACATGTACATTGTCAGGACTAGTCTATAATCTGCTATTCATTGTTTATGTTATAAGTTAGTTATGGTTGTTAGTAATAAATGTTAGTGTAGTTAGTTACAGTTGTAACCATAGAGTTAGTTATATGTTGTTATGATGTCAAGCTGATGGGTATATAAACAACTCAAGTGTAATCGATTCAGACTAATGATGAAATACAATTGATTCATTCTATTCTATCTCTCTGTCTCTATTATATCATACATGATAGGCGCCTGCTGATGGGATTAATGAGATGGCTAGTAAGAGTATTACTGAATTAGTGCTACTGAGATAGCCAGTACCTGTAGAAGGAATACAGGGTCGGGTCCCGCTTGTAAATCAGGAGGCATTGGATGAACTGGCCTGGAATTCCAACTGCTGCATGACAGATATCTTGCGAAGCCACTATCAGAAAGAGGAGTCTTCTGCCTCTCTATCGGGCCAGGAACTTTACAGGATGAGCGCTTTCAGATAACAGTAGATTTCAATGATCTCCGTGATTTTATGACTTTTAACGATATTGACGTCTCTATTATCCAAGTCTAGACGGTGTGAGTATTTATTATTATAAACAGATCTATTATTTTTACAATCACCTCCTTTATTTCATTCTGACACTGACTATTTTCAGATATTGCACAAGTCTAATTCCTAAAGGTGCCCAAACTAATGTTGACATTGGTTTTCTGGACCCCAGTCAGCTTAGCAACACAGCTATTAAATATGCTGGTGAACATTCCCTTCCGTACTTGGTCGATTCCTTGCTAAAGTTGCAGGATAAGAATCTTCTATTCTTATCATGCCACAAAGATGGGTAAGCTGCGAATTATATTCATCTTTATTGTCTATTCTTAACAGGATAAGAATCTTTATTGATTTGCCTACTTGCTGTACCCGATGCTAACTAATAATGACCGGGAGTTTTACATTGTTCCTGTGTTACAGCAGTAAGCAAAATACATATAATCTAAATTGCAAAGTACTTCCCATTGACTACTTCTAGGTACGTACCGTATACTGACATTTAATAATTCTAGGGCTTTTAAGTCATACATCTCCCGGGGAGGTCGGCACATGCCAGGGAGAAGAGCACTAGAGGTCAGAATGTTTCATGTAAGAAATATTTTAATCGAGTATTTCCTTGCAACTTATTTGAAGTTCGAATTGCACTACTAATTAGATCTTATTTTGAACAATACACATTTGATCAGAGCCTCACACAAAGCAATTTATGGGAGTCTGGATATTCTGTAATGAAGAACATGGAGACGCTCATAAAAAATTATGCACGTTCTTTTCAAAAGGTTTGTCAATCACCTGTTTCTATCATCCTTTCAGATTTAAGTTCTTAATAATATATATTATTCATATGTTTTCATTTATTCATGCAATGTCGTCTGTCCAAAACGCCATACAAAGAACACAAATTACATGACATCCGTATCCAATAGTGTAAGTACTTTTTGAAATTATCATCAGTTTAATTGTCATGCAGGTACTTGGCAGTGGGAGGATTTGACATGTTATGTGGTTTGAAACAGTTATTGATTTCAGGTTCTTGTGTTGAAACACTTAATTAATTTGTTGTTAGTTTTAATAATTGTGGTAAGAACAATTAGTTTTCTGGTACAATGAACTATTCTTGTGTTTATTGGTTGTATGTTTAATAATTGTTGTAAACTCTTTTTATATATTACTTGTGACATGGATTGATATATATTTTATGTTGGAGTACTTGTGTATGTATATATTAATTGTTGGTTTAGAGATGGGTATGGAATGAGCGCATGCATGTTTATCTTTGATTTGCTAGTTGTGTTTTAAAAATGGCTAAGCTAGCCTATAAGACGAGAATTAATAGTAAAAAGTAATAATAATTACATATACATCACCATCGGCCCATAAATTAATGACCCGCTAGAATTCTAGGATTTGCCAATGCCAACACAGACAAAACAGATGGTGCAAGACACTATTGTAATTGGCTATTGAAATTCAGTAAACAACATTAATCACATTTTTCGTTGGTTGGCGAAACAAAAGCTATGGCGTTGGGTCCGTCAAACCCGATGGCAAAGGTGCGCTACCGATGGTATATTGATTAACATCATCTGTTTTGATTCGATAGCATAGATGTGTACAATATCCTATCAGGGCAATATGTATCGGTTCAAAACCTGATGGCGGAACGCGATTTCAACTGATATAAAAGGGTTTTTTGTAGTAGTGATGTGTTGGGTTTCGAGGAACGGTTCAAACCCATTTAATTAGCTTAAGCTGCGGAAAGAGTAAAACAAAAATTTTTACATCTAACTTAAGCTACGGATTAAATGAATCAAGAAGATTCGTTTAATCCTATTTACAGATCTACTCCATAATTGATTTCCTAAAGCATTAAATCTATTTACAAATTAAATAGATTAATATAACAATTTATACCTTGATTCCAAATCTCAGTTGGAATGCAGACCGAGCGAGTAGAGCCTCACCAGGGATGGAATCGACTCGCAGTATCACACGTGTGATACCTCTATTGGTTATCCACCAGGACTAACCGGAGAGCGATTTACTTCTTCTGCCAGAAATACCGTAAACCGCGGAATTCTGCAGAAACACTATTCACCGAAAAAGAGACAGATTAAATATATTTAAGAATGCAAGTTATTCCGTTTTACTAATAAAGCAAAACATGAAATACCGCAGAATCTAAAAATATATTTTTCCGAATCTCGTAATAACCGAAATCAGGGAAGAGAGGGAAAACCGATCAACGAAGTAATCAGATTAACACGTGAATTAGTAAGTCTTTCTCTCTACCCCTACCCCTCTATTTATAGACTTTTGAGGAGGTTGGCAAAAGACCAAAATACCCCTCAAAACAAATCTATTTACCAAAAGCCCTTGACACCTCATCCTTTTATCATGTGAAATGACCAAAATACCCTTGCCACCTCACATGACACATGTCAACACAAGGGAAGTCGGCATAGGGTGGAAATGACCAAAATACCCTTGGCCCATTAAGGCATGAATAGTGTTGGGCTTTGATTTTGGGCTTTTGACTTTGGGCCTTTAATTTTAATTAAGGCTTTGATTATTTTGGGCTTTTAAATCCATAATTCAAGCCCATAATTAACAATTAAAATTCCAAATCATATATATATAATTGTCATGTACAATTATATTTCTTTTCGGTTATTGTTCGGTAACTTTTATACAACGTAACGTGTACGTTTATAAATTAACTGTTGTTTCTGCTTGTCATTCTAAATGACATTTATAATTTAATTATATCACGTATAATTAATTATAACCATCTTAATATTAATTATAATCAATTTATAATTAATCAGTAAGATTCTCCGAGTAGCTCCTATATGGTGTGACCCAATAGGATCTGTGTTATGTTGGTAAACAGAGTTAAAACTGTTTTAACTTCTGTTAGTCATGGGTGGCATCTGGCAACACATCATGACCATCCAATTACACAGATGATGCTGTACTGTACAATATCACGATCCAGTAAACAATTTACTTGTGTCAGTTCTTCTGTCTCATAGCTATCAGATCAGTTTCAAGGTAGATGTGTGTCATCCTTGGTAACTGTATCTTTTCTTGATCTTGAGTAGATTATAAAATATAATTACTCTTGTAATTATACCGCATGCAGATAATCTAACTCTATCAAGGGGCCCAGTGATGCTATAGCTCGTATAGAGATACGAGGGACAAATAGTATTCTTGGCAGACTATCACTTCCTCAGCTAAGTTATTATATATATGGAAATGCTACCGTTATGGCTGCTTTTTACGGACAGCATTAGATAACACTTACTCATATATATTTCTTAGTGAGAACGATAAATACCTCATACTGTAGAACTTTGACACTGAATGAAAACATAAATGACACGAACACAATTCTATTTAATGTTTCATTCGGGGTCTGTCAAATACCATGTTCCTAGAACATGTATCCATGTGATTAAAATGACATCTCGTGTCAGGTGGTTTGTAAAACTTAACCATCTTTTAATCCACATGCTAACCTTATCGCGGTAATTAGTGTTCCTGCTAATTACCTTGGTCAGTGACTTTTAAGAGTATATATTATCTATATTATGGAGTTTCACAATTTCAGTCATGAACTCGAAATGATCCATAATTTCAATAATACTCAAGGCAACAAAATGATATATAAATAAACATTCAATTCATGAACAAAGCTTTATGATTAACTTATCGTATTATTGACTTCTAGATTATTACAAACTAACATGATGTTGGCTATTTAAAGAGGTCCCTATTTCTGATACTTTCGGTCATTAAGTTTCGACTAAAATTAGGTTCTCTATGTCTGATAAATTATTTCAGGCAATTAAAGGTTTATTTAACAGATTTCATTGATAGAAAATGGTTATTATACAAATCTGGTCTATTAAAAATATATATATATATAGGAGGGATCCAATTGCATATTTTTTGGTGACATCGAATTACACTCTCCATTTTGAAAGTTTTCAAAGTTCAAATAGTCGATCGAAACCGTTCAATATAATGGATATGTTAAAATGTGCTTGCAGATCAAATTTTATAATTTTTCAATTTTTTTACTATTTATTAAGTACTTAACAAAATCGCTATACTCAAACCATTAAATTTTTGTACTCATCTTAACAAATAGTAAAAAAATTAAAAATAATATAAAATTTAATCTACAAGCAATTTTAACATATCTATCATGTTGAACGGTTTTGATCGACTTTTGGGCTTTGAAAATATATATATATATATATATATAGGAATATGCTAGCATGCTATGCATAGCATAGAGCCCCTCCATGCCACGCCTTGGATTTCGACTTTTCAAAATCCTAACGGTCGATCCGAACCGTTCATCTTGTTCTCCATATTAATATGTGTTTGGCGACCAAATTTAACATTTTTTGGAATTTTTTTACTATTTCTTCAGATTTATTGAAAATTGTTGTTTTCAGCAAATTTGGAAACAACGATTTTCAATAAATCTAAAGATATAGTAACCAAATTCCGAAAAATGTAAAATTTGGTCCACAATACCTGTAAAAACTTTGTGACATGTCCCGCAGTCTTCTAGTTCAACATCTTATTTTCGTGCTTATGCTTTGTACCTGGAATCCACCAAAGTGGACAAATGTGAGAGATTGAAAATCTCCAAGTGCGGTATTCAGTTCCAGTCGAGTTATCCCCAGATCCAACTAACTAAAACCAAAACAACACCGAGCACCAACAATATGGACTACAATAATAATAATAGAAGAACCAAAGAATCTAAGTTATCAATTATTATCAGTCAAGAAACAAAAATGTAAGTTCACCTTAAGAACTCAAATACCATGAAAGAAAATCAACAAGCTAGAGAAACAATTGATAGCTAAAACAATCAAGCATAACTTATTATAATATGCACATGCTCATCTTCAATAAACTTCAAAGTTCAATTCAATTTAGTTGTGAAACCATATCATATAATCATACTTTATTCAAGACTATATTAGGTAACCGTTATTTTGGTATTAACAATATCTCGGTCATGCTTTATGTACAGCGCCTACATGACCCCGGTCATGCGCTACAAGTTCAGCGCCTACATGACCGCTAAGATTCATGTTTGAGGTTCAACCAAGTATATACAAGACTACGGTCATGCGCTACGATGAATATGACGCCTACACAATTTCTGTTATGGCAATAACTTGAAATTATGTGCTTATCCCGAATAGGGCGCCTACATGACTAAAGTTATGCACTATAAGCTCAGCACCTACATAACCGAGTCATGTGCTACCACAAAAATGATGCCTATGCAATTTCTGTTATGCGCTACAAGTTCAGCGCCTACATATCAGAAATTACACGCTTACCCCGAATATGGCGCCTATGCAATTTCAGTTATGTGCCTACATAACCAAAATTACACCCTTACCCCGAATAGGACGCCTACATGATCGTCAGGTTTCATACAAATGGTTCTTTAGCACAAATCATTTACCAACAATATCATACTACAGCTTTCCAAATCATGTCAAGTTGTTGTCTCAAAGAGAAAATTATCATGCATCCTTTTGATTCAATTAGAAAATACAATGCATACTTCAACTATGACTCATGTTCTAATTGAAATGATTCCAATGAAATTATCTCTTTGTTTCAGAAAATATGATGATGTTCTATTATGCAACGCGATGCATTCATATCATGCCAAAAGTTCATTTAAATCAAGCTCCTGTTTGACCGAATTTCCTTATACTATTCCACGCACAAATTTCATAATAAAAATGATCATGTCATGCAAATCTGAGGAAAAACCAAGTAATTTATTGATAACTAACAACCAATCAATCAAACAATTGACAATGTTAAGTAAGTTGTCCGCAAGCCAATCACAATCATCAAGCAAATAACATGCAATATATACGAAGTAAACTTAGCAACCTGCAAACAAACATGCAACAACAATAAAACAAGTTAGGAGCAAAGAATAACTCAAAATCCGCACCTTAGTAATGTCAAGACGACTTGATCAGAGCATCACTGCAATGTGTACATGGTTTACAATTCTTGTTAATCCAGCTACGGAGGATCTACATCTATGCTGAATTAGAAAGTCTCTAGTTACTACAAAACCCTAGACCTTCAGGTATTCCTGAGTGAGACTCAGTCAAGGACAAAGGAGAGATCAATTGTATTATTCATATATATCACGAAGTCCTCTTGGTAACTTTTAGTAAGAATTTTACTAAGTTATGAGACACATCATGCAAAAGTCTTAATATGAATGAAATCGATTTTTTGAGAAAAATAAATATTGAGTTTTGTTTCTCCAATTAGGTTGCTTGAAAAATAAAATAAATTGTTAGAGTCATCAGCGGGGTTAGCAAGAAGTACTTTGTAAACTTGATTTTTTTTTATATATATATCAAAAATTTGCCCAAAAACAAGATTAATTTCAAACTCAAAGAATCTTTGAAATTTCTTCGCAATAAGTATCATATTAACTCCCAAATAGTCACAATTTCAAGTGTGATTCACAATAGAATTAATAGTAAAGAAACACTAATTGAACTCAAGCTTTAGTTCTAGCAAAGAAAAAGCACAAGAGAAATAGAGAGTACCATGAACATCTAGTGTCAAGGAGTCTCTAAGTACACTCCACTACTCTTCTTTCCCTTGCTTTATCCACGTTAGAGCCATTTTCAATTTCAGAGAATTTCTCCCAAGTTTCCACTAAAGTACCAAGAGGGATATAGTAAAATAAGAAATGAATAAGGTAGCTGTCGGCGGATTCACAAAAAGAAATGTTGTGGAGAAGAAAATTGGTGGAGAGTGATATTAATTTTAAAAGTTTCTTAGTGGAGTTAGGCTAAGTGGAGGATAAGAGGAGATGACATGTGTCCCATATTCGAATTTAATATTATATTTATTTATTTAATTACTCCTTTTTGATTTGGAGAATAGTTTATTTACATTGAGGACCTCATGTGATTTTAGAATTAAAATAGAACTTAAAATACTAAGATTTTAATTATCATGATGCTACAATAAAATCTTTAAATATCCCAAGGTTGAGTAAAATTTTCTAATGAATATACGACTTTACAATTAAGCAAATGAAATTTAATTAACATATGTAACTAATTTATCGTACCTAAATGCAAAATTTAATGTGTTACACCATTTTGATAATTTATTATTGCAACACTTATTAAATTTATAAATCCACATTTTTTTTGGAACATTACAATTACATATTTTCCGCTATAATTATTCATATGTATTTGTGGTGTATTAGTTTCAAATTACCGTAATACAGAGGTTTATAAATATAATTGAAAATCCCTGACGCTATTTATATTTTGGAACACACATTATTTGAAGTTGGATAAATCTCCATGTTTTGGAAAATTGGGAAGTTACAATTAAGCTTCCTGATTAGCTTTGAATGTTCATATTTTATTTTATTAGAATATTATATTAGTGTAAGAAGTGACCTTAATATCATTTTGGAGTAATTATTTTTTACATTTTTTTCCTGTTTTCATTATACAGAACAATCATTTTCATAAACAATATATGAGTTTCTGAGTTTGATTTGGCCGATTACGACAGACCCCTACAATTCCGAGTCAAGGTTCGACTTGCGTATTTGTTCCAAATATGATTTCGATTTTTGGAACCTTGAATAAAACTGAACCAACTTGCGTATTTGTTCCAAATATAAATAAACGTACACCAGAAAAACAACGAGTCTTAAACACAAATCAGAATCTGAGATAGTATATTTGTGCAAATTAATCTCAATTAAAAGCAGACTTTGCCAAATAAAACAAATATTTACCAAAGTTAATCTAATTACCTAATAGGTATCTTCCAGTATTTAAATTCTGTTAGGAAATAATAAATTAAAATTAGGTCGGTACGTACTTAGTAAATATTTCATATAACACAAGCACCATGTCATCTGGTTAGGTGATCATTTATGTTTCAAGGAATGTACTGCATATATACAAAAAAAAAAAAAATACCGTGATTTCAACTTGTTATTGTTCAGAGGGTTCTTATTTACTAGTTTTTTTGAGTAAGAATAGTAGTCATGCTCCTGTTTTTTATTAACCGCAGTTGGTTACATGGTTTCAAAGGCTTTGAGAAATAGCCCTTTGACGTATTTACAAATGGTTAAAGAAAGGCAAAAAAGAAAATAAAAAAAGATTAATTTTCTGTAAAAAATATCAAAATCAAAATCAAAACATGCTTCATGTAACTTCTGGATTTGAGAATTAATTTCCACTGAATCATCACTTCTTCTCCTAGATCTTCAATCGTTTGAAACTATTCTCCAAACAGTCTTGCACAGCGCTCTCACCTTATTTACTAGTCTTGTGCAGAATGTATACAAAATCCAAGGAGAAGGAAATATTCATGCATGTCTGATGGCGTACACATATACTTTATATAAGACCTTTCCATAACTCGAAATTTGTTTCTGCTGGTACTTTACCAATACCAGTCATATATAACTTATCATAGGTTTATCAATTTTAATAAAAAAGACGAATATTTTTATACTTTTTGAGAGATACTTTTCAGTGCTTCAAATTTCTCAATCAATTCTCTTTGTATTAATTTCTCAGGTTTGGTACTTCACTTCTTATTCATAGACAAGATTCAATACAACCATGATTTCAGCCTTACACTGACAATACAGATCATGATTGGGAATCACCTTATTTTGACAAACAAAAAAAATAATATCTAGCATCATCACATCACAGTTGCACTAACTAGCTAATTAGTTATACAGAGCCATTAAGATTTGATGCCGTCTCAAACATTTAGCCCAACAAGCGAGGTAGCGCCACGTCGGGTACTCCGGAAGCATTATCTTACCCTTATCTATCAAGGGAATGGGCCGAGTACCCGGAGTAGCCGGAGTACCTGGAGTTCCCAGAGTACCCGGAGTTCCAACACTTATGTCAATTTTTGAGTCTGCAGCATCTGCACCAATGGAGACTCCTTTAACATTCACATGTTTGTCATTAGTTGTAGAGAGATCTCTTGCGTTTGCGGTGCAACCCACAGTGCCAAGGAGAAGAACCAAGAATAGCTGGCAAATTGACATGCTAGACTATTGTATGTAGTAGAATATATGTGTGTCTTGGTCTTTTTGTGTTCTTCACTTGTTGTGCTTTGTGAGGAGAGTGTGAGGGGGTTTATATAGGACTTTTTGTAAATTGCAAGGGTGAATTAATGTGGTGGTACGGGAGATAAAAATTTAATTAATATTTAGTGGTACCCCTGAACTAATTTGCTGGATCGTTTTTTTTTTAAACTTTAATGAATGGTTAGATAAAAGTGAGAAAAAGTAAACTTTGAACTACAGAACACAAGTTAACATAGATAAATGTGGATAAAAAAGACGTGTGGATATTTTGTCCGATATGGTGACAACTGACAAGCACTAACTTGTCTGCCGCTGACAAGCTGTCAAAAAAAAATGGGTAGTCGGCACGAGTCCGGGTCCTACTAACTCAAATATGAGTTTGCATCCGAACTGTCCAGATTCAGTCCAGGCAGAGAGAACATAATTTATTAATTAATACAGCTGAGTCCCCTCACAGATCCCTAACGTGCCATTCATGCCGTGATGAGCATGCATGAATCCCGTGGTTTCAACTTACAGAGAACGTATTTCCACGGCAATGCATTTAATTTCTGTTTTATGTTATTTGACAATAAAATATTTTCATTTTTCATTTTAAGGTCAGATATGAACAGAGACGTATTTATGTAAAATGAATGTGCATACCACACATATTATTGCTCCATGACAATCCGTCATGTATTTATATACAAGGCATGAGTATACCAGACATATCATCAATAAAATATATATACTACTACAAATTTATATATAAACCACACACAGGGAATAAATTGAAGCGGCTATTATATAAATGTCCCGTAGTCATGTTCATTCTATGTATCCAAACAAATAAAATTAAGAAACTAAGTGGCAATATAATAATTATCCTCGTTTTGTCTTCATGTTTTACTCCACACTTTGTCAAGCCACATTGTCGTTGTCACTTCGAACCCACATAAATAAAGTGATAAGAATGAGAGATCGTACAAATTCTCTATGATGGATTTTAGTTACAGCCCGAATCTTTGTAAAATTAACTTTAAATATCAACTGTAAATTTTCATTCAAGGATGCACTAAATTATTTATTTAGAAACATACATTTTTCCTTTTCATTTCACATTTCTTTTCCCTCTAACGATGATTTCCATCCCTACAACAAACCTAAAGAAATTTGGGATTGATTTTCATCCTAATAACGAAAACCTCAACCAAATTAGGTTTGGACCTGTGGCCGCAAAAAACCTCAAGCAGTCTGCGACATTAACGACGAGTCTTTCGTGCAACATATCGGCCCATATTCACTTCCTTTTTGAACCACATATATTATGTTTATTTCCAAAATCCATTTCAATAACATTCATGATGACTTTCGTTAAATTTCTACATGCACAACTCATCTTATAACAATAAACATAAATACTTAACCAAAACAGTAAGTAATCTAATAGTATCCAGGAGAAGTACATTGTACCTTTAATTCCATACATTTGTGGAGCGTACTCTTCACGTTCGTCATGTTCACAATCTCTAGATTTGAACCTATATTATTTAATTTCTAACTTTAATTAATATCGTTTGTAAATAGAATTATAATATAATTAAAGAACACTTGACACATAATAGCCGAGCCTATAATGTGAGGTTATGTTTTCTTTATTTTTGGTTCTATTTTCCTCTTGTAAATTAAATTTTCTTTTTGGGATATTTTGTGGAGTGCATTAGTTGTTACCGAATCTCGGGCAGTAATCACATTCTCCAAAGTTAGAATTTTGGTTTTTGTTTTTCTAGTTAATTTTTATGACATGTTTATCTGGAATAAGGTCCAAAGAAATGGGTCACAAACTCGCCTTGAATACATAAAACATGTTCTAAACATTAGAACATGTTATAAAGTCAAGTTTTCGGTAGTGTATGAAAGATATGTGAAAATATATGTTTGAAAACCAAGTGTTGTAATATTTTTTGAATATGTATATGTATATATGTTGAATATTTGTTTAATGCAGAATATTGAATGTATTGTTTTCAGTGGGTTAAATGTTAAATGTTACATATTGTTTAATTTATGTTGTAAATATTCAATATGTTTTGAATTATGGATGTATAATATTGTATGTTCAATGGCTAGCAGATATAGATGCTAGCCCAAATATAAATTGATTATAAAAAAAATATAAAACATACATAAGTTTTACATACAAATAGTGTAAGAAGGGTAACAAACACAGTTTAAAAAAAACAAAAAAACAAAACGTGTATGGTTTCCACAAATCATACATGGTTCCATTGTAGAAACCGTATATATAAATCATCTGTTTTAGAGGCTTTTTCTTTTTGGAGATATTAAGAACCGTGATATATGTTAGTTATATATAGACACAATTTTTGAACTGTGTGTCATTAGCGTTTTCTAACCATGTATAATCGCATTTTCTGTAGTAGTGTAAAGATTAAGCTTGCACTCGTACAATAAAATTAATTGAATGCATAAAAATAGTTGTTAAAGAGAATTAATATTATAATTTGTTTCTCATTTTTCAAAAATAGTATTTATTTATAACAATTTTAATTTTTTTCCACGATGTTACACAACAAAAGCACTTCTCGAAACATCATGTGCATGACATGAACGGGCACGCTAACATTTACGCATAACTCTTATTATAGAAGTGTTATGTTCGTCTCCAACTAAAATTGTCACTTTTTAATGTAGCACATGACTATTAATTTCATTATTATAATTATTCACTCTCAGCATGAATCTAAATGCAAATCTCACGTCTTTGGAAGTGATTTTTCTTTTAGGAGAAAGACGGACGTCTAGCTAGCATTTTAAATTTCAATATTAGTAATAACTCTCATTTGGATTTTTAACTGACAATTTTTTCACACAGAAAGAGAAAAATGTTGTTTTTTGTCATTAAACAAAAAATTGGTTCTGGGCCTTATTGGTGTTAAAACAAAAATAATATTATTATTGGATTCAGTTGAGCTGCGTCAAAAGAAGGCCTCCTGGATTGATACTACAACAAAATTAGGCCGAATGAAGCAAAAAAATAAAATAAATCTTAATTTAACATGTCTAAGTTTGTACTAACCTTGACCTATAATATTGCAACAAAAAATAATTGCAATATGCAGTGCTTTGTCTGTTACAATGATTATATATATATATATATATATATATTGTAAAGTTTCTATCACAATTGACCACGTTTACAAATAGACCAAAAGATATTTTAATCTTTTTAGAAAATAAATTAACTTTACTAAATATCATTAGTTATCTTACTATTCTATATCCGTTAAATATGTTGATAGATAATCATCCATTAATTTTAGAAAAAAAGAACTAAAAACATGGAAGATAACTAAAGTGCTTTTTACTGTTATTATCTTCAAAAGTAAAAGTGTTTTTTTTTACTGTCAGTATGTTACCATTTAAATGACACCTCACATCGATATTTTCCTATTCACAATACATTGATATTTTCATAGTAAATTTTCATAATACATTGATATTTTTCTATTCACATACATTGAAATGACACCTCACATGTTATGTAGGCTTATGGGAAACTTCTACACACTTGACTCTAACTAAATAACATTTAACACGCTCATTTAACTCCTTTATTTTCTAGATATCAATTTCTATTTCCCATGACATACTAAAAGACTACAAACATTTAATTTATCTAGAAATCCAAAATACATTAACCAAAACATTTGATAATTGACCAATTTAATTAGTTTAAAATAAAACATTAATTTCAATACTCATTGTTTTTCAGAATATGTTACCATTTAAAAAATATAAAATTTGATGATCTTCAAGCACATTTTAATATATACATAGATTATGTTGAGCGGTTTGAATTGACTATTGGAAAGAGAAAACAATTGAAGAAACATAAATATGAATTTGCTTATTTATCCTCGCGAAGACTCCCGTCGGTAATAGCAATACACTCAGCAATAGTAAATTTGCACACTAAAAATGTAATAGCGATACTCTCATTAGTAGCACCAATTCTCTCTCTCTCTTTTTATATATATATATATATATATAAAGTTAAACTTTGCGGTCTCCTCCAAAGAAAAAGAAACCTTCCCAATTACCCACCTTCCAAAAAGCTGATATTACTCTTTTGAAGAACCTTTATTTCCATCACTCTGACAACAGAATTGATGAGCGGTAATTATTAATATTTTTTTCAAACCCTAGAAACCCTAACAGACCATGAAGTATCAACTAAGTCTTCATCAAATATATTCGGTTCGACATCTTGATGAATTTGATGTTTGCAATCAAATGAAGTACGAGGACAATTTTGCATTTCATCCACAAAAGGACGTTCTCTTTTTTCCCCTGGGATTTTCAGGTATTTTAACATTTGACCTGAGCACAAGCAAAAGAGAGGAGCTTTATAATTTCTGTGGTTACAAATTGTTCGGGTTTTGGGTTTACATGCCTTCTTACTCGATATGATTCGCACTTCATAGATTTCGTTTACATGCCTTTTTACTTTTCTAAAACGGTCCGAGCCAATATTTACTCTAGTTTTCCTCAGAAAATCTGTTGAACCGGGTTGACTCGGCCAAGTTGACCATTTTTTTGTCCGAGTTTGTCCAATTCTTCAGTTCTGAGTCGATTCTATCGAGCTTTGGCCAATTCTTCATATTTTGCTTTTTCTTTCCATATTTGCGAGGTTGTAGGTTTCTATTGTATCATGTGGTTGAGAGCAAGAAAATCATTGTTATTGCTTGATTTGAGATTGTAAGACCAAATCTGCATCTTTTGAAGAAAGATAATGGTACTCGAAAAATATTGGATAGGGCCAAGAGTCGGTTAGGACGAGGAACCTTCAATATTTCTAGTACTAGCTAGATATGGTGTATAACTTTCTACTATAGAAACTTTGAATTTCTAGTGGTTTATGATGAACCTTGACCATTTTATATCTGAATCCAATGAATTATTCTTTTCATGATTTGGCTTTTGAACAAATACTTGGTCAAAATTAGTCAAAACTGTTTGTTGAGTGACTCTATTTGTTTTAGTAGGCTTGTAGCCTCCCAAGTCCCTATATACATTTTTTTATTTGACTAAAGTGCTGGAGATGCATACAGGATACAGCTGTTGAGTGTTGACAATAATTTGTTTACTTTTTTTTTTTTGTTTTGACTAAAGTAAAGAATGGGACTGTAGTAGGCTACAACTTTGATTAATTGTTTTATGAAAATGTAAAAGTAGAAATTAAACATTTTATTTCTCTTTCGTGAATATCATTCAGGCTTTTTATTATTTCATGAAATAAGCTATATTAATTTAAAATTAGATAAATTTTATTTGTTTAAGTAATTACACTATAAATTTGATTGTTATCTGTCCGAATTTAACTAATATGAGTGTTATTAATATTTAAACTATTAGCTACCGTACATTGAAAAATTAGAAGAATAATTTTAATAGAGAGGACGACAAGGTGATTGTTCAACGCAAGGCGTATACACAAATTTAGTTTCAGTACAGCGAGTTGTACCTTTTAAACCTTGAATTAGCTCCCGAATAAGATTGCAAGTGCACAACCCTATCGTATAGTATAATCACGTATCGATCCACAGGGGCTAAATGTTGATTTGGTTTGTTTATGTTTCTTAAATTCAATAAACAATTAAAAGTTTAGTTTTACTCAATTATAAAAAGGAGTTTCCAATTCTGGACTCTTACTTAGCTCAATTAGATACTATAAGTGAAAAAATGTTGATTTGATTTGTTTATGTTTCCTAAATTCAATAACAGTAACTGATAATAATTAAAATTTTAGTTTTACTCAATTATAAAAAGGAGTTTCCAGGGTTTCATATTTCATCTTCAACTCTGCCTCTCTGGACCTTCCACGCGACTCGCTTACTTTCGTATGCAACCCGTGTGACGAGACCCACGTCCGCTCACACGCGACTCGTGTGGCCCTCGAGTGGATGCAGCATGTGTCCGTTTCTGTGTTGTTTACTTGTTTAAACATCTAACGGTTCGGATCGGTCATTTGGACTTTCAAAATAAAAATACGACGTGAAGTAGAAATGCGTTTTACTTCGCAACTCACCGTAGCTCATCTATATATATATAGAGAGAGAGAGAGAGTCCGGCCAATGTCATAACGTTATAATTTCAGCCCAAGTTATAACGAGTCAGTTTTTGAGATTTCAAAGTCCGAATAGCCGATCCGAACCATTCATCTTGTTCTCCATATTAATATGTGCTTGGAGACCAAATTTTACATTTTTTTGAATTTTTTTACTATTTATGAAGCCACTTTGAAAATCGCTGATCTAACGGTGCCTTGTGGTTTTATTGTTGCCGTTGGAACAACGATTTTCAAAGTGGCTTAATAAATAGTAAAAAAATACAAAAAAAATATAAAATTTGTTCTCCAAGCACATATTAATATGGAGATTGTGTTGAGTGGTTTGGATTGGCTATTTGGACTTTGAAATCTCAAAAACTGACTCGTTATAACTTAGGCTGAAATTATAACGATATGACATTAGCCGGACTCTATATGTATATATATATATATATAGGAGGGATCCAATTACATATTTTTTGGTGCATCAAATTACACTCTCCATTTTCAAAGTTTTTAAATTTCAAATAGTCGATCCAAATCGTTCAACATAATGCATATGTTAAAATGTGCTTGCAGATCAAATTTTATAATTTTTCAATTTTTTTTTACTACTTATTAAGTATTTAACAAAATCACAATATTCAGACCATTGAACTTTTGTACCCATCTTAAAAAATAGTAAAAAAATTAAAACTAATATAAAATTTAATCTGCAGGTAATATTAACATATGTATCATGTTGAACGGTTTGGATCATGGGTCAATTTTAGCATACATATTTAGAATTAAATTTCATTATTTATGATGCTTACAAAATCAGATTTTCTCTCTAGATCATGGGTCAATTTCAGCATAATAAATGCAGTTTTTCAGTTATTCAAAACAAAAATCATATTGTCGCATGGATTTTGATGCTACCACACGATTTTTGATGCAAAAGCACAAAATACTTTTTTTAAGTTAGCAAACCACACAAAAATTCATGGGGCCACATAATTCTCTGTAAAATTTCAGAATATTTTTTAGGATTAAAACTGCAATTATTATAATATATATATAATATATATATATAGGAACCTGGTAGCATGCTACGCGTAGCAAAGAGGGCCTCTGTGCAACGGCTCAATATTTGACTTTTCAAAATCTTAACGGTCAATCCGAACCGTTCATCTTGTTCTCCATATTCATATGTGTTTGGAGACCAAATTTTACATTTTTTGGAATATTTTTACTATTTTTTTAGATTTATTGAAAATCGCTATTTTCAGCAAATCTGGACCATAAAAAAACAGTGATTTTCAATAAATCTAAAAAAATAGTAAAATTTCCAAAAAATATAAAATTTGGTCTCCAAACACATATTAATACGGAGAACAAGATGAACGGTTCGGATTGACCATTAGAATTTTGAAAAGTAGAATATTGAGCCGTTGCACGGAGGCCCTCTGTGCTACGCGTAGCATGCTAGCAGGTTCTTATATATATATATATATAGGACTTGGCTACAGTGCTATCGGTTGCATAGAGGCCTCGCGTGCTACGGCTCAATATTCGACTTTTCCAAATCTAAACGGTCGATCCGAACCATTCATCTTGTTCTCCATATTAATATGTGTTTGGAGATCAAATTTTACATTTTTTGGAATTTTTTACTATTTTTTTAGATTTATTGAAAATCGTTGTTTTTCAGATAAATCTGGACTATAAAAACAGTGATATTCAATAAATCTAAAAAAATAGTAAAAAATTTCCAAAAAATATAAAATTTGGTCTCCAAACACATATTAATATGGAGAACAAGATGAATGGTTCGGATCGACCATTAGGATTTTGAAAAGTTGAATATTGAGCCGTAACATAGGAGGCCTCTATGCAACCCATAACATATTAGCCAAATCCTATATTAGCCAACCCATAGCATTTTATTGTTTTGTTAAACCACCGTTGGATCAGCAATTTTCAAAGTGACTTAATAAATAATAAAAATAATTCAGAAATATGTAAAATTTGGTCTCCAAGCACATATTAATATAGAGAACAAGATGAACGGTTCAGATCGACTTTTTGAATTTTGAGATTTCAAATTTGGACTGTGTGTATTTCGGCCCATATGCTACGAAAGCATATTAGCCTATCTCTCTCTCTCTCTCTATATATATATATATATGGAAGAGGGATCCAATTACACTCACCATTTACAAAGTTTTCAAATTCCAAACGGTTGATCCAAACCGTTCAACATAGTAGATATGTTAAAATGTGCTTGCAGATCAAATTTTACATTTTTTGGAATTTTTTTACTATTTATCAAGTATTTAACAAAATCGCTATATTCAGACCGTTAAATTTTTGTACCCATCATAATAAATAGTAAAAAAATTCAGCAAAATGTAAAATTTGATCTGCAAGCACATTTTAACATATCCATCAAGTTAAACGTTTTGAATAGACTGTTTAGACTTTGTAAACATAGGGTGTAATCTGGTGTTATTAAAAAATGGTGTAATTGGATCCCTCCTTATATATATATATATATATGAGTAAAGCTAGGGTGTGATGTGCTCACCAAGAGGGTTTGGTGAGCACAACTCCAAAAGTATATCGGATCGACTTCAAACGTCAAATCCAAACCATTGAAATCCTTGTACTTCATGAGTGATGCATGTACATATAAAATTTTAAAAGTTTCGAGTTTATTTGCTACACGGTCAAGCGGTCAAAGAAATGATAAAAATTGAATATATAAAACAACTTATAAATTAAGTTTTAAAAAGTTCCTTTTTTTGACCGCTTGACCGTGTAGCAAATAAACTCGAAACTTTCAAAATTTTATATCTACATGCATCACTCATGAAGTACAAGGATTTCAACGGTTTGGATTTGACGTTTGAAGTTGATCCGATATACTTTTGGAGTTGTGCTCACCAAACCCTCTTGGTGAGCACATCACACCCTAGCTTTACTCTCTCTCTATATATATATATATATATATAGGATTTGGCTAATATGCTATGGGTTGCATAGAGGCCTCCCGTGCTACGGCTCAATATTTGACATTTCAAAATCCTAATGGTCGATCCGAACCGTTCATCTTGTTCTCCATCTTAATATGTGTTTGGAGACCAAATTTTACATTTTTTGGAACTTTTTTACTATTTTTTTAGATTGATTGAATATCATTGTTTTTTATGGTCCAAATTTGTCTGAAAAACAGCAATTTTGAATAAATCTAAAAAAATAGTAAAACACTTCCAAAAAATGTAAAATTTGATTTCCAAACACATATTAATATAGAGAACAAGATGAACGGTTCGGATCGACCGTTAGGATTTTAAAAAGTCAAATATTGAGTCGTAGCACGGGAGGCCTCTATGCAACCCATAGCACCGTAGCCAAGTCCTATATATATATGTATATGAGTAAAGCTAGGGTGGGATGTGCTCACCAAGAGAGTTTGGTGAGCACAACTCCAAAAGTTAATTGGATTGACTTCAAACGCCAAATCTAAACCGTTGAAATCCATGTGCTTCATGAGTGATGCATGTGCATGCAAAATTTGGAAAGTTTTGAGTTTATTTGCTACATGGTCAAGTGGTCAAAGAAATAATAAAAATTGACTATAGAAAACAACTTATAAATTAACTTAATAAAATGTTCATTTCTTTGACCGCTTGACCGTGTAGCAAATGAACTCGAAACTTTTAAAATTTTGCATGCACATGCATCACTACAATAAAATATGCTTTACTATATATATATATATATATAGTATGGATCAAGTTAAAACAATTTTTGAGTTACAACAAGCATTTTCTACATTTTCAAAGTCCAAATCGTCGATCCAAACTGTTAGATGCAATCTCTACAATAAAATATGTTTGGAGATCAAATATTACATTTTTCAGAATTTTTTTACTATTTATTAATTTGTACTAATGGTGGCTTAACCAAATAGTAAAATAAGCTACCGTTGGATCAGCGATTTTCAAAGTGGCTTAATAAATAGTAAAAAAATTCCAAATAATATAAATTTAGTCTCCTAGCACATTTTAATATGGAGATCACATCTAACGGTTTGGATCGATCATTTGGACTTTAAAAATTGAAAATCAACTTGGTTTTAAGGGAGGCTAGGAACAATCAATTGTTTATTAGCCTACATGTATATACATATATATATATATATAGATGAGGGATCGGATGACACTGTTTTTCGGTGACATCAGATGACACCGTCCATTTTCAAAGACCAAACAGTCGATCCAAACCGTTCAACTTGATGGATATATTAAAATGTGCTTGTAGATCAAATTTTATATTTTTCAAAAAAAATTTACTATTTACTAAGATGGGTACAAAAATTCAACGGTCTGAATATAGCGATTTTGATAAATACTTAATAAATAGTAAAAAAAATCCAAAAAATGTAAAATTTGTTCTGCAAGTACATTTTAACATATCTATCAAGTTGAACGTTTGGATCGACTGTTTGGACTTTAAAAACTTTAAAAATGCACAATGTTATCCGATGTCACCAAAAAACGATGTCATCTGATCCCTCCTCGTATATATATATAGAGGAGGGATCAAGTTACAATAATTTTTGAGTTATAAAAAGTATTTTCTATATTTTCAAAGTCTCAATCATCAATCCAAATCGTTAGATGTGATCTCTATAATAAAATATTCTTGGAGACCCAATTTTAAATTTTTTGGAATTTTTTTACTATTTATTAAGATGGGTACAAAATTCAATGGTCTGAATTTGACTAGTTTTTGTACCCATCTTAATAAATAGGAAAAAAATTCCAAAAAAATGTAAAATTTGATCTCCATGCACATTTTATAGTAGAGATCACATCTAATGGTTTGGATCAACGATTTAGACTTCGAAAATATAAAAAATTCTTGTTGTAACTTGTTGTAACTCAAAAATTATTGTAACTTGATCCCTCCTCATATATATATATATATATGTTTATTTAATTGCACTTTTGTTTTATAGCTAAGGTATGAATTATAATTCTTATAAAGACATTAAAGTTATATGTACCTTCAATTGAATTAATTGAGTCCTAATTGTACCCAAAGGTACATCTTTTGACAAGATTGATTTAAATTCATTTTCCAAAAGAATATTAGGTGTGCATTTAATGGATGCAATCATTTATCTGTTCAAAGGAAGATAATGGTTGTTGAAATTATTTGTACAATTGAGTGATAATAAAATATAGTGATGACTATTACGTGTTTACATGTGTCAACATTTTCGGTTCAAAGGAAGGCATGTTGTTCGTCATGTTATTAACTTATCAATATTTCCAAAGTATCATAAGAAATTAATTCATTGCCCAAAGGTGATCAATTAACGGAAAAATGATGCTTTGGTTTAAGATGATTTTAAGTCTCATAAAATGTGATGATTTATTAAAATAAGTTACAATACTATGAATGTAACAATGTCGATGAAAGTTCTGTCTAGACAAGTCAAAATTCGAAGTGTATCCTTTGGAGATCCCTGGCTTACTTGGGAACTTACCTAGTTATGATGTTTGTGTGTATAATAACAAAAGGAAAATCATCTTACCTAGTTACCTAGTCTAAGGACCTTGCGAAATTTCTTCCTTTTTATTCCTCTTCAATTAAAATAATAAATGGTGAAAAATGATGGGAAACCTCTGGCGTATTCAGTTGCGCTTTGGCATACAAGACAATGCATCACACATGCATCGTTTCATCAACTCAATGAAAAATTTAGAGACTAAGGATTCTTATGAAGGTAAAAAATTTTACGTGGCTTATGTTAGACTTCAAAATCTTGACTCAGGAGGACTTGCTAGTGAGGGGTTGTGCGGTGCAAATGGGTTGTCATCTCTACATGGCAAATTTGCTGGAAACAAAGGTTTATATCATATTGGATTGTCCTTATGCAGCAAGATTATAGAGAGGGTCATTGGTGCATCACAATATCCCCTTACGTAGCAATCATAGTATACGGCATGTTTGGACAAGTGCAATGCATCTAATGACTATAACAAAGAGGGAGTGTTGGACAATAATTTGGGCTGCAGGAGTTTAGGCCCTCTAGCGTGAGAGAAACGGAATATTTGTTTCAAACAAGCACAACAAATTGCATTGTTTGCTAAATTATACGGCCTTAGACATTTATCAGTGGATGAATTTGATTTAAAGACATTGTGTAATATATATAATTTTGCTTTGAATTTGTAATAGAGTAGGAATCTTGTAAACAATTTTTTTTATCAATATAATTGTTGGCTCTTTCAACCTTCAATAGCGCATAGTAAGCTGATGTTATAATTGTGATAATTGGATATGTTACTTCGTCTATAAATTGGTAAGAGAATTGACATTCTAACTTTAAAAAAAAAAAAAAAATTTGAAGCAAGCTGGAGAAATTTGTAGAAAATTGTATGATCTGGTGATCTGTTCTAGCCTAGCTTATTGATCTGTCTAAGTCAAAATAATAAGAAAATTATGTATGTTTTATTTATAATTTGATGTTGCATTTATATTGAATATTACGGTTTAGATATTACAATATTATACTTACTTTTTATTTCTTTAAGTTAAATATTTATTTTGCAATAGTCGTGCCTCTGTTAGTTAAATAGATAATATGGTTTATATTTTTAATCAGTCAAAGTTGTGCTGCCTCTGTTGAATTTATATATATTATATTGATTATACTACTGTTGATATTTCATATGGTTGATAAAGGCAAATTAACAAACGAGTAAATCAGTAGACATTTTTTGTTAGTTCAATTGCAATACTCTCCTTGAGATTCCATCTATCACACCCCGACAACGAGGCTGACAACCCGCCGCGCTGTCAGTGCAAGGCGATTTTATTATCATGCATAATCTTATAAAAAGAGTCACAATACCTGTAAAAACTTTGTGACATGTCCCCAGTCTTCTAGTTCAACATCTTGTTTTCGTGCTTATGCTTTGTACCTGGAACCCACCGAAGTGAAAAAATGTGAGAGATTGAAAATCTCCCAGTGCGGTATTCAGTTCCACTCAAGTTATCTCCAGATCCGACCAACTGAAACCAAAACAACACCGAGCACCAACAATATGGACTACAATAAAAATATAAGAACCAAAGAATCTAAGTTACCAATTATCATCAGTCAAGAAACAAAAATATAAGTTTTCACCTTAAGAAATGCTCAAATACCATGAAAGAAAATCAGCAAGCTAGAGAAACAATTGATAGCTAAAACAAAGAAGCACAATGAAATATTATAATATGTAATGCTCATGTTTAATCGACTTAAAAGTTCAATTCAATTTAGTTGTGAAACCATATCATATAATGATGCTTTATTCAAGACTATTCATGATATAATAAATATCATTATATTAGGTAACCATTTTGGTATTAACAATATCTCGGTCATGCGCTATAAGTACAACACCTACATGACCTTAGTCATGCGCTACAAGTTCAGTGCCTACATGACCGCCAAGATTCAGGTTTGAGGTTCAACCAAGTATATACAAGACTACGATCATGCGCTACCATGAATATGACGCCCACACAATTTCTGTTATGGCCATAACTTGAAATTATGTGCTTACCCCGAATAGGGTGCCTACATAACTAAAGTTATGCGCTACAAGTTCAGCGCCTACATAACCGAGTCATGCGCTACCACGAAGTCATGCGCTACCACGAAAATGGTGCCTATGCAATTTATGTTATGCGCTACAAGTTTAGCACCTACATATCAGAAATTACACACTTACCCCGAATATGGCGCCTATGCAATTTCGGTTATGTGCTACAAGTTCGGCACCTACATAACCAAAATTACACGCTTACCCGAATAAGATGCCTACATGATAGTCAGGTTTCAGACAAATAGTTCTTTAACAGAAATCATTTACCAAAAATATCATACTACAACTTTCCAAATCATGTCAAGTTGTTGTCTCAAAGAGAAATGCTACATAAAAATATGTTCATGCATCCTTTTGATTCAATTAGAAAATACAATGCATACTTCAACTATGACTCATTTTCTAATTGAAATGCTTCCAATGAAATTATCTCTTTGTTTCAGAAAATATGGTGATGTTCTATTATGCAACGTGATGCATTCATATCATGCAAAAAGTTCATTTAAATAAAGCTCCTGTTTGACCGAATTTCGTTATACTATTCCATGCACAAATTTCATAATAAAAATGATCATGTCATGCAAATCTGAAGAAAAACCAAGTAATTTATTGATAACTAACAACCAACAATCGACAATGTTAAGTAAGTTGTCCACAAGCCAATCACAATCATCAAGCAAATAACATGCAATATATACAAAGTTAACTTAGCAACCCGCAAACAAACATGCAACAACAATAAAACAAGTTAGAAGGAACTAAGAATAACTCGAAATCCGCACCTTAGTAATGTCAAGACGACTTGATCAGAGCATCACTGCAATGTGTACATGGTTGACAATTCTTGTTAATCCAGCTACGGAGGATCTACATCTATGCTGAATTAGAAAGTCTCTAGTTACTACAAAGCCCTAGACCTTCAGATATTCCTGAGTGAGACTCAGTCAAGGACAAAGGAGAGATCAATTGTATTATTCATCACGAAGTCTTCTTGGTAACTTTTAGTTAGAATTTTACCAAGTTATGAGACACATCATGCAAAAGTCTTAATATGAATGAAATCGATCTTTTGAGAAAAATAAATATTGAGTTTTGTTTCTCCAATTAGGTTGCTTGAAAAATAAAATAAATTGTTGGAGTCATCAGAGGGGTTAGCAAGAAGTACTTTGTAAACTTGATTTTTTTAATATATATGTCACAAATTTGCCCAAAAACAAGATTAATTTCAAACTCAAAGACTCTTTGAAATTTCTTCGCAATAAGTATCATATTAACTCCCAAATAGTCACAATTTCAAGTGTGATTCACAATAGAATTAATAGTAAAGAAACACTAATTGAACTCAAGCTTTAGTTCTAGCATAGAAAAAGCACAAGAGAAATAGAGAGTACCAAGAACATCTAGTGTCAAGGAGTCTCTAAGTACACTCCACTACTCTTTTTTCCCTTGCTTTATCCACGCTAGAGCTATTTTCAATTTCAGAGAATTTTTCCCAAGTTTCCACTAAAGTACCAAGAGGGATATAATAAAATAAGAAATGAATAAGCTAGCTGTCGGCGGATTCACAAAAAGAAATGTTGTGGAGAAGAAAATTGGTGGAGATTGATATTATTGTGAAAAGTTTCATAGTGGAGTTAGGCTAAGTGGAGGATAAGAGGAGATGACATGTGTCCCATATGCAAATTTAATATTAAAAAAATTTATTTAATTACTCCTTTTTTGATTTGGAGAATAGTTTATTTACATTGAGGACCTCATATTATTATAGAATTATCATGATGCTACAATAAAATCTTTAATTATCCCAAGGTTGAGTAAATTTTTCTAATGAATATACAACTTGACAATTAAGCAAATGAAATTTAATTAACATATGTAACTAATTTATCGTACCTAAATGCAAAATTTTATGTGTTACACCATTTTCAGAATTTCTTATTGCAACACTTATTAAATTTATAAATCCACATTTTTTTTGGAACTTTACAATTACATATTTTCCGCTATAATTATTCATATGTATTTGTGGTGTATTAGTTTCAAATCACCGGAATACATAGGTTTATAAATATAATTGAAAATCCCTGTCGCTATATATATTTTGAAACACACATTAATTATTTGAAGTTAGATAAATCTCCATGTTTTGGAAAATTGGGATGTTACAATTAAGCTTCCTGATTAGCTTTGAATGTTCATATTTTATTTTATTAGAATATTATATTAGTGTAAGAAGTGACCTTAATTTCATTTTGGAGTAATTATTTTTTACAATTTTTTCCTGTTTTCATTATACAAAACAAGCATTTTAATAAAAAAATCGGAGTTTCTGAGTTTGACTCGGCCAATTCTGATAGACCCCTACAATTCCGAGTCAAGGGTCAACTAACCAATTTCGATTCTGATTTTGATTTTCGGAACCTTGAATAAAACTGAACCAACCTGCGTATTTGTTCCAAATATAAATAAATGTACACCAGAAAAACAACAAGTCTTAAACCCAAATCAGAATCTGAGATAGTATATTTGTGAAAATTAATCTCAATTAAAAGCTGACTTTGCCAAATAAAGCAAATATGTACCAAAGTTAATCTAATTACCTAATAGGTATCTTCCAGTATTTAAATTCTGTTAGAAAATAATAAATTAAAAGTAGGTAGGTACGTACTTAGTAAATATTTCATATAACACAAGCACCATGTCATCTGGTTAGGTGATCATTTATGTATCAATGTACTGCACATATACAAAAACAAAAAAAATTTACCGTGATTTTAACTTGTTATTGTTCAGAGAGTTCTTATTTACTAGTCTTTTTGAGTAATTAAGAATAGGAGTCATGCTCCTATTTTATTAACAACAGTTGATTACATGGTTTCAAGGGCTTTGAGAAATAGCCCTTTGACGGATTTACAAATGGTTAAAGAAATAAAAAAAAATAAAAAAAAAGATTAATTTTCTGTAAAAAAAATCAAAATCAAAATCAAAACATGCTTCATGTAACTTCTGAATTTGAGAATTTCCACTGAATCATCACTTCTTCTGCTAGATCTTCATTCATTTGAAACTGTTCTCGAAACAGTCTTGCACAACGCTCTCACCTAATTTACTAGTCTTGTGCAGAATGTATACAAAATCCAAGGAGAAGGAAATATTCATGCATGTCTGAGGGGGTACACATATACTTTATATAAGACTTTTCCATAGCTCGAAATTTGTGTCTGCTGGTTCTTTACCAATACCAGTCATATATAACTTATCATAGGTTTATCAATTTTAATAAAGAAGACAAATATTTTTATACTTTTTGAGAGATACTTTTCAGTGCTTGAAATTATTGGCAATTTGGCATTCATTTGCTTTGACATGAATTAGAAAATTGCATAGTTGTCCATATATAGCAGCTGATTTATAGAATCAACAGAAACAACTCTATAAACTCAAGTATTAGGCACACTACAAGAGATAGACATGATTCAATACAACCATATTCTCAGCGTTACACTGATAATACAGATGATGAATCGGAATCACCTTATTGCGACAAAATAAAACATACTAGCTGGCATCACATCAAAGTTACACTAACTAGCTAATTAATTATACCGAACCATCAAGATTTGATGCAATCTCAAACATTTAGCCCAACACGGGAGGTAGCGCCGCAGTGGGTCCCACAGATGCACCTATCCGCACCCAGTACCCGGAGTACCTGGAGTTCCCGGAGTACCCGGAGTACCCCTACCCGGAATAGTCGGAGCAGTCGGAGTAGTCCGAGCAGTTGGAGCAGTCCGTGTACCCCGAGGACACGGAGTACCCGGAGTTCCCGGAACACCCGGAGCGCCGGGACCAGTCCGAGTACCCGGAGCTCCCCGAGTTCCCGGAGTACCTCGACCTAGAGTTCCAACAATTGCATCAATTTTTGAGTCTGCAACATCTGCACCAGTGGAAACTCCTTTCACATTCACATGCTTGTCATTAGTTGTAGAGAGATCTCTTGCGGTTGCGGTGCAAACGAGAGCGCCAAGGAGAACAACCAAGTATAACTTGGAAATTGACATGCTAGACTTTTGTGTTATTCACTTGTTGTGCTTTGTTTGGAGAGTGTGAGGGTGTTTATATAGGACTTTGTGCAAATTACAAGGGTGAATTAAAGTGTTTGGTATGGGAGATAAAAATTGAATTAATATTTAGTGGTACCTAGAACTAATTTGCTGGATCGTTTTTTTTTTTTTAAACTTTAAGGAATGCTTGAATAAAAGTAAGAAAAAGTAAATTTTGAACTACAGAACACAAGTTAACATAGATATATGTCGACAAAGAAGACATATATGTGGATATTTTGTCCGAGATGGTGACAACTGACAAGATATGCTTTGTCAACATAGATAATTTTATGGGTAGTCGGCACGAGTCCGGGTCCTACTAACTCAAATATGAGTTTGCATTCGAACTGTCCAGATTCTGACCAGGCAGAGACAACATAATCTATTAATTGATACAGCTGAGTCCCCTCACAGATCCCTAACGTGCCTTTCATGCCGTGTTGAACAGGCATGAATCCCTTGGTTTCAACTTAACAGAGAATGTATATGCATTTAATTTTTGTTTTATGTTATTTGACAATGAAATACTTTCATTTTTCATATGAAGGTCAGATATGGATGGAGACGGAGTTATGTATAATGAATGAGAGGATCAATTCATGATCCCATTTACTAAAAAAAAAAAATTACATTTGAGCATAAATTTATACATAGTTTGTAGGAAAATGCTATGGATATTGTCACACCCTATAACAACTCGTTATGTATTTATATATGACATGAGTGTACCACACACATCATCAATACAATATATATACAGCCACAACTTTATATATAAACCACACATAATGCATTTTGATACAAAGGAAATAAATTGAAGCGGTTATTATATAAATGTCCAACAGCCATGTTCATTATGTGTATAATAAAATCTAATGAAGAAATTACGTGGCAATATATATAATAATTATTCTCTCTTTGTCTTCTTGTTTTACTCCTCATCACCTTGTCTAGTCAAATTGTTGTTGTTACCTCTAACCCACATAAATAAGGTGATACGGATGAGAGCTTGTAAAAACTATCTGTGATGGATTTTAGTTATTGCCTGAATTTTTGTGAAATTAATTTTAAATATCAAATGTACATTCTCATTCAAGGATGCGCTAAATTATTTATTCAAAAACATACATATTTTTCCTTTTAATTTCACATTCTTTTTCCTCTAACGACGGTTGCCATCCGTACATCGCACCTAAAGCAATTAGGGATTGGTTGTCGTCCTACTAACGAAAATCTCAAGAAAAATCGGTTTGGACCCGTGGCTGCGAATGTATACATCTCTATATGTAAAACATAACGGCCCATGTTAACTAATAGTATTATATCCTTTCCGAACCACATATATTATGTTCATTTCCAAAATCCATTTCAATAATATTCATGACATCTTTCGTTAAATTTCCACATGCACAACTCATCACATAACAATAAACATAAATACTTAACCAAAACGGTGAAGTCATTTAACAATATCCGGGATAAGTACACGACACCTTCAATTCCATACATTTGTGGAGCATACTCTTCATGTTCGTCACGTTCCACAATCTCTAAACTTGAACCTAAATTAGTTAATTTCTAACTATAATTAATATTGTTTCTAAATAATAATTACATGTTATACCGTAGATGGTTCCTATGACTGTGTATAAACCACCTGTTTTAACAGCTTTTTTTTGGAGATATTAAGAACCGTAATATATGTTACTTATATATAGACACAATTTTGGAATCGAGTACAATTTATTGACCTTTTCATACAATTTTTTAACTGTGTCATTAGTTTTTTGTAAGTAGCATTTTTTATAGTAGTGTAAGGATTAAGTTTGTACTCTAATAAAATAATTGAATGCATAAATATAGTTGTTAAAGAGGATTAATATTATAATTTGTTTCTCATTTTAAAAAAAAACAGTATTTATTTATAACAATTTTAAATTTTTTCCACAATGTTACACAACAAAAGCACAACTCAAGCCATCATGTGCATGACATGAACGGGCACGCTAACATTTACATATAACTCTTCTAAAAGAAGTGTTATGCTCTTCTCCAACTAAAATAGTCACTTTTTACCATAGCAGATATTAATTTCATTATTATAATTATTCACTCTCAGTATGAATCTAAATGCAAATCCCACGTCTTTGGAAGTGATTTTTCTTTTAGGAGAAAGATGGATGTCTAGCTAGCATTTTAAATTTCAATATTAGGAAGAACTCCCATTTGGATTTTTAACTGACAATTTTTCACACAGAAAGAGAAAATGTTGTTTTTTTGTCATTAAACAAAAAATTGGTTCTGGGCCGTATTGGTGTTAAAACAAAAAATAATACTATATATTATTGGATCCAGTTGGGCTGCGTCAAAAGAGGGCGTACTGGATTAATACTACAACAAAATTAGCTCGAATAATGAAGCAAAAAAATAAAATAAATCTTAATTTAACATGTCTAAGTCTGTACAACCTTGACCTATAATATTGCAACAATAAAAATTGCAATATGCAGTGTTTTGAATGTTACAATGATTAGATATATTGTAAAGTTTCTATCATAATTGACCACGTTTACAAATTGACCAAGATATTTTAATCTTTTTTAGTTTAATTATATTTTTATAAAATAAATTAACTTTACTAAATATCATATGTTTTCTTACTATTCTATATCCGTTATATATGTTGATATATAGATAATCATCCATTAATTTTAGAAAAAAAGAACTAAAAATATGAAAGATAACTAAACTGCTTTTCACTGTTATTATCTACGAGAATAAAAGTGTTTTTTTACAGTTGGTATCGTGACGAATACTTCTTTCGTTGTGACGATATTCTCATAAATAGTAATTTTTGCCAGCTTACCCACAACAATAGTCACCATTTATAGTAAATTTTCATAATATATTGATGGGAGAATTTCATATATACCACTCAAAAATCGTGAAATTATGTATTTACCATTCAAATGTTTGTAATTACATGTTTACCATCCAAAAATCTAATAACTCACATATAACTCAGATTAATTATGTTTAATTTATTTAAAACTATAATTAATCAAGGATTAACATTGCACACTCTCTTTCTTTCCTTAGAATATCTCCAACATATATTCCAAATTGAACCAGTAACAAAACATAGATTTTCAAACTCAGTTACTATTTTGATAACGGGTTGCGATATGAGCATCGAATTCAGTATGAGTTATTTTGTTGGAAAAGTTAGATTGATTTCCTTGTTTTTAGACAAAGAAGCTGAAGTTGGAATCCTTGATTTCCTTGTTTTTAGACAAAGAAGCTGAAGTTGGAATCCTTATATCCGAGTCTCCTGCCCCTTCTCTCTAAGTATAAGCGGGAGAGACGAGATGATGAGAGAGTTGAAGCAAAAATGAAAAGTTACGTCAAAAAAAGACGAGAGGGAAATATGTGCATAAAAGAGGAAGGGGCACAAAGGGAGAAAAGACTAAATAACTTATTAATTATATTTTATATAATCTTAAACTTCATTAATATCATTTTTTTATTAATTGAATAAATATGTGAGTTATTGAACTTTTAGATGGTAAATATATAATTATAGAAATTTGGATGGTAAATACGTAATTTCAGAGTTTTTGACTGGTATATATGAATTCTCTCTATATTAATATTTTTCAACTCACATACATTGAAATGACACCTTATATGTTATCTAAGCTTGTGGGAACCTACTACACACTTTTAACTAAATAACATTTAGCACTCTCATTTAATTCCTCTATTTTCTAGATACAAATTTCAATTTCCCATGACATCCTAGAAGACTACGTACAAACATTTAATTTATCTAGAAATCCAAAATACATTAACCCAAACATTTGATAATTGACCAATTAATTAATTAGTTTAAAATAAAACATTAATTTCAACCCTCATTGTTTTTCAGAATATGTTACTATTTAAAAAATATAAAATTAGATGATCTCCAAGCACATTTTAATATATACAGAGATAATGTCGAGCAGTTTGAATCGACTGTTTAAAAAGTGAAAACAATTGAAGAAACATAAATATGAATTTTCTGATTTATGTTGAAACGATGTCAATGTCATGATTTGACTAAAAAGTATTGATCCAGGCTACATTTTTTTATGTTTTAGAGTAGAAGTGTGTAACAGCGTCAGCGTCAGTATCCTCGCCAAGACTCCCATCAGTAATAGCGATTCTCTTAGTAACACCAATTCTCTCTCTCTCTATATATATAATAATAATAATAAAAGAGTTAGGCTGGGGTGCTATGGATAGCATAGAGGTCTCTATGCTACGGCTCAATATTCGAGTTTTCAAAATCCAAACGGTCGATCCGAACCGTTCATCTTATTGTCCATATTAATATCTGCTTGGAGACAAAATTTTACATTTTTCTGAATTTTTTTACTATTTATTAAGTATTTTACAAAATTGTTGATCCAACGGTGGCTGCACAAAACAGTAAAACCGTTGGATTAGCGATTTTCAAAGTGACTTAATAAATAGTAAAAAAATTCAGAAAATTATAAAATTTGGTCTCCAAGCAGATATTAATATGGAGAATAAGATGAACGGTTCAGATCGACCGTTTGAATTTTGAAAACTTGAATATTGAGCCGTAGCACGGGAGGCCACTATGCTATCCATAGCACCCCAGCCTAACTCATAATAAAATATAAACTTTGCGGTCTCCTCCAAACAAAAAGAAACCTTCCCAATTACCAACCTTCCAAAAAGCTGATATTACTCTTTTGAAAAACCTTTATTTCCAACACTCTGACAATAGAATTGATGGGCGGTAATGATTAATATTTTAGTACGTTATATTTTCCAATGATAAAGTCATTTACATTTTGCATTAAATTTATCAATTTCTCTGTCCCATAGTGGCATGGTGCCATGTGCTCCAGTGGTACCTTCACAAGATGTTTCCTTTTAAAAATACAGTTTTTCCATTGAAGTGGTTTGAATTCATGCTGTTTTTCATTTAAACTCCTTGTTATGTTTGGTAGTTTGCATTTTTAATGGGTATTAGCTTGCAAAAGGACTGTCAGTTTGGGTTAGTATTGTTTAATTAGGTACTGATAGGTTCACACTTTTCTCTTTTTCTCTTTTGATTTTTAACTTGAATTGTTAAAAACCAATGTTTTATTCAACCGCCTGTTACACGGCTTAAGTTTTTGTAAAAATAAATATAAATTCAGTTGTAATATACTAATATGTAACCATGTAATCAATGCATTGTATTGATTGGTCCTTGAGTCCGTAAGTGTAATTGGTTGATTCAGTCCAGGCAGAGAACATAATTTATACAGCTGGGTCCCTCCGAGATCTCAAACGTACCTTTTTAGGTTGAAATGTATTTATGGCAACTCATGATAAGTGATGTAGGGTCCTAGCGTTTTATTTGCAAATTAAATATTAGATTTGATAGAAGAACTCAACTAACTTCAGATCTACGACGTTGGCAAGGTACATTATGTTTATTGTTTCCCAATTTAATTTCGAAATTAAAATAGAATTATTTTTAGGATAAGAATGGTCGAGGTCAAGCCTATCAACTTTTATTTAATATCCGTAAAGGACCCCATTTGAACTTCATTCAATATCCATAAAATATAATTGTTATTAATTTATTGTATGGAATTGTTATTTTAATTTTAAAATAGAGGATATATAGGGTACAAACTTAAACTATTTTACCAATTTTCAAAACTTCTATACAATAATCAAAATTGCAAATAAATTTCCCTTATTCAAGTTCATAACAATTAATGGCTATGCCATAAAAAAAATTTAGACACCTATTGCTCAATGTAAAACTTTAAAAATTAAGTAATTAAATTACTTGCTTTGAGGTGAGTGGCCCATGTGATGAGACTTGAGATTTTTTAAATAACCTGAGACAAAAAGACCATAGAAATATCTCTTGAATCACTTGGTGATCATGCATCCTCTTCCTACAACTATTCATCATTTGTCAACTAATGTGCTTCACTAACAATTGCATAGTTATAGCTTATCAATTTTATTAAAGAATGCATAAAATTTTGTAGTATGCTTCTGGAAAGAGAATTTTGAGTGCCAAAATTTAATGTCAATTCAGAATTCATTCGTTTTTTCAATGACTGGACAATTGCATAGTTGTCCAATAACATATATATTTGCACCTGATTTATAGACTCAGCAGAAACAACTCTATAAACATAATTAGCGAGATTATCAATTTGTTTTATTCATTTCTCAGGTTCGGTACTTTATTTGTTATTCATAGACATGATTCAATACAACCATAACCTCGACCTTATACTGATAATACAGATCACGGTTCGGAATCACCTTATTTGAAAGAAATAAAAACATACTAGCCAACATCATAACAAAGTTTCACCAACTAGGTAGCTAATTAATTATAACGAACCATGCATTATGATTTGATTGCATCTCAAACATTTAGCCCAACGCAGGAGGTACCGCCACCACGGGAGGTTGATCTTCTTTGGTAACGGTGTTGCCTATTCCAATTCTCACAGGAGGTGCCAATCCGGGTGCCAATCCAGCATTTATGTCAATTTTTGAATCTGCTGCATCTCCACCAGTGGAGACACCTTTCACAATCACATTCTCTTCATTAGTTGTCGAGATATCTCTTGTGGTTGCGACGCAAACCAGAGAACCAAGGAGAACAGCCAAGAATAACTTGGAAATAGACATGCTAGCCTATTAGAGCATCTACATCCCTAAAACTCAACAGGGTTTCTAAATAACTGTTAACTACTTTTTAGAAATTATGGTCTCTAAAGTTTCTAACTCTCACATCCCTGAAACTCATTTTAGAGTTTCTATTAAGTCACGTCAGCAACAAATTAAAAAGAAGAAACAATTTGAGCCAATCATTTAGCCAACATAGAGTTTATAAACAGTTTCTTAATAAGAAACTTTTCTGCATAATTTCTAAATAAGAAACTCTCCCACATCCCTGAAACTAGATTAGAAACTGCCACATCAGATTAGAAACTCTAATAGTTTCAGGGATGTAGATGCTCTTATATGTAGTAGAATATCTATGTATCTTGGTCCTTGTGTGTCATTCACTTATTGTTCTTTGTGAGGAGACTGATCAGGGGTATATAGGGCTTTTTGCAAATTGCAAGGGTGAATTAATTGGGGTCATTGGATCGGTGGTAAGAGAGATAAAAATTAATAATTACTATAGTAAATAATTAAATTTGTGTGGCACCCCTAGAATTAATTGTTCGATCAATTTTTTTAAAACTTTGAAGGGACCATTTGGGACAACGTGAGTGAATATATAGTAAATTTTCAGCAATGAAACGCTAGTTCATACGCTATTTTGTACAATTTGACCCGAAGTAAAATATTTTTGTGATAATTTTAATAACTTTAAGTAAAAGAGTAGGATTAAAATGTGTCATTGTATTTCAGAATATTTTGGACTATTAAAAAACAATATTTATTTATCAACCTAAAAATAGTATTTTTTTTTTCAAAGAAACATAAAATTTTGTCTCCAAGAACATTTTAATATATATGGAAATAATGCATGTTGAACCGTTCGGATCGACCTGTTTGAAATTTAAAAACAATTGATGATACATAAATCCGAATTTGTTGATTTATTTTGCAACGATTTTCAATCTCATTTGGCAAAAAAGTAAGTATTTAACAGTGTTGGTATCCTCGCAAATAATCCCATCGGTAATAGCGACATACCCTCAGTTTAACAATGTCATTTCAATTTAATTTTTGTCATCTTATTCTCAACAACAGCAATTTTTTATCATCGTGAAGATTCTTGTAGCCTTTTGGCATGTATGTTTCACAGTTTAATTCTGAAAATTCAATGCCACACAAATTTATTTGCTGACAAAATACATGATGTTCAATAAATTTATCAGAGACTCTTGGGACTTCAATGTTTATTGACTGACCACAGTAACTTTTTATGTTTATATATACTCTTTGAGTAATTAATTTGAATGAGCCTGATCATATATCAATCAGCAATTGATTGGTCCTTATCTGGATAACTGTTGGTTGATTTCAATCCAAACATGTTTTGTTGTAGAGCCAGAGATAACATAATTTATACACAGCTGAGTCCCTCAGGGATAACAAGTTGTACCTTTTCAGGTCGAATTATATTTATTGCAACTTATGATAAGTTGTACGTATGTATATACGGTCCTAGCCTGCATATAAGCACTGCCAAATTCAAAAGAACAAAATTGAAGGCTGAAATTATTTCTATTTTTAGAAAATAAATAAATATTTCAAAGAAATCGTAAAGACAAGGTATTTAAATAAATATTTACATATGAAACATCTATTTGATGTGGTTCCCTTACACTCTGCCTTATGCACAGAGCGACCCTCGAACCGAATCCCTTTCTTCTATTCTTCTTCTGAACCGAACCCCTTTCTTCGTATTCCCTCTTTTGTGGCGTTTTGAGAATATTCCTCTCATTTTGTTGTCTATTTTCACATTCCAATTAAGATATTAAAAAAGAATTCAATGCACTTCAATCTACAACTAGGACAAGGTAATTAATTATCGGTATATTACCTTTGATATATACATTATTAATTTTTCCAACCTGTTATTATTCAGAGAGTTCTTACCTTATTGGCCTTGTGGTGCAGTATGTATACAACGTTCTGGAATAATATAGGACTTCTCAATTGCTGGATTTTTCTTTGTTCTGGTTCTCTACCAGTACTAGTTATAGGTACTAGCAGTTTATTTAATGCAAACCACTTGGTAGCACCTACATGCTTTCAAAAAAAAAAAAAATCAATGTTATTAATGAAGGCACAAATATTTTTAGTTAACTTTTGGAATGAAAAAATTAAGTAAACTTCTGGAAAAGAAATTTTGAGTGCTTAAATTTATTGGCAGTTTGGCATTCATTTGTTTTTCAATAATTGGACAATTGTATAGTTGTCTCATATATATAACATATATATATATATATATATATATATAAGCAGCATATAGACTTAGCAGAAATAACTCTATAAACTCAAGGCAGACTATCAATTGTTTTAATAAATTTCTCAGGTTCGGTATTTTTTTTTTTTTTTAAAAAGAGGCATAAGCCCATTTCATTTGACTGAAATTGGTTTTTAATTATAAAATTTGTCGATTTTTGTATGATTTTCCAACATGGAAATCATATTGACGAAAGGATCACAAGTACTTGAGGTACAAAAACCAAAAAATAGTTCATACAATAGCCACATCATAACTAAGGCTAAGGACCAAAAATATAACAGGTTAGAGAGTACTAAGCCACTCAACATGGGGCTAAGGCTGACTATATGATAAAAGCAAAAAATGGCATCTGTCATTAGAATCCTCAAGGCGACTCCAGATCCATCTCAGGTTCGGTATTTTATTTCTTATTCATAGATATGACTCAATACAACAATAATCTCAGCCGTACACTGATAATACAGATCATGATTCGGAATCACCTTATTTCGAAAAGTAAAAACATACTAGCTAGCATCAAATGACAGTTGCACTAACTAATTATACCAAACCATTAAATTTTGATGCCGTCTCAAACATTTATCCCACCACAGGAGGTATACCTCCGACGCCTATGGTGTTGTTTGTGCCAACGCCTACAGTGATAGTATTGTTTACATCAACGGCGACCGAGCCCGGTGGAGAGATCTCTTGCGGTCGTGGCACAAACAAGAGTGCCAAAGAGAACAACCAAAAATAACTTGGAAATACACTATTATATGTAGTAGAATATATATAGAGTAAAGCTAGCGTGTGACATGCTCACCAAGAAAGTTTGGTGAGCATAACTTCAAAAGTATATCGGATCGACGTCAAATGCCAAATCCAAACCGTTGAAATCCATGTACTTCATGAGTGATGCATATACATGCAAAATTTTGAAAGTTTCGAGTTTATTTGCTACACGGTCAAGTGGTCAAAGAAATGAACATTTTATTATAAGTTATTTTATATATTCAATTTTTATTATTTCTTTGACCACTTTACCGTGTAGCAAATAAACTCGAAACTTTCAAAATTTTGCATGTATATGCATCACTCATGAAGTACATGGATTTCAACGGTTTGGATTTGACATTTGACGTTGATCCGATATACTTTTGGAGTTATGCTCACCAAACTTTCTTGGTGAGCATGTCACACGCTAGCTTTACTCATATATATATATATATATATATATATATCAGTGTTGTAAATAACGGTATGCGGTCGTCGGACAAGCAGGGGACTGCCAAGCGATTAATTGGAAATAACCAAAAATAATCGGCCATAATCAGAAATAATCGATCGTTTAGTCGAAAAAATTCATAACGGTTTGGTTACCGCCAACGACTAATCGGCCGGTTAATCGGCCTAAACGGACGTTTTTTTACAACACTGATATATATATGTATCTTGGTTCGTGTTATTCACTTGTTGTGCTTTGTGAGGAGAGTATGAGTGGGTTTATATAGGACTTTTTGTGAATTGCAGAGGTGAATTAATTTGGGTCATTGAATTGGTGGTACGGGAGATAAAAATTAATAATTACCATAGTAAATAATTAAATTGAATTAATTTTGAGTGGTACCCCTAGAATTTATTAATTGTGGGACCGATTTTTTTAAACTCTAAGGACCGGTTGGATAAAAGTGAGAGAGAGTAAATTTTGAACTACAGAACACTAGTTAGTACGCTATATTAATTTGTAGAATTTTACCTGAGCAATTTTTTGTGGTAATTCATCACTTTAATAATATATCATACTGTTAAATTATTATAAACCTTAGGAATTGAAGAAACATATATGCTACACTTACATTTGTTGGTCCCAAATGCACTTAGAGGGGGGTAAATAGGTATTTTTATATTTTTGATCTATGTAATAATATTTAAACGTGTTTATAAGTTATTATTGACAGAAACTAGAATAACTTTATTCTAAACTAATTGTAAAGTAAATAGTAGAGTTTAGAGACACTTGACAGTACGAGAGTTGTTTACGGAGTTCGGCACTAAAGCCTATGTCTCCGGAGCTCGCGACCTTCTAGATGACACATCTTTCTTTATCCAATGAGAAAAGAGTACAAGGTGGAACCGGTGAGCCCTTACAATTCTTTTGAGAAGTCACACGGCCCTAACAATACAATCCGAAAAGAAAAAAACATACTAGCTAGCATGCATCATGATTCGTACAACAATAATCTCAGCCGTACACTGATAATACAGATCATGATTCGGAATCACCTTATTTCGAAAAGAAAAAAACATCCTAGCAAGCATCACATGACAGTTGCACTAACTAATTATACCAGACCATTAAATTTGGATGCCGTCTCAAACATTTATCCCACCACGGGAGGTATACCTCCGACGCCTATGGTGTTGTTTTGTGCCAATGCTCACATCAGGAGTTAGCAGTCCGGGTGTCGCTACAGTGATAGTATCGTTTACATCAACGACGACCGAGCCCGGTGGAGAGATCTCTTGCGGTCGCGGCGCAAACGAGAGCGTCAAAGAGAACAACCAAAAATAACTTGGAAATATACTATTATATGTAGTACAATATATATATATCAGGGTTGTAAATAACGGTATGCGGTCGTCAGACAGGCAGGGTACCGCCAAGAGATTAATCGGAAATAACCGTAAATAATCGGCCATAATCAGAAATAATCGATCGATTAGTCGAAAAAATTCATTACGGTTTGGTTACTGCCAACGACTAATCGGCCGGTTAATCGACCTAAACGGACGTTTTTTACAACACTGATATATATGTATCTTGGTTTGTGTTATTCACTTGTTGTGCTTTGTGAGGAGAGTATGAGTGGGTTTATATAGGACATTTTGTGAATTGCAGAGGTGAATTGAATTGGTGGGTCATTAATTTGGGTCATTGAATTGCAGAGGTCATTTAATTTGGGTCATTGAATTTGGGTTTATATATTTTTGGTATATGTTTCTTAGTCCGAATAATTTTTTTTAATATTCTATATATACTATATATATTATATATATTAGCGCCACTGCAATTTTATTTTTATTCTGTACAAATTTTTTTTTACATCTGTTTTTACAATTTTTTTGTTTGTTAAAATTATATATTAAATGTATAATTTTCAGTGAGAGTTTTGCATAGTGAAATAATTAATGGTAATAAAATTTATAGAATTAAAAGATGATTGTGAAACTTAGTGATATTTCGATTTTAATCTATATATATTGTTATTATTAAATTATTTCACACTTGTTGCAAAACTAGAAGTGTTATGCTAGGTATTAAATAATTTATATTAAGCCATCAAAACTGTGATATGTCCTAACTTAGTTTAATTGTAATTTCTTAGTGAAATGACATCTGCATCTAGGAATATTGTGGTAGAACTCAATAAGGGTGAAAAACTGAATGACGATAATTATGAAATTTGGGCCATGAAAATTCAGTATATCCTGGAAGAACAAGAGGTTCTTTCGGTCCTGGATCATATTTTAACTGAACCAGAAAAAGGTACAACTGAAAAGCACATTGCTGATAGTGCTGCATATGAGTCCTGGAAAAAGAAGAACTCCATTGCTCGCATTACATTGCTGAGTAGTATGAACAATGATGTGATGCGTGAGTTTAGGCAATATGAGATTGCAAAAGAGATGTGGCTTGCTTTGAAGCAGAAGTTTGGTGGAACTTCTGTTACAAAATTGAGATCACCATCAAGTTTGACACTTACAAGAAACGTCCTAATCATAGCATGCGGCAACATCTCAGGGAGATGTCAAATATGATTAGTGAGTTGAAAGACGCTGGCCATGTTTTAACAGATGAGCAACAACTTCAAGCAGTGATTCATTCACTTCCTCATACTTGGGAACAAATGAAGGTGAATCTAATCCACAATGAGAGTATCACAACTCTCAACGATGCAGCAAGGCATCTGGAACTTGAGGAAGATCGTATTGAGGCATCCAAGCCTCAAGAAACTGAATCTGCTGTGCATTTGGCTGGTTCAAGCTCTCATGGAGGGCAAGGCCAGAAGCGTAAGTCAAATTATGGTCACAAGGGCAAACAAGAGAAAAAACATAAGGGGTAGGATCGTGGCAAGGGAAAGCCTTCTCATAATAATTTGAAGAAGCATAATAAAGCCAAGATCAAGTGTTTCAATTGTGGCAAGAAGGGTCACTATGCTTGTGAATGCAAAGAGCCCCGCAAGGTACAAATTATAGAAAAACTTTCATATTTTTCATATGTTTCCAGTTCTGTTTTTATTGCTGATTCTCATCCTTTGTGGACTGTAGACTCAGGGGCAACAGACCATGTAGCCAAAGACTGTGACTTGTTTGTGGATTTTCGTCGAATTCCGCAAGGTTCAAGGGTATAGGCACATGCAAGTTGGATATGCGTGATGGTCGAACCCTCCTCTTACATGATGTTCTCTTTGCACTTGACATTCGACGAAATCTTGTATCTGTAGTTGTTCTTCTTAGATTTGGATTTACTTTGAACATGTGTGGCACTAGTATTAAGTTGTATCTGGATGATGTGTGTTATGGTTATGGATATGTATCGAATGATTTTATTATTCTAGATGTTATTAATATGATGACTTCTTCTAATACCCATTTTTCTTTAATTACATCATATGCTGATTAAAATGTTGATGTGAATGTATGGCATATGAGATTAGGTCATATTGGACAACAAGGAATGGATAGATTAGCCAAGGAAAGCATGTTAGGCCAAATTGAAAGGGTTAGTCTACCAATATGTGAAAATTGTTTAAAAGGAAAAATGGCAAGAAAACCATTTGGAACAGGAACCAGATCTGAATTTCCATTGCAATTAATTCATTCAGACATTTGTGGACCAATGAATGTGAGGGCACGACATGGAGGTAGATACTTTATCACCTTCATTGACGATTATACGCAATATGGTCACGTCTATTTGATCTCTCATAAATCTGAAGCTCTTGCTTGTTTCACGAAATTTATAACCTTATGTGAAAATCAATTAGACAGAAAGGTTAAGGCCTTAAGAACGGATCGCGGTCGCGAATATTTGTCTGATGAGTTCAAACAAATGTGCGAAGAAAAAGGAATACTAAGGCAACTAACCATACCATATACTCCACAGCAAAACGGAGTGGCTGAAAGGAGAAATTGAACTCTTTTGGAAATGGTTAGGTCAATGATGGCTCAAGCAAATCTGCCAATTAATTTTTGGGGTGATGCATTATTGACTGCTGCCTATATTCTAAATCGTGTACCTTCTAAATCTGTTTCTTCAACTCCTTACGAACTTTGGACTAATAGAAAACCAGATCTTAGAAATCTGAGACCTTGGGGATGCGCTGCCTTTGTTCATGATTCGTCTCATCAACATGATAAATTGGGTCCATGAGGTAAAAAGAGTATATTTATACGATACTCCGAACATTCCAAAGGTTATGTGTTCATTGGTGAATAATCGAGTGGGAGTGTAACAGAATTTGAGTTCCGAGATGTCATTTTCTTGGAAAATGAATTTTCAAGAAAGGGTGAGATAGGTCAGGAATTTTCTCTATATGAAGTAGAGGAGCAAGATGATTTGATTGTTGCAAATTGTTTGGTGCAAATTCCTGAATCTCCAACAGTATCTCATCCAAGTGGGAGCAAGTCAATAGATGATGTTGAGCCAAGTTCAGCACAATCACAAATTAGGCATAGCAATTGTGTTAGAGCTCCTAAATGTCATTTTCCAATTGAAAATGAATCTTACATGATTGTCATGCAAGATGAAGAAGAGCCAAGAAATATTCGAGAGGCTCTTACTTGTCCTGTTAAAGAGAAATGGATGAAAGCAATGGAAGAAGAAATGGAGGCAATGAGATCAAATAATGTTTGAGAATTAGTTGATCTCCCTGAAGGACGCAAGGCAATTGAGAATCTTTCCAAATAGGGACACTTCTAGAGTGCTCCAAATATCATAAAATGGAGAGTTGTATTATGTTTGTAAATGACCCATTATCGTGCTATCTGGAGACACTACTAGAGTGCTCCAAACTCCTTCAATCGGAGGGTTGTATTAGAGTTGTAAATGCCCTATTAACTTACAATCTGAAGACACTACTAGAGTGCTCCAAACACCTTCAATTGGACTGTTCTATTAGGGTTGTAAATGCCTTATTATCTTTCCATATAGAGACCATACTAGAGTCCTCCAAACACCTTCAATTGGAGTGTTGTGTTAGGGTTGTAAATGCCTTATTATCCTGGCATATAGATACACTAGTGCTTCTAACACCTTCAATTGGGGAGTTGTATTAGGCTTGTAAATGCCCTATTATCTTGCAATCTGGAGACACTACTAAAGTGCCTCAAACACCTCCAATTAGAGTACTGTATTACGGTTGTAAATGCCTAATTATCTTGCCATATAGAGACGCTACTAGAGTGCTTTAAACACCATCAATTCGAGTATTATATTAGGCTTTAAACAC